>NC_081412.1:320373898-320741398 GCF_030272615.1 Cryptomeria japonica
CTTCCAATATTTTATATCGTCTTTATGGATTTCTTTACATGACAACCACCTACAAGGTATTCAAGACACAAAAAAATATATTACATAAGAAGTAAAACAAATCGCAAATATAATATCTATACAACGAACTAAACAAATATCACTACTTACCTTATGTATTTTCCAAGATCATATATGACTTGCTTGACATTATTGTCGAAGTCATCTGTGAGAGATAGAGGTAGAACGTACTGCAACAATTATAAAATTATCTTTTCATTTTTTTGTAACATAATGAAAAGTACACGTATGCTCGGTACTTAAATACATACTAAAAACACAAGAACATGAATTACCTTAATGAAGGTATGCCAATCATGCGTTTTCATCCCTGGCCCAAATTCACTTTTCTTTGATATGAGATTGTTTATGTCCGCAGCAAATCCTGTGGGAAATTGAATTTTTGGTATGACTTCTTTTATAGCATTGCTTTGCTGGTCCGTTAATAACCAAGGAAGCTCACTTATATTAATCTGGTCTCCATGGCTATTTGATTGAATGACATTTATCATTGCATGATTGGAATCTTGAATGTCACTACATATTTTGACAATTTTTTCTTTGTCACACCTTCCATCCAATATTTTCCATAATGTCTCTGTTATATTCTTTCCAATATGCATACTACCAAACAAATGAACAATTTGTAATTGCTCGTAGTAGGGAAACCTACTAAATTGTCAGGGATAACTTTTTATTCCCTTAGGAAGGTGGTCATTTATGCCTTCACGACCTTCATGATCATCAATCACATCATCAGTAAACAAAACAAAATAGAAAAGATGTTTTATGACAAACCAATAGATGGAATGGCATTACCTTGATGATTAATTCTATTATATTCCAACTTCCACAGGTGAGATGTCATTCTTCGTGGCTTTGATGTATTCTCTTCTTTCCCATTGAAAAGATGTTTTTCAGTATTTTGATACTTATTATTTTTGTGGAGAAAGTGCCTATACTCATCAAACACCTGCTTTTCTAAACTTTTTGAATGACGAGATTTCATCTTTGGACCACAAAAAGGACATGCAAATTTTCCCTTTGTTTGAAGACCTACAAGATAATGTATAATTGGATTAAATATGATAATTTTTTGAATTATAATGTTCATGCACAACTTAAACACTATAACATACCACAAAAATGTGTTAGCCTCGGGGCATTGTGTATTGTCCATAGAAGCATCACATGGAATTGAAATTGTCTTTGTCCTATTGGTCTAGAGACGTCATACATAGTGACACTATTCATAACTCCAGCAACTCATCGATAAGAGGCTTGATATATACATTCATATCTTTAACTTGGTACTTACCTAATCGAATGAACAAAAACATTACATAATTATTATGACCATTCTACTGCAATATTTATAATTAAATTTAGATGACTATATTTAAATGATAAAATACCTAGAACAATCATTGCCAACATTATCTGCTCCCTCTTTATTGAAATCCATGGAGGAATGTTATTGTTGATAACAAAAATAGGCCACACTGAGTAAATAGATCTCATCTCTCCAAATGGATTGACACCATCCGCTGCCAATGAAAGCCTGATATTACAAGGTTCTTCTTTAAAGTGCAGCCACTTTTCCTTTATGTCCATAAATGTTGAACCATCCGCATGCATTCAAATAATGTCATCTCGACTTCTATTGCGCATGGTAATCCATAAATTGTGCCAAGGTAGTGCACTTGAATAATCGTTGCATACATGGAATAATAGGAATATAGCGAAGAACCTTGCGAGGAACCCTTTTTGTTATTTGATCTGTTTGATATCTACTGATATGACATTTAGGGCATTCAGTTCAAAATTCATGTTGTTTGTGATATATAATATGATCATTGGGTCAAGCATCTATTGCTTGATACTCCATTCCAATATCTTTCATAACGGCAGATAATTCTCGGTATGAGCGAGGTAGAATATTTGATGGTGGTAACAAAAACTCACCTATCAATCTACAACAACAAAATATAATTTGTTATAATAAAGAATATTAATGGTACAACATGATTCACAATTTATTATGACATATATGACATGCCTTAACATACGTGACATTGTTATGTTGGATAAACCATTCATAACCTTCAAGTTCACCAACAATAATACATCGGAGAGAAGAGTTGCCTGCGAGCCTTCATAAAGGGCCTCAGATGCCTTCTCAAGTATAGGGACATCAAGAACAACATCAAGGTCATCTTCATAATCATGATCAGCTGCGCGAGTACTAAATGAGTCATGGATCAATGTATTTGTACGATCATCTTCAATTGTGTTTTCCGGCTCATGATCATTATCTTCCATGGGATCATTATCTTCAGCTTCGATATTCACACCTCCATGTTCATCCACTTTGAAAACCATATTCTCAGGGTTGTGTTGATCCATACCATGTGCTTCGGGGTGCTCGACCTATATAAAATTGATATACATAAATAAACCATGATCATGATCTCATCATCACGTGATTTATTATATATATAAACTGTCAAAACGATATAATGAAAAACTTACCAATGGATGATAATCATGTCCACCTTCAATGTGACCATGCAACCTGCAATGTTTCTTCGTTGTTTTGATTAGAAGTCTTCTAGTCTTTAACCCCTTACAAATTTTGCATAGACAATAACATTTTCTATCACCTTTTCTTTTCAAGTTAGACCACAATCTAGCAATTCTCTCCTTATTTTGTTGTTCGTTGATATTGTCTGACATAGTCTTTCTTCACAGGCAAGAAAATAGAAATTATTGTCTAACATGGTCTTTCCCTCAGGAGCTGGTAGATCCTGCTTCCATACTTTAATTCTATTTTCTCAAAGGACAATCCTAAAAATCCATGCATTGCAAACAACTTTTTACACCTTTGTTGGTTGTGGTGGCATCACAGAGAGTTTACATCAATAAATGAAGAACATGCCAATGCTTTTAATGCAGCAGTAGAAGTCTATCTCTTATTCAATATCTCTAGTGAAATCCCCATGATCTTTTGTTGGAGTAGAATTTGTTATATTCTAGAAAGGGTCTTGTCCTTTGTTGATAGGATATTCATCTACCTCAAGAAATAACTGTTCTTATCTCCAACAAGAAGTGGAACTAAATGAAGATCTAGCACCATGAAATTAATCCTCAAAAGGATTACTATAGTTAGTTTTGGTAGATAATGATCTGGGTAAAATACTAATGTGGCTTTACGAAACATTATGTACTAGCTTAGCATACTCTAACAACTTTGATGCAACATGCTACATCCAATTAAGTCTCCATCGGTATCTCTATTGTGTTTATGGATTGGGATTCAATGTACTCTTTTTATACATAGATTTTACTTTCAACTGAGCAGGTTTGTATGTACTTACTTGTCTTTCGATTGTATCCCTATTTCAATAATTTCTTCTATCAACAAATCATTTGTTGTAAGTTGTACAAGTAGAAGCTTGAACATGCCTTCCATGCTATCCTTGTTGATACGTTCAACACCATCTTGTGCAACAAATCTTTAGAACTCCATTTTTCCGAATTGAAGAGTGAGTAGTAGGGACAATCTAGGACACTTACAGAGGTTTTGCAAGAGAGATAAATAGACCTAAATATTATGGCTTAATAATGATCAATAGGTAAACAGATAAGAAACTCTCAATATCAAAATGACTTTCTCAATTGTCTTTACAAGAAATGGATAGATTTGCTAATAATGGCTTTATGACTATATGCCAACTTTAGACTCAATCCAAGAAGAGCTATAACTAATATGCGATATCTAGATTTATGATCTCTATAATATAACAATCCAATAATTATGTTTCCACGCATCTATACCATGACACAAACGTCATGCTAGTGTTCAGCCATAGCAATTGATATCCTAATTATAGAATGTGAAATATGCACATAACTATGAATAAAGATTAAGAAAAACAAAGAAAGATGCTTATTGCAAACATAAATGACGAATGGACAAGAATTGAATTCATTGTAGATAGTTTTGAATATCAAATTCACTTATTTGTGTGCATTTAGTAACTCATGTACTTGTGGCCAACCATTTATCTCTTTCATAAATTAAACACTTATTAATAACATTAAATGGCTGAGTAATTATGTTTTAGTTGAAATTAAAAATAAAATATTTTATTTCAAGACAACTGACACTATTCCCTATCATATTTTAGACTCTCGGTTTTGTTAGTAGTGGTTTGATGTCTTTGGAGCTGATCATTGCATTTCTTTAGTTACGTTTGCCAGCCTACTCCCAGCCTGTGCCAAAATGGGAGCTTTGGAACAGGGTATGGACATCCATCAAAGCATAAAAGATAGAGGAATTTTGTCAGATGTAGTTGCAACTGCACAAAATGGATTTGTTGAGAAGGCTTTAGAAACTTTCAAGCAAATGCAATCGGCAGGTGTAAAGACAAATTCCACGACCATTGCTACTATCCTCCCTGCCTGTACCAAAATGGGAGATTTGGAACAGGGTATGGACATTCATCGAAGCATAAAGGATAGAGAAGTTTTGTTAGATGTTGTAGTTGTAACTACCTTGGTAGACATGTATGCAAAATGTGGAATCATAGACAAGGCACGTGAACTATTTGATAGAATGCCTGAAAGAAATGTTGTCTCATGGACTGCAACGATTGCTGGATATGCACAAGATGGATTTGTCGAAAAGGCTTTAGACACTTTCACGCAAATGAAATTGGAAGGCATAAAGCCAAATTCCACAACCTTTTCCAGCATCCTCCCTGCCTGTGCAAAAATGGGAGCTTTGGAACAAGGTATGGACATCCATCAAAGCATAACGGATAGAGGAATTTTGTTAGGTGTTGTACTTGCAAATGCCCTGCTTGACATGAATGCAAAATGTGGAAACATGGACAAGGCTCGTGAATTGTTTGATATGATGCTGCAAAGAGATGTGATCTCATTTGAACAATCAAAATGCGTGTATACGGGAGGAAGGGATTTCTGATACAAAATTGAACGCTCACTCCTCAATCATAGTTCTATGGTTTTACGAGATTAAACTAGGACAGTTAACCACCACATGTATATTTTTTGCAACATGAAATTAAAATCTAGGGCAATTTGGATCTACCTCCTGCGTGGGATTGCCTTCGATGCGGGTTTGATGTTCTTGGGGGTTGAATTCACCATGGACGCTTACGCGGGATTGCAATTCACAAATGAATTCCCCACCTCTTTTTTTATTTTGTAATGGCCGCTGTCGTTGGAATTATGATGAACTCGAGCACTTTTTTGAAAAAAAGAAAATTCTCATTCCTAATGTCTTCTTTGTCGAAACCAAATGGGTAATTTCCGTTGGAATTACGACGAATGCGTGCATTTTTTCAAAAAAAAATCAAATTTGGCCACAATATACCTTCTCTATCGGAAACCTCAGTTGAAAATCTAGTCCAAATGTATTAGTGATGTTATATCTTTGTCTATCCACATCATATTCTGGTCCATCATCCTTTGAGGATGAATACTCCATACTACTCCTATGTGGCCCAAGTGATAACATGTTAATAGTGTGATCTCCTATCTCTTGTTCATAGACTGTTTTGTCTTCTATTAATTGAGCAATCACACAAAAATCAAATGCATGAGGTAGATTACAAGCTATACACCAAGGAGTATCTTCAACCATATTTTACCCATGTTTATTTAGTGGGTCAGGAGTCTCCTTGCTATCATTTTTCTTGTCCTCAATAGGCTTACCATCCTTCCATTTGGTACTATAAGGCATGTCATGTAGTCTAAGTCCATGAAAGTTAGGTCTATCACATGTAGCAACTTTATCACCTTTTGACATTTTACTAGACAAGTCTTTCACAACATTCTAGACCTTCTCTGATTTATCCTCTTCTTTCATTTGTTTATATTGATTATTTCTTGGATTCTATAGTACTTTGACTCCTCTTTTTCCCACTTTTCCTACAACCTTCCTATTATTTTCTATTTTTAGGGAAAACCTAAATTATTTAGTTGGATTATTGGGGTTTTTCATTCTCAAGTCATATCCCATTTTAGGATCAAATGTATTCATATAAAATTCCAAACACATAGGATCTGTGGGCTTTAAGTGTGGTGGAATTTTATCTCCAAATAATTCAAGCACAACATTCCTTCATTCTCAATAGGGTTTCGGTATCCCAAAATTCTAGAAAAATCCAGCTGCCTAAACCTAACCAAGTTCATGGGTCTTCTTGCAAATAGATTTTGTCTTTGATGTTGTTGATATTGTGTCTGATGATTTTGTACTTGTTGGAACTATTGATGTTGTTGAGATGCATAATTATGTGCCCCTTGTTGATATTGGTGAAAGTTTTGTAATTTTTGGTTCATACCATATTGATAATTATGTTGAGGTACTTGATGTCCACCAGCATATGGATTATATCCATAATTGTAATTCCCCATACCTCCTTGGGCTGCACTAATTCTGGGTGGAATAGAGGTATTGACAGATACTTGGGGGGCATTCACTTGTGCAATTCTAGGCACCATAGATGACTTAATGTTCTTATTCAATACATTGCCAATGGATATGCTTACTTGATAAGAAGGATGTACAATCATGGTAGACTACATGGTAGGCATAACATTTATCACTAGCATACTTTGTTACAACTGAGATGAGATATGAGTACTAGCCATTAGTTGTGAGTGTTGTGGTACATTATTCTGAGTTGCAAAGGCATTGTTTGTTTGAGATGTCAAGTTCAACATTTCTTGGGCAAGAAGGTCTCCTTGTCTTATCAATCTCAAACGCTCCACTTTGTCCAATATATCCTTTATTTGATCTTGTAACTTTTGAGTAGTTGATTCACCTTGTTCTCCTAGTGAAGTGACATTGTGTACTTGAGTAAAGCATAAACGTTGAGCATTAGGAGGAGAAGAAAAACTAGGAGGGGTACTAGGTGTTTGATGCCCACTTCCTGGACTTGGTGCCTAATTTGATGTCCTAGCATAAAATTGATTATATGCTATTAAAAATCAAGCCAAAGTCATTTCTTCTTCATATTTCCTCTAAATTTCTTGCTCAGTCAATCTGATACAACTCACAAGTGGACTATATTTTTGGTTTATCCTTTGTGTCAGTGAATTTTCTTGATCCATGGATGAAGGAATGGTATTGCTATTACATGTAGTATTTGTTAGGGTACTACTTATAATTTTTTCATTTTTCTTTTATTTCTATTCTTTTCTTTTTGTTTAATGTTTATAGGATGAATAGGATGCCCCTGTTTCAATGACCTTATTTCAAACATACAAAATTAAATCTCTTCGATCAAATTTACACAGCGATTTGTAGGAGTCACCACCTCTTTTTATAAAAGAAGGAAAATTAACAATATTGAAATTCTAAACTATCCCCAACAGAGTCGCCAATATGTTGGTTCCCAAATCAACAAATTGAAAAACCCTAAGAATATACCAATTCCTATAATCAGGTTCCACAACAGATTTGGCCAACAAACAAGAATCTCCCAAAGGTAGATGCCTTTTTCTCTTTAGGCTCTATTATGCCTTGGTAGGTGTACCCTTTGATAACTTAAGAAGATTTATCATATGATTATAATGAAACCCTTCTTAAATCTACTTTAAAATGGCATGGATTTTAAAATAAATAAAACTTCATTCCTTCTACTTCTACTAATACTAAACTGAAAAGAAAAAGAAATTTAATTTAGCTAAAAGGTTTTTATCAAAGTAACCAAGACTAGTGCCTTTCCTATAGGTCAACGAAGACCATACACATCCACTTCCTAATCAATATTCAAATTACTTAGCACTTAAACTATTTATACCTTTCATAAACATGCATTAATGTAATGTTAATAGATTCTTCTTCTTAATCCATATAGTTTTTCCAATTGTTGTAACTTTATTAAATGGGATTTAATTATAACTTATAGAAGTCAATTAACTAAGTTAAATAGAGCAAGAAAGTTGCTTTGATAAATTAGAAATACCATTGATAGTCTTACTTAAATAAATAAGAAGATACCAAACTAGAGACAATAATATAACATATATCAATCACAACCATACAAGTAATTGAGAGCATTAATTGGAGCTTTTATATTATATCATAGTTGTTGTAAGGAAATAAAATAGTCTTTTTTATGCCACCACTACTTTCTTCCATCTATCTCTATCTCCCTCCCATTCGGTCTTGGTTTCTCCCTTATATATGAAAATGAGAGAAGCAACAAGCTTTAGACCATTACAAAATTATTATTCAAAATCGAAGGACACGCCTTTTCATTAATTTAAACAATACTTAATTAAAGCATTAAATTTTTTGTGAATTAAAATAATTTTTCTTTCAAACAAGTATTAAAATAACACATGGAAATGGTCGGTGAACATAAGTATGCTCCCTGTCTTCAAAATTCGAGTAGCAACCCGTGACCAATGGGTTGGGAAAGGTTCTACTTTAAGTAGGAAAAAACTTCATGCTCATCGAATGGCTTTTCATTGCATCAATCCTCTGAGGGCTTAAAGTATTAATTTTCCTACTGGTACACATCAAAGACACTCAACCATATGTACTTTTTCACTCCTAGAACATTGATTGTGTGACCCCTCCATCTCTTCTCCATTATAGCTTGCCCTTCTGAAAAAAACTGTGTATATCCATTGTCAAGTGTTATTACCCAATCTAGAAAGACATTGAAACTCTGCACATAAACCTCTTTCTCTTCCTATATATGAGAAAGGAATTGTGGCCCTATCTAAGTGAAGTCACTCTTTCAATCACCAAGACCTCTGATATGCTTATCCTTATCTGCAATTGAGGGGATTGTCCAGTGTTTGAATGTATGGAAATAAACAAGTTTGGTATTCACCCTAGGTTCTTCTGCAACAATACAATTAAATACCTCAATCACATTTCTTACCATCCTTTTTGTAGCTTTGATTGAATGGGGAGGACTTGGATCTCTGTGTAATACTTTGCACAATGTAATCATGGTATGATGTTTGGGCTGCCATCTCTTGGACAATGATTCCAAGGTAGACTTGTTTTCTTTAAATACTTCCAATGATTTCAACAATGTTTCATACCCTTTATATACATCCTCCACCTTGTCCATTACATATTTTACCCTATGCATCAATATATTCTCAAATACTGAAAGAATTTCTTGTCACACCTTCAATTGGATGTCTTCATTCACCTTCCTTAATTCATCAATTTCCTTTTCATACTTTTACTTTTCCTCAGTCCATTTTCTAATGCCAACATTTTTTTCAATTGGCTTTGATAGTGCATATTTATGAATAACAAGCACCCTACTCTGGGTGGCTTCTCCTCCTGTCAACTGATCTTTTAACTTAACATTTTCAATGTGTAATTTATTTATTTCTTCATTCATTTGAATTTGAATTTTCTCATATTCAAGTAATTTTGGTTGCATTCATTTTACTAAATCTCGGACAAACATAGCAAAGTGCATTGTCATGGCGGCCACCTCCAATGGAGAGGTATCTTTAAGAATTTTCACTATTGCAGCTTCCTGATTCTCTTGAACCATATCAACCAACTTTAGCTTATTTATACTTTTAAACCTTACCCATGTTACTAGAGTCTTTATTTTCGGGTTATACCCCATTTCACTTGTTCCTTGCTTTGAATGAAACTCGGCTAATAGCATTGGGTCCTCTTGATGCATAACCAGATCTAACAAAAACATTTGTCTCACTGTCATCCCAGGAATGATCAACATGTTTCTTTTCACCATTTTTTTCACCTCCTCAGGGGTGACATCAATTTCATCAAATCTTAATTATTTAAAAAAAATTCTTGGAATCTGATCATTATGAGATTCATCTACACCCATCATATTCATTTGTTTTTTCTCTTCAAACTCTTTCATTTTCATTTTTATCTATAAATCCTTAAATTTGGGTGTTTTTTATAAATTCATCATCCTCTAAAAAGTTTAAAGAAATCGCAATTATTTCATCCTCTTATCTGGTGGTATATTTTCTTCATCCCTAGCCTCTTGCTCATGTGTTTCTTCTGCATATCGAGAGGGTGATACTTGAGGTTGATCAACTCCCTCTCCTTTTAAAGTCCTTAGGGAAATAATATCTTCATATGTATCTCCTTCTCCTTTCGTGTCATCATATGACACTAAGAGGACAAGATCATCTCTTTTTTCCTTTTTTGGTGGAGGGGGAACAGGTGAAGATTCTTGTACAGGAATAGTGTCTGGAAGATTAGCAATCACAACCACATGGGGCTTTTTCACGGGCAATTTTTCCTTTTTATGTGAGGGTTCATTAGTAACTGGCTTGCCATACATTTTCTCAAAGTTAGCTATATGTAATTGAATTCTTTTTAGAATATTTGGTTCTTCTGAGTAGAATCCATGAAAGATTGGGTCTTTCTTTCTTTTCTCTTTTTCCATTTTCTTTCTTTGAAAAACTTCATCAAAAGTCACACAATTTTTTATAACATCTTCATCCAACAGAACCTCATGTTCAACACCTAGGGTTGTCAATATTTTTCTTTTTACATAATTTATGTGACCCTCAAGGTCACATAATCTCTCTTTACCTAATTTCAAAGAATAATTTGTTTTTAAGTAGCCCTGTAGATCTTCCAGTACATCAAATCCAATGGAGTATCCTGCACATCTAGCCACATGGGGCTAAAAGGTCCTTTTTTCATTCTCTCCATGACATCCTTTTCCATCCACATCATTTGCCACATGAATTCTAAAAAGGCAACTTTATTAGAAACAAACACTGGAAAATGATGGAGGGCCATTGGGCATCCATATACCCTAATCATGGTGTGGTCAGTCATGTAAAACCAGTCACCAAAATTATGAGCGTGTCCTGCTTCCAACTTCTTAGCTAAGGGTCTTATCAGTTAAATTATTTTTTAAGACAATCGGTCTATTTACTTGCTGATTGAAAGAACATAGAATTGACACAAAGACAACATCATGGAAATTCCTCTAATTAGTGCTAGCACATTTCTTATCTCACAAGTTGTACCATATATGCACTGGGATCTTGTTCCCCATATTATCAACAACGCCCTGGAACTTTAATCTATCCTACAACACTTGCTTGTTTTGATACAATACTAAATGACAAAACAATGAATAATGGTGAAATTTAAAAGGTGCCTTTTTCTCTTTGAAGGCCATAAAATACACGTAGATCCTCCTCTTGAGTTCTAAAGAAAAATCAACTTCAAAATTCAGCTTTGATTTTTGGATTCTCATTTCCATTTACATCAAGGAAACTTGTATCTTCTCCTTGGCATCCTCTCCTAGTATTTAGCATAAGGCAAAGTTGGTCCTTTGAAAGTAGACCTAGAAATCATCCAAATGGAAAAGCCCATAACTCTCAATCTCAACAGTGCAGTTGTTGAAACCCCCCTCTTGCAATATAGTGAGAGCATATCCTTCTTGTATCTTTTTCTTAACTATTGTAATCCTACTCAAACTTTTGCAGCTCAATTTTAGCAATGGCCTATTTATTTAACATGAAACAGTCTATAATGGCTGACCTAGTCACTTCCAATAGAGGGTTTTCACCTAGCATTCTTACTGTCCTAGTGACAAGGTGATAATTCTCAACTAGTGTTTGAATTAGTTCAACATCAACAAATACATTTGGCACTATCAATTTGGCAAAATCCAAGGTCCAAGGGTTTGAAACTAGAACCTTCTTGTCTCGATACCTATAGAAATACCAAAATAAATCTATGCCAGCTATTGGAATGAGAGAACCTATACACCCTTGCATGCTAGCACTAAAGAATTTTCTAGACCTAGTGTCTTGAGAATATGTTAGAATATCTAACATAGATTTTTTAAGCAGCCTCTTTTCTGGTTTAGGGTTAGATGATTCGCCCTTTTGTTTAGAACTTTCTCCTTTCCTCAACATTATCTTTTCTTTACCTCTAGCTCAAATTTAACTAATTATCCTTCAGAACCTTCACAATTAATAGAGCTTAGAGTATCACAATACTTACTTGTTAAGTATGTATCCCTTTTAGTATCTCCTTTCACTATCACATATCTCAAATTGTTGATTTCTTTGGTGCAAAATGAAACTTTCAAGTAGGAATGTTGGTTTTAATGAAGGTATGTGATCGTCACCTCAACATTTAATGTGTGTGTGTCAATTCTTTTTCTACCACTCTTTCCAAAATTGAGTCACAATGTCATCATCCACTTGCCTTTATTTACCATTGTATCACAATCTTACTCCAAGCTTTTGTCATAGGGTTGTGGTTATAGTTATCTTGTTACCACAATATCCTTTTACATTATATTACTCTTGGAATCCAAGAACAATGAGAGGGGGGGATCAGTGTTTTGTCAGTTAGAGTAAATTTAACCTTATTAACAAATCCACTTATTAACTGGTGTGCATAAAAGAAAGTAACAACAAGTAATATCAATGCAACCACATGAATCAACACCATAACACAAATATTTATACGTGGAAAACCTCAAAGAGGAAAAACCACTGTGGGATCAGTGACCCACAATATCTATCCAATGGCCAAATGAATAAATATTACAAGAGGGGCCTACACATGTAGGAAGGCACATTACCTAGAACACACTGCTCATCACAAAAGGAGCCTCACTTACTACAGATCCAAATACTGGATTACAAACAAAAATTGAACTCAAAATGTGCATCTGCTATGCTGGATGAGTGCACTGTTTGTACTAGTTATACTATAACCTCCCTTATCAGTATCTTAGATCGCTTCCCAATACTCTAGACCAATAATCAAGATAGATTTTAGATCTTTACATTTGCATTCTATTGATCAAGATAACATCGCAAAACCTTTCACATCACTTATCTATTATATCTCCCATATATCCACATCATACAAAATGACCTAACCCAGACTTATATACCCATTTACATGAATAGACACAAATGCCTTATGTAGGCTTACAAACATATCACAAAAGATAAGACACATGTTGGCCCAAATAAAATATAAACATAAAATAATACGACCGATGCCGCTTCCACGCTTGTCGGATCAATCTCCTATGTCAGCCTTAGAATACTGGTTCCAAGTTTGTCGGTTCCCTGAATGTTGGTTCCCTGGATGTCGGTGTAGTGAATGTCGGTTACCTTGATTGCCAGATCTCCCATGAAGCATGTTGCCATCAATGATAACACTTATAACCCAGATGAGTGTCAATTGCCAACAATCTCCCCCTTTGGCATTGATGGCAACACTCATGTGAAAAATAAATCGTTGAAGTGTTGTACCGATTCCCATCCAAAAATTGATCTCAAAAGACTACTCCCCCTGAGCTATACATACTTCTTATGTCCTTAAACATTTTTCACATCCACCTCTCCCCCTTTGATAATAATGCCAAAGGTCGAGGCAAAAAAAATAAGAAATGAAATTTTTTACAAACCAAAATGTGCTAGATCTAGATATACTTGAAAATATTCAGATAAGCACCCTTCAAAAATGCCAAATAAGTATCTCTGCCAGATTTCAAAGTTCCCAAAATAGATATAAACCCATTTAGAATGTAAGCATGCAGTTCTTCCTCTGTTAGGGTTGTCGATGTGGGAAAACTCATCTATTCCATACATTCCTGCTTATGAAGTAACAAAGTATTTAGTGGGGACTTACCAAACCTCTCATTTCTCTGGCCTGCCAAATTAACTTGTCTTTTTCCTTCTCCAGGGTTGAAATTTCAGACTCTAAAAGAAAAATCTGACCATCAACCGTGCTGGCCAATGATTTAGTACCATCAAAATTGACTACAATTTGCTCCAACTTGTCCTTATCCTCCTTAACTTTATTATCCAGGTTTGTTGTTAGTTTTGTTGTGCTAGTACAAGATTGGTATATTTGACTATATTGATGAAGAGCCTTATCAATCCTTGTCATCTCATCTGTTAGCTTAGCTTGTTAGATGTGATCATGTTATCACGGGTGACCTTCCTAGCTACATTATACCTTTCCACCAACTGTCGATTTGACACTTGTTGAAGAGTTTTATACACTTTGGCAATGTTCTCAGTCAAACCTTTCAACTTACCGGATGGACTAGCTACCTGATCAATCTTGCATTCTGGTGCAAGCTTCTATAAAATAGGAATAGCTTGCTCAATAACTTGCTTATCTTCTGACCCTTCCTTCCTTAATTTTTGAGTTGCAACAAACATCAATTTCAGCTGCTCAATGTTCTTATTTCCAAGATGACCAAAATCTTCTTGACTGGATGAGTCAAGTGTCAACAATGAGGGACCAACAGTCGGTGAAGGTGTTGGTACCTAGACCTCAGTCTGATCAACCTAACCTTCTTCCTTCTAATCTACTTTATCCTTTACCTCCTCAGCACCGGTGGCTTCACCAATTGGTGTAGTTATTACAACTATATCAACATCAATTGCCAGAGGATTATCTACTAGTTTATTGATCTCAACATCTTGTACAAGTGTAACTGTCAGAGGAATGTCCTCAGATGTTTTTCATTCCAAAACCGGTGGATCTCCACCTAGTGTACCTTTACCTTTAGCATCAACCAAGATGTCTGGAATGTCAGACTTAGGTGGAATATTCGGTGATGTAAAGAAACATGGTTTATCCACAAAGAATTTAACCCAACCCTCATGATTTTCCTTCACAATTTCATTTACTCTTCCCACCATAAGACTTATATGTCGGTGTCTACTTCGAAAAATTGTTTTATTAGAAAACTCTAGACATTATTGCATCTCTTCATCAGTTATAGCACCACAAATAGTTAGCAATTTTTGAATCTTAATATGCTTATCCTCCTCAATAGCCGATAACCTCCTAGCATCTAACTTATTATACAAATCTAGCAGTAATTTTGTCTCAATTTCAATTAAAGATTTCTTATATATGTCTAAATATAACAAAACTGATTCCTCAATCTCCTTTTGTTCCTTATCATTCATATCACCATAATAGTGATGCATGTTACTCAAAATACCATCCTTTGTGATTTGATCAATCAATTCAGCAACAGAAAGAGGAACAATAACCTTTAAACTTTTACCAGATTCAAGAGCAATATCTAAATCTGATCTCTTCTTCTTACCAGGGGTGGGAGCAGACTCCTTGGTCGGTTTCCTTTTCTTAGTAGGCTTCCTCTCCTTTCAAAATTTTCTTCTGAGTTGTCAGAGGAGTGACTATGGATTTTTGCAGCTTCCCTTCCTAAGGTTTCTTCCTCTGAATCCTCATATAGATCTTAGGAATCTTTGGGATTTCTTCCCCAATCTCAGAACCAGATTCAATAGGAGCAATAAATGTTTCCAGTTTCTTCCTCTTAGATAAACCCTTACCTGTTCCTACTGTCGGAGAAGCTTGAACAACTGTCGAAGGAGATGTCTCTACCAAACCAATAATTTGTTTATATTTCAGAGGACATCTTCTGGACAACCTGTCCAACCTTCTTGATTTGTCGTTCCCTTTTCTTCTTGCCAAAACCAATCTTCACCTCAGATTCCTTTTGCTTAGATGTTCCAAATGTTTTCTCCTTCTCATCAACCAAGGAATCTATAAGCATCTTGGCATAAAGGTCCAAGATCTATGCATCAATCTCATAGCCCATCTTAGTAACCCAGATAGTCCTAGGTTGCACTACCTCCATCAAAGTTTCATCATTTTTCACCATGAATCATATGTCGGCAGAGTATTTATCAATAATATGCTTAGGGATCATTTCCCTCTTCTTCATAGCTTTCTGAAATGCCTTGAAATAACCCCACAAAAAGGGTCTTTGTCCTATCCCGAATTTCTCAATGCATCCTTGATCTATTTACCTACCAGTATATCAAAGGCCCATTGCCTCTTTCCGGATCTTGATATCTCATTCAAAAAGAAAAGCATCAAACAGACAATGAGATTTCCATACCGGAATGTACCTTTCTTATCTCCCTTAATCTTTCACAAATTAGAAATCAACTCAACACACATCCACTGACAAAGATTATATTTCTCATTTTATTTTACCATCTTCTATTCATAGAAAATATAGGAACTGGAAATAGAGTTCAACTGGTTTGATTGAGTTGCCTTGTATCCAATTACCATGCTTTCAAATTGAACAACTTTATCTCTGATAGTGCTAATCCACATCGACCGGTTGTTAGAGGTGGCACCGGTTATCTTGTTCACCTCATTGTTCAAAATCTTCCTCCTACCTTATGTCTGTCCGACCTAGGGTAAGCCAGTGATAGCATGAATCACCTCCTTGGTGATTTATAGGGTTGTTCAAGCCACATGAGCTCTCCATGGACTCGGCTCAGCATATACCAAATCATCTCATCCTCAAACTCGGGCATCTCCAGAATGTTAGTGAAACCCTGATCCTTCAAAATTTAAAATTTTGGTTTAATCAATCCATCCTTGTTTAGTAAAGTAGATGGATACATTGATTTAATCTATGATGAACCCAAATTCTCCAGAGTGCAATGAATATATGCTCTCACATCTTCCACGTAAAGAACTTTGTCAGGAACCCTAGAAAATGTGCCGATAGAGTCATCAACCTTTCCAATTTAAGGGCATTGTTTTAATTATGGATGTGGACGATCCTTAATATCTTCCACAACAAGGAAAGCCACATCTATAGGAGTGGGAGCAGATCCAGAAGCCATTCCAATTTCAGAAAAAAAGCGTGAACATAGAAAAAATACCTCACAACCAAAGTTGGTGAAAACCTTTGATAAATCCACATAGAGAATACTGGAAATCACTGTAAAATGCTCTTAATCACCTTGATCACCTTAAACTCACTCTACTTCTCTTTGAGTGTTGTGTGATCAGAAATGAAGCAACTTATCCCTTTTAACCTATGAAACCCTAATTTCCCATTGACATTAATGCATGTCAGCATATAATACCGAATACAAAATCCATTATCTCAGCGCCAGTGAATCTCCAGACTGTCTTCACCAAGATCTGAAACAAGCTTTCAGACCTCTACCAGGGGAAATATAGGATCTGTCATTAATTTACATCCCCCTAAGGCTAAGGCCTTAGTTACCGGATAAGTTTGCTACCGGTGCAGGAACATTCTGCTTTGTCGGTTGAGTAACTGGAGAATTTACCTTTGTCGATTGATCTTCAGACTTCCTAATCCAGTGTTTAGCATCAGCCTACCGGATCTCATCAACCTTTTACTTTCCTTTCTCATTGATGTGTCATTCCCTTCTGGTGTATTCTTGCTTCTACAATATTTGGCAATATGTCCTATTTTGTTGCATGCATAGCAAGTAACATTGTTCTTCTGAATTACGTTTTTGAGTCCTTGACCATATGCCCAAAATTTCCACATGCATTACATCTCAAATATGCTTCAAAAGAAATGTCATCCGGTGAAATGCGACATGACTGCAGGATATCTGCAAAATGGATTTGTTAAAAAACAACAACTTTGAAATAGAGTATTGACATCTATCAAAGCATATTGGCTCGCATGCAAATTGTTCGATTGAATGCCTCAAATTGATGTCATGTCACAACATGACATGTTTGACAGAATGCGGTAGCTGCAGTTATGGAAGTATAAACAATGCATGTTGAATGTTTGACATAATGCCACGTAAAATGCAAATGAGGATAAGGACTGCTCTTGATAAATTGGGTGATAAGAAGGAGTTAAAAATATTGGATTTTAGATATCACACAGAACTTGAGAATATCCCCTCAAAAATAGTCACTCTGCCACCACTACAGTCATTGGTATTGTCAAACTGTAACAACTTCTTGGCACCATTGGGAAGATATTGCAGCTAGGATCATTAAATTTATCTTATTATTACAATTTAAAGAGTATTCCAGATACCATTGGCGACCTCTACAAGCTGAAGTCATTACTGATGGTTGGTTGTGACGTCTTTCAAAGCCTTCCACCTTCCATTACTAATTTGACAAATTTAGAGTTCTTGGGCTTGCATAGATGCAATTCCTTATGTGACATTTATGTCTTCCTTGAGAGTTTGTCAGACTTGAAGTACTTGAGGTTGGGTTCAACCTACTAGTTGTGCTCAGACCATTGTACCCATAATCTGACAAGTGATTCTATCAATTTACGGATACTAGAAAGGAAATACCTGATAAGAAAGGATGGAGGTTTCAGTTCTATACACTCTGCCGAAAGATATTCTCTAGTAGTTGTTACAAAAGATATATAGAATCCTCATATGAAGACAATGGTTATAACCATCCTTATATATTCTTTATTAATAACAACAAGACAAACATAGTTAATAAGTACAACATGAAATTACAAAGAGAGCATCTAGAATTATCTACAAAGAGGGCACTGAAGGATTCTAGTTGATGTAATCACAATGGGTGTGTCCCCGAACAAAAGATGTTCGCGAATGAATAATTTGTTTCAATGATCATGATAGAAACCTATGGGCTAGATGATGAGATGATTATGAGATCAAATGAAGAAAATGAAGATGGAGGCCACCTTGACAAAATCGACAAACGAGTTATTTCTTCAATGTAATCGGTTTGAAATTTTTTTTTTTAAAAGTGACTTATGTCGCTTATTGTAACCAAAGGTTAGAAAGTTCACTTCTTCTGCGCATAAAAGTGTAGGTTACTAATTCATTGAAATTTACATAGAAAAGAGTTAGTTATCAACCCAAAATTGAAGTTGGTTATAAGGTAGTTATCCTACAAGCCTATAAATACAAGGCTATTTGTAATGTAAGGGAGACTTTTTACAGGGGGGAAAACTTTACTGGAATTCTAGGAGAAACTTGTAATGACATTTTGATTTGCACTATGTATAGAAAGGATTTTGGACTTGTATATTTCCAAAAGGATAATGAAGAATATGTCTTAGTTCATATGTTCTAAATGTATTCATGTGTTATCATTGCCAATTTCTCATATGTCAAATTGGTAGTCTTTTTATGCATGTGTGATTTGTACAATTGATGTGATGATGCACAAGCAATCTTTGGTATCTCAGTTTGAACATGTTGAAGTATCTTATCTCTGCGTATGTTGAGATTTGTCATTCTTCTTTATCATCATCTCATGGCTAAGCATATTACGTTACAAACTCCCTTTGTAATTTGTTGCAAATATTGAGAAATCTCAGTTGATGGTCGTATGTCTATTGTTGGGGTTTCTATCTTTATTTCTTGTTTAAGTTCTATGTTTTCTCCTTTATGTACTTTCAGGTTAAAAGTACACAAAAATCTTAAACATCCCTATCATACAAGGGAGCTTCCCCTCTCAAATGCAGAGGAAGATCATGTTTCACAGAACGATCTCTCCAACTGTTGGAATGTTTGTCACTGCTTATCAGGCAAACAGGGCCAGTTTTAGGTAAATGACTGTAGTGACAAAATCTATTTACCAACACTATGTTAGTGCAAGACCGGTATATATTGTTGCGTTGATGAAGGGCTTCATCAATCCTTATCAATTCTTCTTTCATCTTTGCCTTCTCTGATGTGATCATGTTGTCACAAGTGACCTTCCTATCTGCATTGTACCTCTCCACCAATTGTTGGTTTGACACTTGTTGAAGAGTTTGAAACTCCTTGGAAATGTGCTCAGTCAAACCCTTAAGCTTTCTAGAAGGGCTAGCTGTCAGATTGATCTTATATTTTGGGGAAAGTTGTTGTAGGATTGGAATGGCTTGTTCTATAACATGCTTCTCCTATGATCCTTCCTTCATAAGCTTCTATTCTGCAATAAACATTAACTCAGAACTGCTCAGTTGCTCAATATTCTTCTTCTCAAAATGACTAAAATTTACTTGACTGGATGATTCCAGTGCCAAAAATGAGGGACCAACAATGAGTGATGGTGTCGGTACCCTGACTTTAATCTGTTCTTGTTCTTTCTCCTTTACCTTCTATCCTTTTTCTTCCTGTTCCTTCTCCTTGGTACCGGTGGCTTCGCCACTTGGTGCAGTTATTTGTCCTGCCACTACATCATGAATATCCACATCAATAACTAGAGGAAAATTTTCCTCAATATTATCTATCGGTTTATTTTCCTATATATCCTCAGTTAATTTCTTATCCAAAACCAATGGGTCTTCACCTAATATGCCTTTCCCTCTAGCATCAACTGGGATATCTGAAATGTTAGACTTAGGAAGAACTTCCAGTGATGTAAAGAATCCTAGATTATCAACAAAGAATTTTACCCATGCCTCATGAGTCTCTTTAACTATTTGATTCACTCTTCCCACAAGCTAATATGAATGTCCCACCATTAAGATAATATGCATGTGCCCACTTCAGAAAATTAGTTTATTAGCAAATTCAAGACACAGTTGCATCTCCTCTTTAGTTATTGCACCACAAACAATTAATAGTTCCTAAATCTTTATATGCCTATCTTCCACAATAGCTAATAATCTCCTAGCATCTAATTTGTTATACAGCTCTGTCAGAGTCTTCTTTTCTATCTCAAGTAAGGCCTTCTTATATATATCTAAGTATAACAAAACTGCTTCCTCAATCTCCTTTTTCTCAATATCATCTATATTTTCATAGTAATATTGTATATTACTCAAAATTCCATCCTTAGTAATTTATTCTACCAATTCATCTATAGATAAAGGAGGGGTAACTTTAACACTTTTACCGGATTCAAGAGCCATATCTAAATCAGATTTCTTATTCTTACCGAGAGTGGGATCTTTCTCTTTTACCAGTTTCCTCTTCTATGTAGGCTTCCTCTCCTTCAAAGATTGCTTATGAGCTGCTTGAGGGGTGACCTTGGTTTTCTGTTGCTTTCCTTCCTTAGGTTTTGTCCTCTGAACTCTCATGTAAATTTTAAGTATCTTAGGAGGTTCATCTTCAGTCTCAAATCCAGAAGCAACAGGGGAAATAAAGGTTTCTGGTTTCTTCCTTTTCATCACACCTTTGTTGGTTGTTGCTACTGGTGAGGCCTGAACTGCTGTCAGAGAAGATGACTCTGCTAGTCCAATAATTTGTTTGATCTCTATGGATATCTTCTGAACAACCTATCCTACCTTCTTTATCTGACCTTCCCTCTTCTTCTTACTGAACCCCATTTTCACCTCCAATTCCTTCTATTTAGCTATCCCAAAAGTCTTCTCTAACTCATCTATTGAGGCATCTATAAGTGTCTTGGCATATAGATCCAATATTTCTACATCAACTTCATAGCCCATCTCAGTTATCTATACCTTTCTTGGTTGTATTGCTTCCATTAAAGTTTCATCTTTCTTAACCATAAAGCAAATCTCGGTAGAGTATTTATCAACAATGTGCTTAGGCATTCTTTCCCTTTGTTTCATTGCCTTCTGAAACACCTTGAAATATCCCCATAAGGTAGATTCTTTGTCCTGACATATGCTTCTTAAGGCATCTTTGATTTTCTTCCCTACTGGAATGTCAAAGGCCCATTGCCTTTTACCAAATCTCGTGGTCTCATTGGCAAAGAATAGCATCAGACAAACAATAAGATTTCCATACCCGAATACACCTTTCTTCTCACCCTTGATTTTTTGAAGATTCAAAATTAACTCATCACACATCCACTAGAAAAGATCATATTTCTCATTTTCTTTGATCATCTTATGTGCACAGAAGATACAAGAACTAGAAACAAAATTCAACCGATTAGATTGAGTTACCTTATATCCAATAACCATGCTCGTAAATTACACGTCCTTATCTTTGATTGTACTAATCCTCATAAACCGATTGTCGAATTATAGTGTCCACCCTTGATTTGTCCTATTTTGACTAGAGTTGACTTTTATATTATGCTTTATAGACTTATCTAGACTATATTTGATGATTTGGATGATGATTACTCATGTGCTTCAGTTACTTATTATTGATGTTAGACACTATTGGACATATGCTTTTTGATGTTCTATATGGATGTTGGCACTGTCATTATTGATCATGTGATTTGATGATATATGTATTTGACGGATTTTATATTTCCACTATGTGATGGAGTATTGATAGATTAGATTTATCATGGTTTTGATGATGATTATGATTACGCTAACCCTAATTCATGATTACATTTGATGAGATGTTTATGAGACATGTTTGACTATTGTTTGATTGTCTTTGTGATAGAGATGATTCTACATCACTCATTGCGAGTGAGATGTGTCAACGCGATTCTCTATCACTCGCTTGTTCTATATATGTATATGTTGTATTATCCTTTTATGGTTGCAGGATTTTGTAGGTACCAGACATTGACTCCACCTGGCTTCGCAGGTCTGAGCGTGTCTTTAGTTCCAGTGGCTTATGTGGTTTGGAGATGGCATGAGTTCCCTTCACATACTCTAGGTCTAAGTGGTTCACTATGAGTCGTTAGCGTCTTGGCATAATTTACCATGTCAATTAGTAAGCTTGGTCTTCTTGGTGTTGTGAGTTTGGTTAATGTCGATTGATTTACTTTATTATGTTAGAGTAATTATGTGGCTCTTGATGTGTGGTTTTATATTTAGTAATGTTTATTTTAATGTATTTAATTTATTAGTTTTGAATATTTAATTATTTGATATTTATATTTATCTGATAATTAACGTTTATTGATTTTATGATTATTTAATATTTGGTAAGCCTTATTATTGTTTAATATTTATTTTATATTTGTGATTTAATCTTTAATGGTATTTGATCGTTTAATTATTTATTTGATTTTCTATGGTTTAGTATTTATTTGGTTCTTTAATTTATTTTATTAGCTTTTGGTTTATTTAATTTTAATCCCTATTTGGATTATTTATTTATAGCCTATGTTTATTTAATAGTTTGACTTTTATTTCCTAAGTGGGGTGTATGAACACATTAAATTAAAATAATAATAATACATTCCCACTTTGTTGGATAGGTATATTTTATATTTACTATACCTACCCTTTACTCTCATTGGCTAAATTCAGAATGGGAGAATAAAATATAATATATGGTGGGTTGGTAAAATATATTCCAAAATGGAATATTTTGATTGGCCGAGATGGAGGCTAGGATTTTTTTTATTATTGTTTCTTTTTACTTTCATTCCCGTGATGGTTTTCGGGTTGGCTATTCTCTGGAAATTTTTCCTGCACGCATTTTTCCTTTGGCTTTGAATTTTTACTCTTGGTTTTTGGCTGGAGCTTGGTTGGATTTTGGCTTGGCTTTGTGGGAGCTCTTCTCCAGCTTCATTCCATTACTTCAGGTTGTAGGTTGGAGTTTGAGCCTATGTAATTTAATTTTTGTGTATGCATTGTGTCTGCAAGTGTATTGGGCTTGGGTTGAAAGAAATATATATATTGCATATTCTATAGTCTTAATATAGTTTTGGAAATAAATACTTGGGGAAAACTTAATATTATATGATTTTTCATATAGTTGCTAGAGAGATATATTTGGTTTTCCTATACATGTCATCTCTCGGCTCTGTGAAATTCCTATGAAAATTCTTGGTTGTCGAATCATTTGTTTGTATGGGAGTTTGAATAGTTTCCTCTATTGTGAGTCATTTAGCTTGGAAGTGTTTGGATTGAATTCTATTGGAGTTTTTGTAGGTTTGAAAAGGGTTTGTATGCATTTTGTTGTGAAGCAAATCGATTTGGATTTTGGTCTATAGTCTGAGCTGTTTTATTTTGTTTTTACCTATGTATTCCTTGTTTATGGGCGTCACTATTCACATATTTTTTGAGCCCTTTGGTTAAGTCTGGATTTTTATATTTAACCCGTAAGATTTCTAAGTTTTCCGTGTGATTTGTGTAAATGCATTGTTTCAGTGAACGCACTATCTAAATATGTAAATGTGTTGTTTTGTATTGTGTTTGCGCTATTCTGCATAGCATAAGCACTATCTCAGAAGGCGTAAACGTGAATCTAGGAATGCATGCATTGTCTTAGAAGATGTATGCACGAATTTGGAAATGTTTGCACTATCCTATGAGATGAAAGCATTGTTATATTTGACAGAAGCATTGTTCTATGGGATAAAAGCTCTAAACTGTCTGTATTATGTATTTTCTCAGTTTTGGTCATTTTTGAGGTATTCTCCTAGGTTGATTTTTGTACTAGAGGCTTTATTGAGGTTTGCTAATATTTTCCAATTTTTGGTTTGATCAGTTTTGATGTATTTTGATGGTTTTAAGTATATTTATTTCTCTATGTTTTTGTGGATATTTTAGACTCTCTCCATGTTGATAAGCCATGGTTATTTGACATGATTATATACTATTCTGGACTAGCAAGTGAGTTGGCCTTGTTGTGATGTTATCTTCTTATCTGTTGGCAGATTTGGTGGCTTGTTATGCCTTGTATTTCATTGGCCAAGAGCCTCATTTTGTTATATTTGTTGTTGTAGCCTTTCATATGTTGTGAGAGTATGTGTGAGAGTTATTGGCTGCATTGAGTTTTATTTTAGATAGAACCTCTTGTGTTTTATTGTTGGGCCATGTTAGGAGGAGTGGGCTTCCTTGTGATGACCGGGGTCACGAGAGATACGCTTGCATGAGGTTCCTTGTAAGGATGTATGAATTCTAACTCATGAGGGCACATTGGATTTTTCCATGATTTGTAAATAAGTGATAACCTAATAATTGATGGGTTGGGTAGCTAGATTAATTAATAAGATGATAAATTGATTTGAGCCTTATGACTTAGTCCTAGGGAGGATGTTTTAGGATAAGCATGAGAAGGCCGTGAAGATGGTAAGCTAATCTCCCTTAGTCTCTCATAGGTTGAGATGGCTACACATGTCCATGAGGCTAGTGCCTTATGTTATTATGTTTGAGGATGGCATGTGATGACAGTCCACTCCTACATGTGTTCCCCTTTATGATTTATGATTATGCTTATTGGATGCATTTATGTCTTGATGATTTATATGCCTCTGGGAGTTCATTCTTGTTGTATTGTGTGAGTTCTTGCATGAGAGTCCTTGCACGTGGTTAGTCTCTTTGATTAGGGTGCCAGCTTAGGTTTAAAGTGTTGGGACCTTGTGTCATCTCCTAGCATAGGGGGTGGTTCCTTTGGTTTCACATGGTCAGGAGGTTGGTGCTTTTTAGCCATTGGGATGTTCTCTTGGATTCTTCTTCATGATGGACTATGGATGTACCTTGTAGCAGATTTATGTAATGAATAAGATGGAATGCATGTAATGTAATATTCTTGTAGTAGAAAGAGCTACACTCATGATGTATTTAATGTACTTGTATTTATAAGATGAATTGTAGTTGGAATTAGAATTAAGCCATATTTGTAATGAAACATTAGGGATGAAATTATACTATTATGGAGATGTGATCTTATGGTTGGAATAGAAATGGATTTACATTGTGGTTCAACTGTATTATTCTATGGAATGTTAGGAAGCAAGTTAGAATGTAAATTAATCTTGAAAGAGGAATATTCGTAGATTAAGAAATGAATATTTTAAAAGATGTTAATTAGATCTAGTGAAGATGAATGATTTATATAGATGCATTGGTAGAGAGGAAATTATGCATATCATGAGGGATAAATAATGTTGTAGGTTGCATATCTCATGGTTAGAGAATTAAAATATGATGCATTAAAGAAAGATGAAATATATCTATCATGTGTATAGTATGTTGTTATGGTGATGAATTAAGTAATGATGTTGAGGTTAATGATGTCATGTTATTTCCGCTTGCGGTATTTGATGAAATGAGCAATGAGGTATGTTCATATTGGTTAATTGGTTAATGAAAGTAATTAGATGGAGATGTTATGTGTTACATTAGTTGTTATTAGATGTTTAAAAAAAAAAATTATCTCCAGTTGCTTGTTAGATGTTTAGTTTCTCTAGGGTATTTTGGTGGGCATTACACAAATGTAGCACCAATTAGCTTGGTGACTTCATTGCTAGAGATTTTCTTCTTATCCGATCTCTGACCAACCTGGGGAAGATCGGTAATTGTCTGAATGGCATCCTTAGTGATTTTATGAGGTCAATCTAACCACATAAATTCACCATGAACATGGCTCAACACATACTAAATGATTTCATCATCAAACTCGGGCATCTCCAAAATATATGTAAACCCTTGATCCTTCAAATGTTTGAATTCCAGTTTGATTACACCATTCTTATCCAACAATGATTTCATATACATGGTTTTCATCTCTGATGTGTCCAATTCCTCCAGAGTGCATGTAAGTTCTGACATCCTCAACATAAAGAACATTGTCGGGAACCCTAGAAAATGTGTCGACTGAATCATCAACCTTCACAATCTGAGGGTGTTGCTTGAATACCGGGTGTGGATGATCCTTAATATCAACCAAAATAGGAACAACAACATCTACTAAAATGGGAGCAGATCCAAAAGCCATTGCAATTTTGAAAAATATATCTTGAAAACCGAGAAATACCTTAGAATCTTCACCGGTGAAAAACCTTTGAAAATTCGCTCTGAATGTACTAGAATTCGCTTGGAAATGCTCAGGATCACTCTAAATTTCCTTCAACTCACTCTTCTTTGCTTTGAATGCTTGGTGATGAAAAATGAATCACTTTTGCCTTTTAACCTACGGAACCCTAATTCCTTATTGACATAAATGCTTCTCGACATATCATACCGAATCCAAGATCCATCAAATCTGCACTGGTGAATCTTTAGACTGACTTCTCCAATGTTTGAAACAATCTTTCAGACCACTACCAAGGGTAATGCAAGATCTATCATCAATTTGCCTCCCCCTAAGGCCAATGCCTTAGTTACCAAATGAGTCTCCTGTCGGTGCAGGAACATTCTTATCTGTTGTTGAGTAACTGGGCTATTTGCTTCAGCCTGTTGATCCTCATATTTTATAATCCATTTCTTCTCATTCTCCTTCTGGATATCATCAACCTTTTGTTTTCCCTTCTCATCATTTCCTATCAGTGGGTTCTTGCTTCTGCAAAATTTGGCAACATGTCCTACTTTGTTGCATGCATAACAAGTGACATTAATCTTCTAAATTGCCTTGTTGTAACCTTGATCATTTCTTGATCTACATTGATTAGCCATATCCCCAAACATTCCACATGCATCACATTTAACATTCATTCTACAATCTGTTGTCCTATGACCATACTTCTTGCAATTGAAACATTGAACAATACCTGAATTATTATTCCGATTGACTCTATTTCTGGATTGACTTGCCATATGATCAAACTTATTGCAAATAAAGCATCTACCATTAAATTTATGTGCATTGGGTTGCCTTATCGGTGATTTCTGATTTCATTTTTTTGGTGGATTCTCCTGATTTGCAGTACCAGAGCTTTCTCCATGCTCAAATCCAAGACCTCTGGTGTCTCCAGTGTCCCTTTGATTCTTCAATAATTCATCAAACTTTGCAGAAATGACCTTGAACTTTTATTTTTATTCATTTGCAGCATCCAGATCACTAATTAGAACTATTTTCATTCTCTCCAACTCTTTCTCATTGTTATGTGATTGCACCAATTCAATTCTTAACACATCATTCTCATGTGCCAACCTAATGCATTCATCAGATCTATCTTTCAGAGATTTGGCAAGATTTTCTTCATTCTTCTTTTGGTCTTCAATCTCCTTGGACATCCTCATGGTTAGGGCTTGCATCTCATTCTTCATGACACAATTTTCCTAACTCAACTTCTGACATAGTTCATTTAAAGCATTCTTCTCTTCATCATCCTAATTTTGTAATTGATCACATAGTTCTTTCCTTTTGGCTTGTGCAAATGACAACCTCTCTTGTAGAGTAAGGATGAATTCTTTTTCAGATCTTAGCTCATCTTTAGTAGAATTCAGCTCATCTTGCAGCTTCATGTTCTTCAATCTTTCAGAATCATAGTCTTCAAGTGCTACTTCAAGTTCATTCCTCAAACTCATCTCCATGGATTCTAGATGCAGGATCTTCCTCAAGTTGTTAGACTTATTCCGAGGCACCAGGCTTTGATACCAATTTTTGGAATCCAAGAACACTGGGGGGGAGGGTGAATCATTGTTCTACCAGTGATTAAGAATTTAATTCCTTTAGATACTTTTCCAATTAACAATCAGTAAGCATATAAACAAGATATAATAAAGAACAAAGAAACCACAAAGATCAACACCATAACACCACAAATTTATACGTGGAAAACCTCAAAGAGGAAAAACCATGGTGGGATTTGTGACCCACAATATCTATCCATTGTCCAGCTGAATAAATATTACATAAGAGGGGGGGCCTACACATGCAGGAAGGCACACTTCCTAGAGCGCACTACTCATCATAAAGGAGCCTCAATGACTACATATATAAAATACTAAATTACAAACAAAATTATGAACTCTAAGTGTGCATCTTGGTTCTACCAGTCTATCAGTAGGTGTTACTTTACTACATATTTTGGTGTGGGAGAATCTAGCTATCACTAGGCCATTGGCAGATAGAGATCGACCTACAAGGAGACCGTATGTTTATGGTTACATAGGTGTGGTTGTCCAACAAAATTTGGGCAAACTGGAGTACTGGTGAAGAGTTCTAGATGACCTTGATATAGTGGTCTGTAGGTCGTACTTAGATTGTGATCCATGGACGTAGGATGCATTAGAGATGTCCTATGTATTCAGCACTAGGTAACTGATTGGATCGACATCATACATTATTGAGTGCTTCATTGTCACCTGAGTACTAAGGCAGTATTATCGGATGCGGGGATTTCCACTAAGTACAACAATGTATGCATGTCGTTGACAAGATATGGTAGACTAAGGACCTACCATCTCTTGTGATGTAGCTAATACAAAGTATGTTGGTCTTGGTGCATAGGCTTGGGATTACTTATGAGGTGTTTATGATGGGGGTATGGTGCCAAAGTATGCTCAATACTTTCTTACACACCCATTTCCTAGATTATCAGACCCAAATTAGCCCATGCTAGCATTTGATGATGGGGAGGAGAGACAACCATGAAGAGAACTTAGGCGGAGGAGGGGTATAGCTGAGGGGAGAGATGAGGGTGGAGATGGAGGAGGCAATGGTGGTGATAGAAGAGATGATGGTGGACATGGTGGGGATGGTGGGGGTGGTGACGGAGGAGATGGTGTTGGTGGTGGGGGTGGCAACTCATTAGCAGTAGGTATAATATGGGAGAAGTTCAAGGCCTTGTAGAGAGATACCTGGTGATTGGGAGGCATGGGTAGTTCGAAGGAGGAGGTCTGGGGAACAAGCAGGATAGGTGCAGCAGGCACAACAGCAACAAGCACCCTAGGCAGAGGTCCAGCAGCCAGCGTAGTGAAATTCACAACAGATACAGATAATAGTGTTGTCTCACTAGTAGAAGGCACAAATTAGTGACTTATAGAGTCATGTGCAGTAATTATAGGGAGAGGTAGCACAGTTATGGGCCCATTTGGCACAAGTGCAAACGCAGACACGGGCTCAAATTGTCACATTGACAATCAAGAGGGATGTTTCTATTCAAAGATATGGCCATGTTGAGGAGCTAGTGTGAACCTTGCAATAGATAGTATTCCAGGGACTTACTCAAGATACCATGAGGGATCTAGTATATCATTTAGGATGGGTTGATTACTATAGGGGTCTCTACTTCTAGGTTGTGTCTTCAAAAAGATGAGAAGAGTCATATGTGCAAATTTCCAGACATGGGGGATCTCAGTGAGGCACAAATATTCGGGGTGTTACAGGCCCTAGGAGAGATCTAGGTGCAGGAGAAGCAGGTCCTTTGAGTGGCACTATAGAAAGCATAGGTGCTGCTAGACCCACAGATTCTAGGGAGAGTTCATCTCATCGCCCCACTTGATATTTTGATGCCACACATTTGATTTCATTGTATACACTTTGATGAGACATTTGATGATTCGATCCATTCATTTTTGTGATGTATTTCTCATAATTTATGATATCATTATATACTGGACATTGATTCTTTTTTATTATATGAGATGCAGCAAAGACTTGATGAGATGCCTATATGCTTTTATGATATGATAGATGTACTTATTTACATTATGAATGTGTTTATTATTTATATTCTCTATATGGTTTACATGATGGATGTATGCAGTTTTTTCATTCTGATGAGAATATGATATGCATTTTATGAGTTTGCAAATTATGAGATGCATTTATATTTATGATGTAATTCATGCTTATGTACATGGTTATGTGATGGATGAGGTCATGCATGTTCATGATGTTATGATAAATATCTACTATGCAATGCATTTTTATTATATTGTAATGCAATGGAGAATATGTGATGGTTTATTCATATATACATGATTATGATATCAATGATGATGAATATGATAATGTATATGATGAGTTTATGTGATAGCTTTAAGTTATAAACGACTATGAAATAATGATTGTGTAACATATGATTGTGTGTATGAATTTCTTTGTGTACAACCTTATGTAATGAAATGCAATGTGCAATGATATGATGTGAAATGAAATATGTTATGAAATGTGATGATATACTAAATGATGAATACAATGCACAAATGAACTAAATCAATGCAATAATCTATAATGATTAAAAATGAAAATATATACAATGATTAAATGGATGCAATTATATACCAAATGATTACTATAATGCAAATTTTAATATATCTACATGCGAAATGAATCTAATGATGGTAAATTACAATGACAAAAGGCTAATGAAATGTGATGTTATGCACATGAATCACTTGTTTTTGTCAATGCCCAATATACTCAATCACTTAATAAGCGAGCTAACACCATTTCAAACCTTCAGCCTTGCAAAAGTGAGATGTCTACCATGCTTTGTGCAAAATGCAATATGAATGCAATCTATTGTACATATGCAAATACTAATGAATGCAATGTTGATATTGGACTAGTCATTTGATCATGCTTTTTCTCATCATTGAGCCTTTAAAATGTCGTAAGCTAGTGAAAACATCGATGGTATAATTGAAATATGATGACTTGAGCACTGTTTACCTGGATTTTGATATTGCAAGTTAACACAAGCATCAAGGTATGATTAAACCCAGATAACTTGAGTGTTGCTTGTATGCAATAGACAAAAAGTTAATCACTTTCCTATGCAAATCAGAAATGTCATCAATGATGTTTGGCTAATCATGTATCGTGACAAATTTGCACGGTACTAATGATTAACTAACAGACAACTAACAAATAAAAGATCATGCTCCTTCCTGGCTTCTCTAGTTCAAGACATCCTTGAGTTACTCTTGAGACATGATTTCAAAAATCAAGATACAACAATTAAACATTTAGGATAAAGTGTTTCAATCATGATTCACAAGATATCATCCATTGATATTTGTTTGTTTACTGTTGATTCTGATTTTGATACTTGTGTTCAATGTTCATTGTTCGATTTTGCGATCTTTGTTTTTGCAAGCGTTGTCTAACTATTGTTCATCTATTGTGTTTAATCCCAATGCAAATTTCCCCTGGATAGGTTCAAGATTTTACCCCCGATCTAGAAACAAACCTTTATTATGGATATATATAATGATCCAAACCATGGCGAGAATTTGCATATGATGCCTCATTAGATACAAAAGGCTATATTGTGGATATGTTTAATGATGGTGGATGGATGCAAGTGGAAAGACATGTAACCAAATAGATGGAAGAAATAGCTGACAAATAGTGCCTATTTCCAGGTTTTCACTACTTATTTTTCTTTTATTGCACTTTTTCTCATATTTCATTTTTTGTTATTTTTCTTGTTTTTTTAATTTTTTTGTTTGATTTTTCTTTTTTTATAGACATAAAACTTCTCCAGATGTAATCTATTTATAGGCTCTTCAAGTAGATCTCCTTCAAGTGTTGACAACTGATAAGCACTGGATCCATATGTAGCTATGATGATGAAGGGGCCCAACCAGTTCGACTCAACCTTCCCTTTATTTTCTCGATCCTATTGGTTGTGTGGATTCTCCTTCAGCACTAGTTCTCCAACTTGAAATTCCCTAGGCTTAACCTTGTTATTTTAGCTTCGTGACATTCTTTTCTAGTATGCTCTCAAGTGATCAAAGGAATTTTGGTGACATTCTTACAACAAATCAAGCTCCTATAGCCTAAACCTCATTATTCTTTATCTAGAATGAGGTCCTTAAGTGATACATGTAGGGAAGGTATCTTTACCTCAACAGGAAATATGGATTCAGACCCATAAACAAGAGAATATGGAGTGGTACCTATGGGTGTAAAAATACTAGTATGATATGCCCATAAAGAAAGATTAAGTTGAACATGCCAATCTCTTCTAGCATCATTAACTGTCTTCTTTAGGTTCTTCAAAATTGTTTTATTGGATACTTTTGCTTGACCATTCCCACAAAGATCTTGTACATCTTTATTCTTGAAAGATAACCCATTATGAATGATGATATTCATAGGAATGCCATACCAACATATGATATAATTCAATATGAAAGTAGCAATATGTTTCCTTGTGACATTTGTGAGAGGTAATGCTTCAATCCATTTTGTGAAGTATTCAGTAGTTGTGAGAATAAATTTGTGACCATTGGAAGGAGGATGGATTTTTCCCACTAGGTTGAGACCCCATTGACAAAAAGGCCAAGAAGTTCCTAAATCATGGAGCTCCTGAGCTGGTGCATGTATGAGATTGCCATGAATTTAACACTGCTTGCACTTCTTAACGAATTGAAAAGAATCTCTTTCCATAATTGGTGAATAATAGCCCAATCATATGAGTTTTTTCAAGAGAGTAAGACCACCTAAATGAGTACCACATATACCATTATGAACCTCTTTCTAGGCCTTCTTAGATTCTTCCTTCTCAAGGCATCTGAGAAGAGTACCGTCCAGACCTTGTCTATAAAGTGTATCCGCGATAATATTGTAACGAACAGCTTGTCGAATAAAATTTTGGTTTTGGTTTCTTGATAGGTTAGGAGGAAGGGTACCATCTTTTAGGTAGGTATAGATTTGGCCATAGTGAGAGGAATTGGGTCCAACTAGGTGGAAGATGAATTGGGTATTAGGGAAATCATAGGCAGGATAAAATAGTTCTTCCACCGGGAATTCATAATGATCTTGTTTTTCCTATGTCTGGAGCAATGAGGCAATTGTATCCATGGCATCTACTGCCTTATTGTCATTTCTTGAAATTTGTTCAAAAGTGATTTCCACAAAGTACTTTTTTAAATCATCCATCATCTTTTTGTAAGGCATTAGTTTGTCATCTTTTGTTTGATAATCATCGTTGACTTGATTGATGACTAGCTAAGAATCTCCATAAACATGTAACTGTGTGATATTCCATTTTGTTCCCATTTTGACTCATGTGACCAATACCTCATATTCTGCCATATTGTTGGTGCAAAGAAAGTTCAATTTGTATGACTGTGGAATAGTGTGACCTTGAGGTGTGATGAATAGTATGCCTTCTCCTGATCCATGTTGTGAATAAGAACCGTCAAAATACAATTTCCAGGTTGTTTATGTGACTGTCAGGACATCTGCATCTAGGAACTCAATATGTAATGGATTGTTATCTTGAGGTGGTGATTTTGCTAGCTGATCAGCAATTACTTGGCCTTTAATGGCTTTCCTATCAAATTAATCAATGTTGAATTTACTTAAGATCATCACCCACTTTGCTAATCTACCTGTTAAGGCCGCATTGCTGAGAAGATATTTCAATGGGTCTATTTTGGCGATTAACTTGACTGAGTGGGTTAGCATGTAGTGTCACATCTTTTGGGATGAAAAGACTACTGCTAGACATGCTTTCTTAATAGGTGAGAATTTGAACTCATATCCAACTAAGGTCCTATTAATGTAGTAAATGGCTTGTTCTTTCCCTTCATGATCTTGTTGTGCTAGTAGATCTCCTAATGATACATCAGTGATTGATATGTATAGCTACAATGGATTTCCCTTGATTGGTGACATTAACACAGGTGGATTCATCAGATATTCTTTTATCTCGTTGAAGCCTTCTTCAAACCTGTCATCCCATTTGAAAGGGACATTTATTATGCAACAGATGGGTAAAGGGATGGCACTTATCAACTAGTTGAGCAATGAAACTTCTGATGGATTGGAGTCTTCCTTGAAGGGAGCGTAGCTAATTAATATTTTTAGGTGATTCCATTTCCATGATTGATTTCACTTTATCTAGATCTACTTCTATTCCTTTTGCTAAAACAATATATCCCAAAAGTCTACCAGATGTGACTCCAAAGGCACATTTCTTTGTATTTAACCATAGCTTCTATTTTTTCAATCTATCAAAGATCTTGCCTTGGATTTCTAGGTGTGCTTCTCTAGTATATGATTTTTCCAATAGATCATCAACATAATCCTCCATGAAAGTGTGCATCATATCATGGAAAATTGTTTTCATCACCCTTTGATATGTAGCACCTCCATTTTTTAGACGAAAAGGCATTACATTGCAACAGAAAGTACCCCATGGGCATGTGGAAGTTGTCTTTTCTTTATCTTCAAGTGCTAATTTGATTTTATTATAACCTAAGAAATCATCTATGAGAGAAAGCATGGCGTGTCTAGCTATTAATTTCACAACGATATCTATGTTTGGTAAAGGAAAATCATCCTTTGGACACACTTTATTAATATCTCTAAAGTTTCTACATACCCTGATACTTTTGTCTGGCTTGGAAACAAGAACTATATTTGATACTCATTCTAGATATGCTATAGGCTTGATAAACCCCACATCCAGTAGTTTCTCCAATTATGCTTTGACCAATAAGGCTATGTGAGGATGCATCTTTCTTAGCTTTTGTTTTACAGGTTTGGCAGTTGGTGATATATCCAAATGATGCATTATGGGATCGGGATCCACCCCTTGCATGTGTGTATATGAGAAGGCAAAATTTATTTGTCTCTCCTTGAAAAACTCAATGTAGTTTTCATTCTCTTGCTCTAATAATGATGTTGTTGGATATAGAAACTTTGGCTTGTCTGATGTACCAATGTTAATTGATTCCATTGGCTCAATCAAAATAGAAGATCTTTCCTAATAGTACTCAGGTAGAGTGTCAAATCTCCCATCCTTTGGTGCCTCAAGGAGGTTTTCATCATCAAATACGTCCTTTATTTTTACTTTTTCTTGATCTAATGTTGCCACTAAATGGTTTTTAGTATTAGACTTGATATTTGTTTTTTTCTTTTCACTTTTGTGATTCAGAGATTTGGCACCCCCTTGAGTAGAAGATGTGTTACTAGATTCTCTAGTGAAAGTTGTTTTAGGTTCTATTGCATTGAGAAATAAATCAATGGAACGATCGTTACGAAAGGTATCTATCTCAATGGGTCCATTAATTTCCCACTCAATAAGTTCAGGATGCACCAAAGGTAAAGGATCATCAAATTGTTGTGTGTCAAGGGAATTAAAGGTCATGATGGAGATATCAAAGTCTTTAATAATTATTTCTAAGTCTAAGATGTTACCCTCCTCAGAATGACCTCTCACGAGTAGTTCCTAATCGTCCTCAATGAAGTTAGAATCGATAGATTGTGATTCTAAATCAAGTGGTTTGTACTCTAATGTTTCTCCTTCATATGAGTGGACTACATCAATGTAAACATCTTTTGCATAACATTAGTCTTTAGAGGATAGTTCAGAGTGATAGGAATCCCATTCCCACTCATTGGAATCTGTTTCGCTAGAAGCCTATAGTCTAAAAATTTGTTCATAAAGGTTACGGGTAGCTTCTTCTCTATTTTTAGCAAGTTCTTCTTGTCTTCTTTCCTCTGCCTCTTCCTATTTCTTAAGAGATGCTTCTTCTTCTTCTTGTTTGAAAATTGCTTCTTCTTTATATTTGAGTGCGGCTTCCTCTTCTCTCCTAATGGTGAGTTCTTCTTGTTTCATTCATATTCCTCTTCTTTTTATCTACGAGTTGCTTCTTTTTATTATGAACATAGATTGATCTATCCAAACCCCAGTCTTGATTTATCCTTAGCATGTTGAGAAGGAGGTTGTATGGGTTCTAAGACACCTTCTTTTCTTTTTCCTATGGGACCACTGTCACCATATTTCATTTTCCTCATGATATCATTACCCTTTTCTATATTTCTCTATTGAGATGCTGACATTATTAATTTCTAGTTTAGCTTATGCTACCTCTTTATATAACCATTGTAAAACATATCTATCCTCGGTTTCCTCAACTATAGTGCTTTCTTTGACGAATGGTCCATCAAGTATCTTAAGTGGTTTTGAGACAGGTTGTTGTTTTGACATCACTAGCTTTCCATATGATTTTGGGGAGAGTGGTAAGTCTAGTAATGAATATTCTCCTACCTCTTTGTCCTCCAGTTGCACCTTTTTATCTAAACTTGACAAGATTGAGGAAAATACCTTATCTTTAGGTGGTGCACTAGACGAAAATGCTTCCCTATTGTGTGGAACAATAACCTCTTGCATTGGTTTCAAATTATTGCAATATTAAACGGATTTGAGTCTACTAAAATCGTTATCTCTTGTCCATTGTAGGGAAACTTAAAGCACTGGTGGTAAGTTGAAGGAATAGCTTGCATGTCATGAATCCATGGTTTGTCGAGGAGTATATTGTAAGATAAATTCAAGTCCAACACTTGACACATTGTATCTTTTTGCATAGGTCATACTTTGGTTAGCAACACTACAATTTCTTTGGAGGAATGCTCTTCTTTATCATAAGCTTTTATTGTGATCTTTTTATGAATCAACTGCATCTTTGAAATAACCTAAGGTACAAACAAGACTTAATGAACAAACATTTAGGCCAACTCCTCCATTTATTAGGACAAGTTTAACATATGTTTTATGGATGAGAAATTTGATATGCAAGGGAGCATTGTTTGGATGTTGTAAAGACATGTCATCATCTTCAGTGAAGGATAAGCAATGAGGCATTGTTAGGTGTCCCACCATAGTTTGGATTTGATCAAAACCCAGAATTTTGGGGACTGTGGTATCTACTAGACCTCTTTCTAAAATCTCTTTATGTGTGGGTGATATTTTCAAAAGCTCTAGTATTGATATGCATGGGCATAGTATATTTTTTCTTTTCCTTTGCCCTCTCGTGTCGTTGATGTTTCACCCTTCTCATGATTTGGGAGTGGGGTTTTAAATGTCATGTGTGATTTATGTGTTTTATGCCCATCTACCATTATTACTTCATTGTCTATCAAGTCTTGAATGATATGTTTCAATCTTTGACAATCATTCGTTTGATGTCTCTTACTTTGATGATAATCACAATAATGGTTGTCATTCCACCACACTAGTTTAACTTTTGGCTCAAAATCTCTCACTTCTGGTAATGTAATCAATCTATTTGCAAGGAGTGTTTTTAATGTTGATTCAAGCAATTCATTGATATGTGTGAATTTCTTATGAAGGGTAGTGAAAGGTGGTTTAGGTTTATTATTATCCTGATTAACTACCGAGTATGACTTGATAGATTAAATATGGGTTGTTTTAGTTTCACATTATTAGCATCCACTATTTCATCATTGACAGTGTTTCTATTCCTATTCCAAAACTTGAGTTTATCATTATTGTTGTTAGTATTATTGGAAGAATTAGTCCCTTCTTTATAAAGTTTCAATACTCCTTTCTTGACCAGCGCTTCTTCAATTTTGATCCCAGTTTCAACCATCTTATCAAAACTTGGGGGACATTTCAGCTTGAGTGCATAACTCATCTTGTCATTTAATTATCAATGAAAATGTGCATCTTTTCATTATCAGGCACAAGACGAGGATATATTGCAAGCAATCGTCTCCACCTTTGTAAAAATGTCTTGAAGGGTTCTTCATTCTTTTGTTTTGTGTTTCATAGGTCTAGCATGGTTATCTCATGTTGAATGTTATATGAGTATTGAGATACAAACTTACCCACCAATTCTTCAAAATGTCTTATGCCAGGTGGGATTTTAGAGAACCACTCCATGGATTGTCCACTTAAACTCTTAGGGAATAGTCTCATTAGATAAGTGTCCTCATGTGCAAACTCCATGCTAATAGTGAAAAATTCCCTCACATGATCTTGCGGGTCAGCTATACCATTATATTTATTATATTTAGGGATTTTTCAATTTGAAGGGAATGGTATCATGTTTAGATTTATGTATCTCTTTGTAGTTCCCCTTTGTATATCTTGAACTTATGTTTGAAGTGCTTGTATTTGTTGAGTAAGAGCCAAAATGGGATTATCCATGTTATTCCTTGCTTCACTATCTCAATTGTTTTGAATTCTTTCATTATGAGTTTCACTGGTATCATTTCAATTTTTGCTTGTTCTTTCACTTTGTCTCAATCGTGTAACATCAAAGTCATGCAGTAACTTGACACCTTAGCGAGCTAACATAAGGAAATGCTTCTCTTTGTTCATTTCCAAGACCTTTTCTATGAATTTACAAAAATTGGGATCTTGTTGGGCTTCTTTAATGGTTTCTTCCATTATTTCTTCATCATCATCATCTTGATTACGAGATCTATAGAAAGGATTTTCCTTAGCCATCATAGATTTTTTTTTTTGCTTCTGTTGTTTTAATTTATTTCTCTAATTTCTAGTCAAAACTGGCATACAAGTGACTAAAGATGATTAAGCTTTGATCTTTGTTTGAATTGCTAGTTTAATAGGATTCAACTAAGCTGAATAGGAAAAATCCTATTGATATGACTAAGTTGATCTAATTTTAATGCCCTTGTTTCTTGATTGAGGATGATAAATCGTGATGATGAAACCGTGTCAAGAAATCAGATATCAAAGATTAAAACTATGGACTTAGGACATTTGATCTATGCTTTCAAAAGGAATTCTCTTGTGAAACTGGTTTTTTACTAGGTTTGAATTGATCTGATAGTGATAAAAAAAAAATCTACTCAGAAATGAGTATCCAAAACTATGATTATCTTTATGGAAAAAGCCCAAATTTTCTCTTTGTCTAAGGTCTCAAATTATCAAAACACTAAAACAAAGACTAAGAATGCTAGACTGCTCTACCAGAGCACTACTTTGGATACCATATGCACTATGTTGCCCCTTTGATATGCTAATCTAAATCCTTGATACACTAGACTAGATTTTTAGTGTATGTTTCAATGACGTGTTATGACCCTATAGGGATGCACTATTTTGACTTATGGATGTGCTAAAGTTAGCTATGAAAATGATATAATGTTTCTCCAATGCGCTAAAGTTAGCTATCAATGTGCTATAATAGTCTATCAGAGCGCTAATGTTTGAACCTGATACGCTACTCTGTGACAGTTATACATTATTCCAATCTGTCTATATGCTAGTGTTTGAAACCAAAACGCTATTATGTGATAGGAAAACACTATTGTGCTTTGTGAATTTGAAATGAAATAGTTGACAGTTTGATGTTTAATTTTGGATGAATTTTGAGTGTGTTTCAATGGATGATATTTCTGATTTGTGATTTGAAAACATAGAAGACAGAATTTCAAACATTTGTCTTTGCACTAAGATCTAAACACCAAGTGCATGTTAGAGGCTTCAAATAAAAGCCCAAATTTCCATGGGTTTGCACAAGGAAAACACTTCAGGCAATTCTATCCTAAGAATTCAGATACAATGCGATATCTCAACCCACAACCTGGAATTTTCGTAGTGCAAGTGTAAACACCCTAAGAGGGTATGTCCACTTTTCCATTGTCGAGAAGTGGCAGATAGGGGCCTCCAGGACTGGAAGGATAACCTAATCACCCTCTTCTAGAAAGGCTACAAATAGCCTATACAAAGTCAAGGATTTATGCCTCTCCTCCAAGGAGCCAAATGGTGAGTGTCTTTAGGAGAAAACCTGCTATCCCCTTGCACTGAAATTATCACACCAAGGCTAATAAAAGGTGGATTCTAACTTAATGGAACTAGTAAGGGCATTTGTTCAGTGTGTCGGGGTATAAACTCAATTAAGAGGTCTCACGGCCTTGAAAACCAAGGATTGATATACCCGAAGGTACAAAGGAGAGCTATTCCCAAGCACTATTGTTGACCTTGATTTTCATCAAAATCACTTTTATTTTATAGTGTGTTAGATAAACTTGGCGTTAGTCATTCCCACTTGGGTCGTTCCTCTCTCAACTGGCCTTATAGGCTACTCGACAGGGCAGGCCCACTAAAGTTATTGCACTACTTGAAAAGAAATATTAGATGGATCTGATTTTTTGATCACCTAATGAAGGGGAGGGCATACTCACCTACCATCTTAGACATGTAAGACATGGTATTCATTAATCCCCTAGTTAAACTATGCGCCTAAATCAAACAAAAAGAAATGCAATACTCTAGTGGCTACAAACAACATTAGTAGTTTTGGCTAAATGTCTTTGACTACATAAAAGGTTTCACAATTTTAGTCTCTAACAATGTAAAAGTACCTACAAAACATAATAGTGAGAATTATTTTTTGGAAATTAGAATTTTGTAAGTAGAACTGAAAACACTAAAGTAACTCATCAAAGCACTAATCTCAGCTATCAAAACACTATTCTATGGAACTAAAACGCTATTATGTGAAATGAAAATGCTAAGTTATGATAGAAAAACACTAATCCCATAACCAAAAATTCTATTTTGTGAAATCAAAATGCTATTCTATAAAATAAAGCTAATTCGTTAAACCAAAATGCTAATTTGGGAACCCAAAATGCTAATTTGGGAGATAGATGTGCTAAAAGGTCTTTATGTGTTGATCTGGGAGCTTAAAACATTGGTGTTCCTCCCTGGAGCACTAAAATTGTTCTCTGTGTTCACCTATCAAAGAAAAATCTACAAGAAACTATTAAAAATGGGGCTAAGCCCCATGGTGGGTGCCAGAAAATAATATAGTGTAAAATTTGTGTCAATTCCTTTAATTATCAATTACACAACATTCAATCAAGCATTACATGAAAGAATAACATGTAAACTAATTTAAACAACTCCCTCAATTCGCTCCATTGTTCTCTATTCTTGAGGACCTTGCATATTTATGGCTTGGCTCTCATATGCATGATCACAAGATGACAACTCAAGAAATGAGAGTGATAATGATGATGCAATTCTAAAATCTAAATGATATGCAAATCTTAAATTATCATGAAAAATGCAAGGAAATCCATTATACTAAATGCTCTAATTGATATGCTAATTATGACGATAAAGCTAATGAGAATGTTGTTGATAATGAGGATGAGATTGCTAAAATGCTAAGAAAATATTGAGATGTTGGAGGGTGGGCGGGGCTCTCATGGTTTGAAAGAGAGATATTTATAGATTTTTCAAGACCAAGGCTAAGGTGGCATGAATCAATGATTGAGATTTGATATGGAGATATGGATGATGGGAAATGAAGAAGTTAGGAAAGAGGTTGAAGGATATGACACTTGTCATCCTAGAGAGAACAAGGGCCACAGAAGAGTCTCAAGAAGACCACACTTGTCCCTTCAGGGGGCAAGTGGCATGGAGGAAATGGCCATGTGCTAAACGTGCCATGTGTCCTCAAGAGAGGCTAAACAACCCATAGGAAGTTAGGATAAGGAGGTGGGAGTAGATAGGTTTGGTTAACCCATGGTCAGATTAGAGGTAGGAGTTAGAAAGAGGTTAGAAGGTGGTTAGGAGTAGGGGACATGTGCTTTAATTCAAATTAAATGAGAGACACGTGTGAGATTAATTTGAATTAAAATTTCAAATTAAAAAGGAAAGAATAATTAAATGGAACAAATTAATTAAACCTGTCCATTTAATTAGGAAAATAGAATAAATAGATTAAGATAGGAAGAATCAGAAAATAATGAACTATATAAATAAATTAATTCATTCATTTGTATAGTAGAAGAATAAAAATATTTTAATTAATTAAATAACTTCATATTTAATCAATTATCTCTAGACCAATTTTTAGTGTATACAATCTCAATCTGATCCAACTCTTCCTTCATGGACTTCATCCAATTTTGATCTCTACAAGCTTCTTGAACTATCTTAGGTTTATCTTTAGAAAGTAAACATAAAATAACTTTTTATTCAACAACTTTACTTCTTTTAATAACTCCTAATTTTTTTATTCTCAAATTAATTTTTTTGCACGTACCTTGAGGTTTTTTATACAATTATTGTTGCACCCTAAGTTTCTTTTTGCTTGTCTTCATCTATGTTTTTCTCTTCTTCTCTACTTTCAGACTCATCAAATTCATATCTTGCTTGAATACCAGATTCTTTTGAAATGTTTTCATCAACCTTCACATTTGCACTTTCAATTATTTCGTTCAACCTCTTGTTATAATATCTATAAGTTTTTCTCTTTGTAGAGTGACCTATAAATATACCTTCATCAGATCTACTATCAAACTTTCCAAGATTTTCTTCATCTCCCTAGATATAGCATTTACTTCCAAAAACTTTGAAATACTTCACAGATGGAATCATTCCATGCCATAACTCATAGGATGTCTTCCCATACATTTTCCTTAATAGAACTTTGTTAAGGGTGTATATAGCAATATGTATCACTTCTCTCCAGTAGACTTATGGTAGGTTTACTTCATTAATCATAGTTTTTGCTACCTCTTGAATAGTCCTATTCATTCTTTCCACTATGCCATTTTTTTGAGGTGTCCTAGGAACAAATAGATGTCTTCTAACTCCATATTTCTCATAGAAAGTGTCAAATTCATCAGAAAAAATTATCCTCCTTTGTTAGATCTTAAACATTAATCCTTCTATCAATTTCATTCTCAACTTTACCTTTGAATATCTTAAATTTTTCCAATGCCTCTTATTTTTCTCTTAGAAATACAACCCAAGTCATTCTAGAATGATCATCATTTAAGAGCATGAAATAAATCTCACCTTGTAAAGTACTTGTTCTGGTAGGACCACATAGGTTTTTGTGTACCAAATCTAATAATCTGGTAGAAGATTTTTCTTTTCCTCTGAATGTTAATGTTGTCTACTTTCCCACTTGACATTCTTTGCAAATATTGTTATCCGGTTTAGTCAGTCTTGGTAAATCTCTTTCAACTCTCATCATGCTAATCTTCACCAAATTGTCAAAATTTATGTGACACATCCTCTAGTGCTATAGACAACTTTCATTGATCTAAGATAATAGGCAATGTCCAATAGCAACTTCTGTAACTAGGAATTCTGGAAAAAGATATCAAAAGCACACAATTAGCCAACCACGAAGACTAAAATGCAATGAAAATAACTCCTAATACAATCAATAGAGATACGAAGACAAGACAATTAAAATAAATGCAAACCATCACAAATGAATGTCTCCTCCATGATTCTCCATTGTTCTTCTTTCTCCTTCAAATGGATATATGTGGCTCTCACCTACAAAGCTAGTGTATTGAAAGCAATTTTGACAACGTAAGGATACTAGAAGCGTGGTTGTCGAAAATGAGCAATGAGAGATTAATTAATAGAAAAGAGGATTTTGAATCAACGGGTGAGATTAATCTGAAGATAGGAAGAATTAGTGGCTATGATCAAACACACAACATAGTTTCCATTTGGAGACAAAGAAAAAGCAGAATAAATTCGAAAAGAAATCTAGGATCAAATCGAGGAAGATAATATGGGGATCTAATAAATAAACAAAATTAATTATCCTCATATTTTTCCAAGTTAGCAGGTTGAAAAGATAAATATGGGATGATTAAATAAATAAAATTAATTATCTGCATATGAGAATATAAATATGATAAATTAATAAATTAAATTTATTAATTTACTATTCATATTTAAGAATTAGCTAATCAAATAAATTGAATTTATTTAATTATCAAAAAAGACCCAAGATTGAAAATGATTTTGATAAGAGACTGATAAGATCGATTGATAAAGTGCCATGAAAGGCTGATTGAGTGTCACCAAGGACTGATTTAAATTGATTGATAAAGAGGTTGATAATTAATGATCGATTAATTATCAACAAAGAGGGAATTAAGTCTAATTGCAAATGATTTGAAAATGATAAAATGCCAATAATTATGATTTAGGACCAAATGCAAATGAACAAGACCAATTAGGGTTGGATTTGAAATGAACTGAAACCAGAAGAATGACACAATATCAACATATGATGAAGATCAAATGCGACATAGAAGACATGTTAAAAATTAGGTTAGTGATGTAGGAGTGATGACCAATTTTAAGTGTCTACATTTTGCCCCTCCTTGAGACAATGTGATTATGAGTGTTGTTTCAAAGAATAATTAAAAAGATCATGCCCCAGTAGATTGAGAGATGGAGGTGAGATGCCCCCTCGAGAGATTATTTATGTATGAATGAAATGAATGATCTCTTGAAAGAAGAGAAGAATGTTAGATGAAAGAGAAAAAAATTAGTAAGAAGGGAATAATGTTAATTGATTGTAGAAAAAAGGTTGATTGATACCATATGAAGAAATTCTCGATTGATTAGATAGAATAGATAACATGATAATGATTGATTTGTTGAATAGATAGAATGGTTGACAAGATAAAATAAATGTTAGCCAGAAGAAATGAAAGTGACAAGTGAAGAATGATTAGTGTGATGAAATCTTGCTTTCACAAATGCAAATAGTAGGTGAGAACCTTTATTTGATGTGGCAAAATGGATGCAGCACACCATGGAAATGAAGGCTAGGGCGATAATGCAATCCCTTTGCATAAAATAGACACATTGCAGACAATGAGTGAGTCAAAACATCCTAAGACAAGATGTGTGTCAAGGGTCGAGGTATGTGCGACATTCACAAAGAGAACATACTTATCACAGACACCCAAGATATATGTGCCCCGAAAATTTATGAAACATTCCACAAACAGAAAACAAAACAAAAAAATCATGAGTCGTCTCTAAATCAATGTCATCATCGAGCAACATAGGAACATGGTGAAAGATAAATCAATGAAAAATAAGATTCACAAATCCAAACAAGTCAAGCACCATTCTAATCTTGTTGTCAAAAGTGATAATATTTATTTGATGATAGGACAATCATGTTGTCTGGTTTTAGGGAATGTAGTACCCCGTCTAAGACAAGACACAGCCTGGTTTCGAGTATACCACACCCTGTATAAGACCCATGATAATATTGACAAAGGACCAATGATATTGATGTTGATTGATTGATACAAAAAGTTGACCAGTTTGAATGCTTGGTTGATTGAAAAGTTCATATGTTAATGCATGATTTGTTAAGCGCAATGTTTTATGCATTTTCTATCTGTTGTATGTTCAAATGTCTATCTATATACAAAAGGGACAATTTATTGATGGAATAAAAATTATTGTTTTTGGATTTTGATGTTTTCCAATTTCTAGGGTTTTTGAACCTTTTTTTTTGTGTTTTTTTCAGGACATTTTATGAATGTTTTTGGATTATTTCAGGACGTTTGTAATTTTTTGTGATTATTTTAGGACTTTAATTTTTTATTGTTTTTTTTCAAGACTTTATAGCTATGTACATGTCATAGCGTCCGAGTTGTTCACTATGATAACTTTGTCAAATGAGCATAACAAATATTTGCCCTCAGCGTCTAGCAAGGCAAGGAATATGACAAATGGACAAATAAGCTTGCTGAAAAATTGGTGGATAGATAAAAGATAAAGCCATGTATTATGGAGATAGAATGGATTCAATGTCCAAGGGTTATCACCCAATGGGATAAGGGACTGGATATGACAATGTAAAGAAATGGCATGGCATAAGGGACATGTCAATAGGGACATGTCAATAGTATATCCAGATATGATAAGCAAGGTCAAAAATGGATAAGGGATATGGACTAAAGGTTGTGATAGGCTAAGGGATAGTGAGAAGAGGTTGTCATAAGCTAGGGAATATGGATGAAAGGTTGCCATAAGCCAATGGATAAAGACCACAAGTTGTGATAGACTGAAAGCTTTGAATAGGATGTATGATGCTCATGAAGATCCTCATCCTTGTCAAGATCAAAGGTGGAAAAGGGAATATGGACATGAGGGTATGGTGGGGGTATGATAGGATATGAAGGGTATTGTTAGGGTTTCAAGTAGATCCAAAGCAAATATGAACTAACAATTATATGCAGATTTAAATACAAAAGTTAAAGAAATAAAACAGGACACAGATAACACAGAGATTTAACATGGTTCACCCAGAATGGGTTACGTCCACCATACACAGTCGTCCAATCTTTCTTATTATCCAGCAAAAGTAGTACATCAACCCTTACAATGCCTTAAGCATCCCAGCCACTTATAACATGCATTTTTAGGGCAACAAACAAAGTCGGCCTTTTTAGGGTTTTATTACAATGTCGGTTTTCATCAACGAAAAATAGCAAAAAAAAATTTCTCGAGGGCTGCCGCCCCTGAACCCTTGCCCAGGGCCCAACCCGACCCCAGACCCTAGCAAGGATACGTGCTGAGTGTACAGTACTTTGTTGATCAGTCGCCACATTTCAACAATCTCCCACTTTGAGACTGATCAGGCTCCACACCGAACAATCTCCCACTTGGAGACTGATACTACACGACACCACTGTACATGCAACATCCGCTGGATAAAACACTAGGACTTGACTGGTATAAATTCCATAATTATCAATCAAGAAGACCAACAGAAACTGATGAAGAAATCAGCTTCTCCTATGGAACTGCCTTTGTGAACATATCAGCAGGATTCTCACTTGTGTGAATCTTCTCAAGCCGTAACTGACCCTCCTCCAAAATAGTCTGGATGAAGTGGTACCTGAACTGAATGTGCTTTGTCCTTGAATGAAAAGCAGAGTTCTTTGCAAGATGAATGGCACTTTGGCTATCAGTATACAATGGGCTATCCTCTTGTGTCTGACCTAATTCCTTTAGAAAACATTGCAACCAAATCATCTCCTTGCTAGCTTCTGTAGCAGCAACATACTCAGCTTCAGTGGTTGAAAGTGCAACAACCTTTTGCAGCCTAGAAATCCAACTGACTGCAGTTCCCCCTATAGTAAAAACATACCCTGTAGTACTCCTCTGTGAATCAATATCACCCACTAGATCAGAGTCAACAAATCCACTCAGAGCAGCATTAGATCCTTTGAAACATAATGCCTTCATAGTAGTTCCTTTCAAATATCAAAGAATCCATTTCACAGCATTCCAATGTTCCATACCCGGATTACTCATAAACCTGCTCACAACTCCCACTGCATGTGCAATATCTGGCCTTGTGCATACCATTGCATACATCAGACTGCCAACAGCTGATGAATACGGGATGTTAGACATTTTATTAACCTCTTCCTATGCCTTTGGGCACATCTCCTTAGTCAATTTGAAATGACTATCCAAAGGTGTACTAACTGCTTTTGCATCCTACATGCTAAATCTTTTCAGCACCTTCTTTATATACTCACTTTGGGACAAATTCAAGGTTCTATTTTTCCTGTCCCGTGTAATCCTCATACCGAGAATTTTCTTAGCTGCACCCAAATCCTTCATAGCAAATGACCTGGCTAATTTCTATTTAAGATCATTTATATGTTGCATGTTAGACCCAGCAACAAGCATGTCATCAACATAAAGCAACAGGATAAGATAACTGCCATTATCAAATCTCTTAAAATATACACAATGATCAGAATGACATCTATGATAATCGTGTTCAGCCATGAAACTATCAAATTTTAAATACCATTGTCGGGGTGCTTGCTTTAGGCCATATAAACTTTTCTTCAACCTAAACACCAAGTTCTCCTTACCTTTGACCTCATATCCCTATGGTTGCAACATGTAAATTTCCTCCTCCAAATCTCCATGGAGAAAAGCTATTTTGACATCTAATTGTTCAAGATGTAAATCATCTGCAGCCACAAGACTAAGTACAGTTCTAATTGAAGTCATTTTTACAACTACAGAAAATATTTCATCATAATCTATACCCTTTTTCTATGCAAAACCTTTTACCACAAGTCTGGCCTTATATCTTTTCTGACCTCCTTCCTCCTCCTTCAGCCAATAAACCCATTTGTTAGGCAAGGCTTGTTTTTCTATAGGTAAAGGAACTAAGTCCCAAGTCTTAATTTTCATCAAGGAGTCCATCTCCTCTTTCATGACTAGCTCCCACTGTTGTTTGGCATCTACCTGCATTGCTTCTTCATATTCTTCTGGTTCACCAGAATCCGTTAATAAAAAAGAATACAAAGAAGGAGAAAATATTTCAAGGGGTCTACTTGTCCTCGTAGAACATCTAACACTTGCAGGAGTTTGTGGGACAATCTGTTGTTGCTGAGCATCAGGTACTTGTTGCTCTGCATCTATTCTTTATACATAACATTCTCATTAAATATAACATCTCTACTTCTAATTATTTTCTTATTTTCAAAATCCCATAACCGATAGCCATATTCATCTATCCCATATCCAATGAAGGTACATTTCTGAGATTTAGCATCAAGCTTGGTTCTGTTTTCTTTATCAACATGGACAAAAGCTTCGCAACCAAAAGTTTTTAGAAAAGAATAATTTACCTTTTTACCATTCCATGCCTCCCCTGGAATACCACCATCTAAAGGGGTTGAAGGTCCTCTATTTATCAAATAGACAATAGTATGTACAGCATCTGCCCAAAAATGTAAGGGCAATCCAGCATGCAATCTCATGCTCCTCGCACGTTCCATAATAGTCCTATTCATTCTCTCTGACACACCATTTTCCTGTGGAGTTCCTGGAACTGTCTTCTGCTTTCGAATCCCTTTTAAGGAACAGTAATCTTCGAATGTTTTGCTGCAATACTCACCTCCATTATCCGATCTGAGACACTTCAACTTTTTTCCTGTCTCATTCTCAACCAAAGCTTTCCATTTCTTAAAAGTTTCAAAAACATCTGATTTTTGTTTTAGGAAATATACCCATGTTTTTCTAGTTGAGTCATCAATAAAAATAACATAATAACAAGATCCACCAAGAGATGATACCTGAGCCGGTCCCCATACATCTGAATGTACAAGCTCTAACTTCTCACTCTTCTTCTCTTTCCCAACCTTGAGAAATCTAACTCTTTTCTGTTTACCATAAACACAATTTTCACAGAACTCTAAATCAATCTTCTTTAGTCCTGGCAATAGATTTTTGGAGTGAAGGATTTTCATCCCTTTCTCACTCATGTGCCCAAGCCTATGGTGCCACATTATCGAATCTGTTCTTACAACATTTATTGTTGTTGTCCCTGCAGTAACTTTATCTGTAGCAGCTAAGGTAGAGTAAGTGTTACCAGTACACAGATATAATGTGCCTACCTTCGCACCTTTAGCTACTACTAATGATCCTTTAGTGACCTTCCACATATTGTCTGAGAAGGTAACTATGCAACCTTCACTACCTAGTTGCCCTGCAGAAATTAAATTTCTTCTTAAATTAGGAACATGTCTTACCTCCTGCAGAAACCAGTCATTACCATTCTGCAACTTGATCTTTATCTTTCCTTTTCCAACAATTTGACAGGGCTCATCATCACCCAAATATACCTGTCCAAAATCACCTTGAACATAATCTAGAAAATATTTTCTATGGGGTGTAGCATGAAATGAAGCCCTAGAATCTATTACCCAAGAATCATTAACATTATCCAAACATAAGATTAAAGCATCTTGTAAAGTATTACCTGCAATATTAACTTCCTTACTATCATTTTCATTTTTGTCTTCTTGTTTGTTTCTCCAAGACCAACAGTCTTTCTTTAGATGACCAGGCTTTCCGCAGTACCAGCAATCTTTCTTTCCTCTAGATTGAGAGCGTCCTTTCTTTGACTTCCCTCATGACTTCTCATTCCCAGGGCCTTTTCCTCTTTCCTTTGATCTTCCTCTGTTCTCCACATTCAAAACACTACCTGATGATGTTGAAGTCTCACCTATGCTTTTCCTTCACATTTCCTCGCTTAGGATAACACCAACAATATCATCAAATACCAAAGTATTTTTACCAGAGACAAAGTTACTTACAGCCATAACCAAGCTATTCCAGCTATCTGGCAAAGAACATAAAATCAAGAGAGCCCTAACCTCTTTTGCAAAGGTAATTTTTACCGAAGACAATTGACTAGTAATTGTATTAAATTCATTTAAGTGCTCTTCTATAGATCCTCCCTCACTCATTTTCAAATTAAACAAACGCTTCATAAGAAATACCTTATTCAAAGCCAAGGGTTTCTCATACAACTTAGCCAATGTTGCCATCAAATCTACAGTCATTTTTTCTTTTGTTATATTGAATGCTACAGACGACGCAAGGCACAATTGAATGGATCCCAGTGCCTTTCTATCTAAAATGTCCCACTCTTCATCTGATATTGTGGTCGGTTTCTTTTCCTTTCCTTCCAATGGCCGCCACAAATCCTTTTGATACAGGTAATCCTCCATCTGCATTTTCCATAACTGATAATTCTGGTCGTTAAACTTTTCGACCTTGAATTTGGAATCCTCCATTGCTCCCACTCAAATCTAAAAGTCCTGCCAATTTACAGAAAATCTCGCTCTGATACCAATTGTTAGGGTTTCAAGCAGATCCAAAGCAAATATGAACTAACAATTATATGTAGATTTAAATACAAAAGATAAAGAAATAAAACAGGACATAGATAACATAGAGATTTAACGTGGTTCACCCAGAATGGGTTATGTCCACCATACACAGTCGTCCAATCTTTCTTATTATCCAGCAAAAGTAGTACATCAACCCTTACAATGCCTTAAGCATCCCAGCCGCTTATAACATGCGTTTTTAGGGCAACAAACAAAGTCGGCCTTTTTAGGGTTTTATTACAATGTCGATTTTCATCAATGAAAAACGACAAAAAAAATTTCTCGGGGGCAGCCGCCCCCAAACCCCTGCTCGAGGCCCAGCCCAGCCCCGGACCTCAATGAGGATACGTGCTGAGTGTATAGTACTTTGCTGATCAGTTGCCACATTTCAACAGGTATGACAGGGGTGTGATGGGATAATAGGATAATGAAGGATGATTGGATATGATAGCATAAATGAAACGTGACCCCAAGTATGGTATACAAGAAGTTCATGGATTATGCATGTTTGCTAGGTTTTCATCATGGTACTTGCCCAAGGCACATGTTTCCCAAGTTTTCACCAGTGGACGAATTATTTTTCTTTATTCTTTTTTTTCATTTTTTTCATTTTTTTTAACTTTTTAGTAGAAAATGGACATGTGATAGGGGATGGAAGAAAGACTCAAACATCTTGTTGTTTGGATAGTATCATTTGGAAAATGGACCATGACTATTAAAAGTATGCTCAAAGATATTGGTAGGACAATGACATGGAAATGAGATGGGACTAAGCTAAGGCTTTATGCAAAGGATTGGATAGGATGGAAAAGAGGCGTTGTATAATAGAGGGGGTGGAGGAACACTTTGTTCTAGATTAATTTGTTCTTAACTTACGAAATTTGTTTTTTAAGTTAAACTAGTTCTATTTTTATTTTTATTTTTTTCACTTGGATTACTTTGCTACTTAGATTAACTTGTTAGTTAGTTGTTCATTATGTGGTATTATTGTTTGGTGTGTCTTTTTGACCTTGACAATTAATCCTTGAATGTTATTTTCATGCAGCAGGTTCCCTCATGAGGCATCTATTTTTTCTATTCAAAGATCATATCTTGAAACTACTAATACAATCTGATGTTGGATGTTGTCAAAGACATAACATTTGAAACATAGTGTCTTCATTTTTAGTAGTTAGCAAACATTTGGATTTGGGAACTAAAAAGAACTTTTTCTTTCTTATGTTTTCTTTGCTTGGGGACACTTGTGCGTGTGAGCAGTCCCACAGTGTTGACACACACTATCCTCTCCCCTTTTTTTTGGGTGCACAAGAAATGTATTAAAACGATGCTCATTTTTTCATTTCCTAGGTAGAGGGCATGTCCCCTCAAGAGCCCATAAATCCGGTGAGGGGAGAATGGCCCAGAGTGGTAACGGGCTAAGGCCAAGTCACCCCTCAACTGCTATATAAAATACATGGGATGAAATTCTTCACGATGGGTGCTAATTGCCTAACTATGTCAACCTCCCTAGTACCTATGTTCTACAGGAAGGAGGCCTCCTAAGGGAGAGAGCATACATGGACGCTCGAAAGAGAGTCCAGAACTAAAAATCCATTGTTGTAGTTTTCCAAAAACATTCTATTTGTTGACTCAGGTGTTGTGATACGCACATGCCAAAGATACCCCTTATGTGCCCTTCAATTAGAGATAGTAAATTTCTTGGGAGGTGATGACCTAAGAAATTTGAAGCTTGGTATGCCAAAACAAGTGAGTGTCATGGAGGGGAGCCAATGCTACCAAGATTCTAACTATATTGGTTGAATGTGGTATTTTGGGCGAGGGGATTCAACAAGTATTGTCCTTTCAGCCTTAGGATTGTGATTGAATGTTTTTATTTCATGTAAAAGTCAAACAAACATTTTATCTTATGTTCTTGTTAAAAGTGAATCACAAACAAAAGACATAATCAATGTCACAAACATTGGTAAAAACAACTTTCCAAAAGCAGTCATAATCAACCGTGGTTATCAAAATCAAGCAAGTGTCCAAACCAAGTTCAACCCAAGAGTCAAAATTTTGTCCAAGTATTCATCAAACATTTGAATATGGCTTGTCAAAAAATTGGATACCCTTGTTTTAAAATTTGTGACACTTAGGGTTAGATTTGCATAGTTCAAACTTAGGTCTTAGGACATATTGTCATTATCCTTCATTTTAGTCCATTTCATTACAAGCATCCTCATTTCATTTTCCCTAAGTCTTTGTCATGCCTATGATGTGTGATACCTACAGCTGCAACACAAACACTCAATAGATCATTACAAGCATGGTTATCAAATAATAAGCAAATAAATATGAACCATGACAAAGCGACCTATTGCCTCATAAGAGATGCGAGTATGGATTTGCTCTCAGATCTGGATAAGTAATCCCAGTGACTTGACTACACCTAGATGGAGGATTTGAAATGATAATAATATGCAAAGATGAGATTGATTATGCTAGATTGATCCAAGAGACTAACTAAGCTAACGCTATGCATGATTAAGCTATGATGATGATGTGATTAAGCTATAAACGAGATTGATTAAGCTACATGATTCAATAATTATACTAGAAAATGATCAAATTAAGCTAATGCAATTTCCTATAACAATAATGCTCAAATGATATGCCTATAGTAACAATGCATAAGATGAAAATAAGATGGGATCTGCCTATAATAACATTGCATAAGATGAAAATGAGATGGGATCCTTTGTGCTCCAAAATGGGGGATATTTATAGGATTTCCAAGGCCAAGGGTGAGGTGGCAGGAATCAATGGTCAATATTGAGTCTGAAGATATCAAGGGTGAAATTGGAGGAGGTTGGAGAAGAGGTTGGAGGAAGAGACACTTTTCATCTCTGTGGTGACAATTGTCAAGGAGCCTTACTCATAAAAGGGCAAGTGTCCAAGAGAGGAGACATGTGGCCAAAGTTCCATGTGTCTCAAGAAGAAAATATCCACACCATAGGAGGTTAGGATAAGGAGGTTAGAATGTGCAAGATAGGATAGGGTTAGTTAAACCCAAGGTTAGGTGGAATGGGTTAGGCTAGGTGGTTAGAAGTTAGGAGGCATGTGGGTAATTTGAATTTAAAAATTCAAATAATATGAAAAGACTAATTAATTCTCAACAACTCAAAAATTGATTCATTTTAATTAATTAGAGGATTAGAAGATTTGATTTAAATGGGGGGAGATTAATTAATTTGAATTAATTAATCAAAGGAGACTATGGAAATTAACCTATTAAATAAATCTAAGTAAGTAGATGAAAGGGAGGATTTAATCAAATTTCTTAATGAATTCAATTCAATTAGGAAGGGGGATTAATTAAATAATTACTTATTTAATTATTTATCTTCAGACCATTTTTAGGTGTATACAGTCTTCATTGCATTGTCATCCCAAAATTGGGTTTTCACTTAGGTCATATCATTTACATCTCGCAAATCATTGCCTTGCATATGTCTTTCTTGCATTAGGTTATATCATTGCATAGTCTAAAACCTAGGTCTTGTCTTAGGTTTACATTGCCATATACTTACATTCATAACCTTAGTTCACATCATTAGGTCATATCATATCATTGGTCCAAATCATATCATAACATTAGGTCATATAATAAACCCTAGATCATATCATTGCATCATAACCATAACTTTGGTCGATTTCATATCCTTAGGTCATTTCATATCTCTAGGTCTTATCACATCTTGAGGTCATTTTCATATCATATCTTGGGTTTATACCCTAGGTCCTTGTCATTAATCATTTCCTTCTTGCATATAGTCTTCAAAATTAGGTTTGCCAAACTTAAAAAATCAAAACTTAAGACTAAACCCTAATTTATTGTTAGGGAATCTTGACCTTGTCCAACATTTTCCCTCTTATCAATATTATTTTGTCAAACCTAGCTTAGTATCCAAACGTATAGGTGAGACATTGTCAATTTATCCTATTGTCATTTGGTCCTTTGTCCTTTTAAGGTATAGACTTTGTTTCAATTTCCCAAGGGTCATGTCTTTAGGGGTGCATTTCAAAAAGGTTTGTCCAAACCTCAACCAAAAAAAAAAAAAAAACATAGGGTGCATTACCATTACTTAAGATTGCATATAATTTTCAAAAATTCCTAAAACAACAAAAACATAGGTTGCACTTTTACCCTAGGTTCCATTATCATTTGCTAAGGTTGCATTTAGTTGCGTATCATTTCCAAAAATCCAAAATTCAAAAATTCAAAACATAGATTGAATTTTATCATATCCCAAGCTTACTTTCAGTTGCATAAAATTATCGAACCCCAAAAATTCAAAGCAAGGTCACATTTGTATTTTCTTAAACTTGCATTTAGTTGCATCTAATTGTCATTCCATAAATTCAAAAAGACCAAAAAAATATAAGTTGCATTGTCAATCATCTAGATTGCCTTAGTTACATACATTTCATAGTCACATGCATGTTGAAACAAGGTCTAAATCCAAGAAATCACACGAATCAACATATAAGGCCATATCCTTTCCAATGGATAACACACAAAACATGCAAATGCAACAATATCAAACTCAATCACTTGATCCAAAACTAGGTTCGTCAAGCAATGCACCACCACAATATGAGACAGTACAATTGGGACCACCTCCATATTATGAACTCATATTTGTGCCAATGAAACTAGGATTTGGAAGTGTTCCAACAATACCATCACGAAGTGCACCATTCAATTTCAATCAATAAAACCAGCAAAATGACACACAACCTCCAATCTCATATGAGGAACAAAACCTTCTACAAGGATTTGGGTCAAACCAAGACCTTCAACAAGAAATGAATCCAAATAACCCATCAGATTCCTCATCAGATTTCAATGATTCAGATGATGTTGAAATGTTTATTAGCAATCCAAAAATGAAAAATAAAATGAACAAGTTCTTGACTAAAATGTCTATATTATTTCCCGACAAGTATAGAAGCATGCTTGAAGATGCTACAACCTCAAATGATCAAACTAATGTACAAACAAAGCATGAATTTTGTAATCTTTTGAGTTTTGAACCTCATCTAGATGAAACGAATGCACAATAGGAAGTACCAACCATACCACTTGAGAAGAGTGTCTCTAAATCCTTGGGTGTGAGTGTTCCACTGAAATCAACCTTTGACACAATTAATAATCCATTGTACAAAACTACATCATTTACACAGTATCAAATGGTGATGGTGAAATCATTGACAAACACAATGTATCCAAAGGCATCATAAGTTCTTCAAAGTGGATCACAATCATAAATGCAAGAGCATTTTACGACTGGAATGCCAAACATTACTAATGTTGAAACCAATCCAATGATACAAAATTCTTATTTACACACAAGTTCAGTACATGCGATAAATACACATTCACAAATGACACAAAGTTTATCAACATGACATTCAATTATGGAAACAAAAAGAACAAATAGTGGCACACAACCACAACAAATATTGCAAAAATTGAAAAATGCACAACACCATCGAATATACAAACATGTAATGTACAATGATAATATTATACTCAACAAAAAACAATAGTGCCTTCTGTGCCACTACAAGTAAATACAAACTTACAACAACAACAATAATTTGGACAAACTTCACAACAAGTAAATGCAAGTGCCATTCTACATGTAAAAGTGAAACAACCTAAAGCTCATAAGCAAAGTTTTTTGAAATTAATGGGGTTTACATCAAGACAACAACAAATGGTGCAAAGTCAACAAATTTTGATCCAAAGTCAACAACATCAGTATCAACAATAGTATGTGCAATAAGGGCAAACAAGCTATTATATGCCCCAACAACAACAACAACAACAACAGGCAAATGTGCATTACCAACCGTAAATGCAATTTCAACAACCCAAAGTGCAATATCAACCACAGATGTAGATGGCGATTCCATCTCAATCAGCACAACAAAATACTCAGTACCAAAGCATGGCAATGCCTCAACAACATGTGCAATATCAAAATGAATATATGCCCAAGATGCCAAAGACAATGATTTCTGAATGACAACAACAATTTGGAAGTAGTATATATTGAAAACAAGGACATTCAGGGATGGATGATGAACCTCAAAAGCCTTTGCAATCAGATGTGTTGGTACAAAAAATTGAAAAGATGCAACAACAAATAGAGGCATTACGAATCAAAAGTACAAATAAGTTATACACGGATCAAGACTTATGTCCTAATCCATTTGATATAAGCTTGTACATGCCTCCCTTTCCTAAGAACTTTGAAGAACCAAATTTTGAGAAATACAAGGGAAAGGGTAATCCAAAAGATCATATTCATATGTAGCGTGCACTGAGGTAACTTATCATGAGACATATTTGATGCGTCTTTTCATGTGTAGTCTCATGGGACAAGCTATGGATTGGTATGCACATTTGCCCGAGAATATAAAATCTTAGAATGAATTAGCCAAGAAATTCATTTGGCATTTCGCATTCAACATTGACAATGAGATAACCATATCAAATTTATGCAACACAAAGCAAAAGCCAGGAGAACCATTAATGATTTTCTTACAAATATGGCAAGGCCTAGTTAGTCGATGTTCCCTTGACATCCCAGAGGAACAACAAGTTTATTTATTTATCCAAAAATTGATACCAAAAAATATGTATGAGCTTAAATTGAAAGGTCCCAATACTATTGCAAAGCTCATTAAAAAGGGAATGGACATTGAGGATGCTCTTATTTCTAAGGGGGTTATTAAAGTGAACAAAGAAAACAACAATCCGACCAACTTGGGTGACAGGAATAAGTTTTGGTCCAAAAACAAGAATGTCACTAATGATGGTGTAGTTGATGCAAGATTCGTAAGTGCTAGTAAACCTAAGTTTGCTATAAGAGGACCAAGTGCTTTGAATGCTCTGACCATCTAACAGACTCAACAAATGCAGAATCAAACAAGTAATGCTATCCAACAACCACAAAATCAACAACATAATCAACAACAACAAGGTTAACAACAAGGCCAGCAATGTAGAGCTTTCAGATCAAGAGATGGACCCCCCCCCCCCAACAATTTACACCATTGGGAGAACTAATTGAATCAGTTATAAAACAGTTGATTCTAGATAATTTCATTTAGTTTTTGGATATCAAAGAGGAGCCACCAATCAAACCACATTAGTGGAATGATAATGCATATTGTGAATATCATCAGTCTAAGGAACATAAAATTGTGTCATGTTTTCAATTGAAACACCTTATTCAATATTTGCTCGATCAGGGTGTGATTGAGGTAGATTCATCCGCTAGAACTTCTAATGTTGATCATACAATTTTCAAGACTCCCTTACTTGATCATGACAAGGGAAATGCCTCATCTTCAAAATTCAAATCAAAAGGGAAATCTGAATTATACCAGCACAAGTCACAATAATGTCATTAATTGCTTTCATGCGTCAGATGAGTGTGTGCCAACAAATAGAATAAAATAATAAGATCCCTCATGTGTAGTTAACACCCGTCGATCCAAAATAGTTTTAAAAGGAACACCTTCCGATCCTCCTAAACCAACCCCAATGAGCCAATATAATCTCCTTGACCATTTGGGAAAAAAACCTGTACAAATTTTGATCCTTGAGTTATTAAAAATGTCTCCCATGCATCGCATTGTCCTAGACAAAGCCCTAAATGAGTCAATGATACCTACTAATATTGATGTTGACCAATTTCAAGCTAGGATAGGATACCTTGTGACTTCCAAGCATGTTGCCTTTTTGGACAAAGATATACCTTGCGATAAAAATCATCACAATGATCCCCTCCATCTTGAATTGTCCATCCATAATTGCAAAATCAGACAAGTTTTGATAGACGATGGAGAAGGCTTGAATATATGCACTATGATAGTTATAATTGGCTTTGGTTACTCTGAAAATGACATAGATCCTTCAAGGAAGATAACAATAAAAGCCTATGATGATGCTAAATGCCCATCTAAAGGGGTGATTGTCCTACCCATCAGAGTAGGTTCAGCAATAGAGAACACTTTGCTGCAAGTGCTAGATTTGGATCTCCCCTATAATATGATTCTAGGTCATCTATGGATTCATGCAATGAAAGTGGTTCCTTGGACCTATCACCAATGTTTGAAATATTCATACAATAGAACTGAGATAACAATTCCTGGAGATCCTAATCCATTTCAATTTTGTGCTAACCTGAAGGATACTCTACAACAACAAGTGCCAATAAATAGAGAGGCATGCTCGCCTAATTATGTGGATCCCAATACATTGTTAGAATCTATCAAGGGTAAGATGAAAATACAAGATCAAGGCTATGGAGAGTATTCAATTTCCAAAACATTCCTTATTGACAAGCTACCTATGTCACCAAAGTCACATGGAAAACCACATTTGTTGCAAAAGGAATCTAAAACAATCATCCAATATCAATCCCCCACCACATTTAAAAAGTGGGGTGAACTGAACAAAGAAACTTTGGATGATGATGTAACAGATTGTCTGTATAATGATGAAGCAGATATAGTGGACAATCCACCTATCAAATTTCCAATAGAACAATATGGAAAAGGATTTACCATGATGCAAAAGAAGGGATATGGTGGATGTAGTCATTTGGGACCTAACAAAAGAGGAAGATTAGAGCCTATCATTCTCAAGATGCAACATACAACTTTGGGTTTAGGTTTTGTGCCATTGAGAATCAGAACCTCATCTACCAAAATGACTACATGTGAAAAAGGGCATGATTTTGATGATGAAACGATACCTGAGGAAACCCATCCTAAAACTAACTCTAATGAATGGGAGTGGGACTCTTATTCCTCCAGCTCCTATGCCCTCAATAATGTCTTCACTAAACTTGATGATTTTCCTATGGAAGATAAACATGAAATTCCTCCTCCCCCCAAAACATGCCCTAAAGCTTGGATAGAATCATTTTGGAATCCTAGCACTGAATCTAACACAAGTAGCCTAGATAGTGATACCAATGACATTCATATCTTTATTATCTCAATCCAAACCTTTACTGAAACTGATGATGACATGCCCCTTGTATACCCACAGCTTATCCAATGTGACCAACAAGGACCGTTTCAGTTAGATTACTTTGAAAATGATGAGGTAATAGCAGAATTCCTTGAGCTTAGAGAAGACATACCACAAGGTGATCACAAGGCCAGATTTGCTATTGATTTAGATCCCACAACATATTTTGGGGATTCAACTCCATCTTCCAGTTGCAAATTGAAAAAGAATAAAAAAGAAAAATTAAAAGAATAGGTCTCTAGGTGAAAACCACAAGGCGCTCTCTGACCACAAAAAAGTAAAATAAAAGGATATACCTCTAGGTGAAAACCTCTTTGAGGCACCCAAAGGTGGAAGACTGGACATAACCCCATCAGGTAAGGACAAAACAACATTTCATGTGGAAATAACTGAAGAGATAAATTAGGTACACTTGACAACCAAAGGTCATTCATTTGGCTGCTTCGTTGTCAGAAAAAGAAAGAATAGATTTTGTCAACTTTTTTCTTGAGAAGCAAATTAATTTTGCATGGTCTTACGCAAAAATGCCTATCCTTGATCCAGAACTAGTCATTCATCATTTATCACTAAAACCAGGTGCCAAGCCTATCAAACAAAATTTGAGAAAAATGCATCCGCAAGTGGCCCTACTAGTCAAAGCAGAACTCAATAAATTGTTGGATGTGGGCTTTATTAGACCAATTGATTACACAGAGTGGATCTCCAACTTAGTTCTAGCCAGCAAAGCAACTGAGGGCATCATAATTTGCACTAATTTTGGAGACTTAAACAAAGCATGCCCTAAAGACAACTTTCCTTTGCCAAATATTGATATCATAGTAGACATGATAGCTGGATATGAGATGTTATCACTAATGGATGGTTTCTTTGGATACAATTAGATCTGAATAGCTCCCAAAGATCAACACAAAAATTCCTTTACATGTGCTTGCGGAACCTACTATTGGAATGTGATGTCATTTGCCCTAAAAAATGTTGGAGTAACCTATCAGAGAGCCATGAAAATAATTTTGCATGACTACATGCATACACTAATGGAGGACTATGTGTGACTTGTGATGTAAATTGTTGGCATTTTTTATGTTTATGTTGTGATTGTCATTGATGGACATGCACTTGCATTGAGATCCTCTTTATATGTATAAGTTAGAACACAACCGACATTTGTTCCAACCGGTATGTTGTATTATAATCTTTAGACTATTGATGTTTTGCAGAATGTGTTTCCCAGTCTGAAGCGGCATGTTAACCTCAATCAGTATGAGGGATTAAAGTGGCATAACACATTTTTACCAGTCTTCATTTTTCTTGTCAAACCAACAACCAACACTTTATATGAACCGGTATACTCTATGATGAGTTACCAACCGACATTGTGTGGTGAGTTACCATCCACCGATTGTTTGATGGTGCCGACACTGTAGCGGTGCTTTTTGTGATGTATTACCAAGTATGTCTAGGCTCATTGAACCTAGGAAATTGGAATGTAATACTATTGGACCGACATGAAATCAGTTTCCTTTATAAGGACATCATGTCTAGGGTTTTAGGTTGTTGAAGTTGTTGTTGTTCCGATAGTTGATATTGCAGCTAGGGTTTAAGGTGGTTGAGGAGTTGGAGAGAATATGAATGTGTAGAAGACTGAAGTAATGTGAGAGTGCATTAAGAATGAGCTATCAAGGATCTAACCGAGTAGTGTGTGCTATTAGATAGATCAAACACTTGTTGATTACTCACATCTTTGACAAGTCTGTAGCCTTTAACCGGGTAGGCCCAAAAGCCTTTTGTAAATCCTCTAACAAGGTGGTTCACATCTGTATATCTAAAATCCTCTAGCAAGGTAGTCTTTAATCGAACTTATCTCCTAAAAGAGATTGAGATTCCTAATAGGATCTATTCTGGTAAAGAACATTGTAAGACCTTAACCGGTCTGGTTCCTATTCTGCAGATAGTAACTTGTGAGTTCCATCTCACTGTGGTTTTTCCTGTTTGGGTTTCCATGTCAAAATATCTTGTGTTATGGTGTTTGTGCTTCTGTGGGTGAATGCATTATTAGCTATTTGGTTTGCATGTTTGTTAACCGGTTTTTCTGTTAAACGATTTTACCGGTTTACTGCTAATGTTGCAAAGTGTTTAAATGCAAAGATTTTTGGCATACTAATTCACCCCCCCCCTCTTAGTATTCATCAATTGGTATCAAAGCCAACCTTTCTATAAGTTTAACCACTTGGAAAGAGATATGGGGGAATACACATTGATGGAACTTACCCATCGGCTCACTCAGTCTGAGCAAGCCTATGATGATCTTATTGTCAAATACAAGGCATCTCAAACAAAATGAAGAGAACATGTAGAAAAGTTGATGGAGCTATCTAAAAATAGTTCTTCAGATGAAGCAAACATGGAAGCCCTAATTGTTGAAGTAAATAAGTTGAATGAATCAAACTCCAGCCTAAGAAAGGAGTTGGAAGGACTGACTATCTGGATGTGTCAAGAGCTTGAGAACCAAAGAAAAGCTAAAGACCTAGTGAAAGAAAGAGATCATGAGATCTCCAAGCTGAAACAAGAGATGAGTTCCCTAAATGCTCAACTCCATGCAAGCAAGGTGGAAAAGGAAGACATGCAAGGAGAACTGAACACTGCCATCTCTGAGAATGAAAACCTGTTGGTAACAAATGTTGCTATTTCCAAAGAACTCTCTGAGTCAAAGGAAATACTTGCTAAGTTCAACAAGAGTACTGTCAAGCTAGAGCAAAAGCTTGAATCTACCAAACCGGTCAAGAACACCAATGGACTTGGTTATTCTGGTCTTGAGAAAGGTGAGACCTCTGGTACAAATGCTAGAACATCAAAGAAATAACTGACATCAAAGGATAAAGGTAAGAAAAATTTTAAACCTGTTTGTTTCAACTATCTTAAAGAAGGACATACTGCTAATATGTGTAAGAGTAAGGCTTACAACAATTTTCCTTATTTCCTAAATGATAAGCCTAGATCCTATAGATTTGATGGTAACTATTATGCATGAAACAAGTATGGGCATAGAGAATCTGAATGCAAGTCTGTTATGAATAACACTGGAAGATATCCTTAGAGGATCCAAGGAGCTGGTCCTGAACCTTTTGTGAACCGGAATCACAACCAGTTTAATGCCTTCAATCATCAGCCAAGAAGTGGTGGTTATCAAGTGGCAACTGGATGGAGAGCAAATTGTATGAGTTGTCATGATCATGGTCATACTGCTGCAACATGCAGAAGGAAGAATGGGAACATGAGAAATGGACCTTAGAGAGCACCTAGATTGGTCTGCTATCATTGCAACAAACTGGGTCACATTGCCAGATTCTGTAGATCAAGAAAGAACATATCTGATGATATACTGGTCACTCCGAAAGGAAACATTGATGTTGACACTATTCAAGCGGACATGAACAAAATCTGGAAGGAGAAACCAATGGTCTTACAAGAGGAACTGATTTCTGCACCTATTGTGGAAATCACGGAAGTGGCAAACTAAGCTTCAAAAAGCTTAAGGGGAGCAAACGGCGAAATGTTTCAAACCCCCGGTTTACACCAGTAAAAGACCTTAACCAGTATTTTATACCTATCGTTTGGCAGAAGACCAGAAATGGTAAAAAGGCAAATTGGGGTTTACGCCCTAATGAAGGAGCATTAATGATGGTAGGTGAGGAATATGTTTAAAAGCATTTTTCAAATCATTTCTCACTATCAGTTTTCGAGCGAAGAAAAAGTCTTTCAAAGAGCAGAGCGACGAAAAAGGCAATTTGAGCAAAGATTTTGAGAAATTGAGAAACTGTGAAGGAGATTCAAATTCAAACTGGAAATGGTCAAGTGGAGAACACAAAGCGGTGATTCAACAACCGACAGAGTGTGAAGTGAAGGAGAATCGGCAAGCCCTAATTTCACGTGTTTCAAAAGGTATTTCTCAAGTTCTTAAGATTTCTATCATGGCTTCCACATATCATACCAGTTCTAGTGCATCTGTCGAGTCTACAAGTATTATTCAATGGAAGTCCAAGTATAATGCCCTATCACAAGTTCCAGCTAGTGTGATAGTAGAAGAGGGAATTTTTGACTACATAGATTGCAAAATAGAAGACCTAGGGTCTCTAGCTATCCACACCCAGTTAGGTTTATTTTGTGGTAAAGATAAGTTGATCAAACCGAAGTTTAATACTCTGGAGAAGAAAAAGCTCCACAATGTTGTTTATTTCCTAGGAGATTTCACAGATGATCATATAAGGATCATTCTGAGCAGAGTCCATGGTGATAAGATGTACCTAGAGAGAACACATGACATCACGCCGCAGGCAATTCATGCAGTCACCAAATTCTAAAAAACAGGGGAAGTGCCAGCCCTAAGAACGGTAAGCAAAACCGAAATGTCCAAGCTCACCGATTCAGTGAGTGACTCATGTGGCATGACAGTAAATTCTATCAAGGATGATTTCGTTAAGTATGCATGTATGGTGATTGGATATTGGACATTCTCAGCCACCAGAATTAACTTTGTATCTGTTGTAGCCGTAAATGCCACTTACCGGATGATAAAGGAGGATGCATCATTTGATCTATGCACCGATATGCAGAGACAACTCTTGTTGAATCTGAAGGTGATCAAATGGGATAATGCACTTAGGTTCAAGTTTGGACAACTACTGGTTGGGTTGTTCTTCTATTTCCAAGGCTACTTTCCAGGAGTAGATGTCCAATGGTCAGGTGACCAACCAGTGACCAAGCAAATCAAGAAAAGCATTGAAGCAATTGGAACCAGCTACCTTGATGTTCAGAACAAGTATTTTGATGAGTTCAGAAGGAAAATGAGCCAAAGAGTGAGGATATTAGGTGACATCGTCAAGAAATATGAAGACGATATCTGCTTCACCATCCAAGTAGATAAATGCATAATGGAGGTTGTTGAGCCTAGATAGGAAGAAGTGGAGCCAATGGGCTATGAGGTGATGTATGATATGCTGGAAGGGTATGCCTCTACCCTTATTGCCTCATCGCTTGATCCTAAGGTGAAGAGAACCGGCACCTACCTAGAGAGGATAGCACCAGTTGAGGAACCACCAGCAATGAAAGAAAAGGAACTGGAAGTGAAGAAGGCAAAGGCAGTGCTTGCAGCATCCACACTGGTTACTATTGCAACTCCAAAAGTGACCAAGCAGTCACCAGCCAAGAAGAAACTAGAATCTGCACCGGCTAAAGTGTTACAGAGAAAGAGGAAGACAAGGAATACCTCTCCAGACTAAAAAGAAACTGTGTCTGAGGAAAAGCCAAAGAAACCACATCAAGCAAAGAGGAAGACAAAGAATGAACCAACATCATCTACATCGGTAAATATAGATATATCTTCCCATAAACCTTTGACACATTGTCAAAGAACAATAAAGAATATTAGGAGAAAAGTACTAAATGACTTACTTGAGTGTTTTTATGACTTCAATGAGGATGAAAAGGAAGCGGTTGAAAAGGAAATAATTTAGTATTTATGTATTAATGATCGGTTGCCCTTAGAGATTAAATCTTAGAAACTGGATTCTCTATATATGTCATTAGATAATAGATGGTGCATTGCCATAGAGAAAGAACGGGAAATTTGGGAGAAGGTTTTTGCACAATACTTTCTCGACCTATCAAATTCTGAATTGTTTGATGTTATTGACCAAAATAAAGGACTCTTCTTCACTAGAAAAAGAAGACTCTAGCTGTTAGAAGGTAGAGTTGATGATGTCGAAAAAGACACTCATCTGTATATGAGAACTATTGTCCAGACTCACAAAGTGCGTCTGGCCAACTGACAAGCTGAAGAAGAACCGGTTATATCCAAACCGGATGAAGTATTTGATGATGAAGGAAATCTGGTTGTAGAACCAATCAACATCATTGATGTCGATGCTCTAGATGTTGAGGATGATACTCAGGAAACACCATCTGAGGCATTAGGATAGAAGCAACAGGATAAACAAGTTGAACAGAAGCAACAGGCTAAACAGGCTGATAAGCAAGCCGAGGACAGACAGGAAGTGGCAAAGGAAGAGGCAGAGCAAAGGAAAAAAGATGAAGAGGAGAAGAAGAAGAAGGATGAAGAAGAGAAGAAGAAGAAAGATGAAGAGGAGAAGAAGAAGAAATATGAAGAGGAGAAGAAGAAGAAGAAAAATGAAGAAGAGAAGAAGAAAAAGGATGAAGAAGAGAAAAAGAAGAAAGAAGATGAAAAGAAAAAGAAAGAAGAGGAAGATAAGGAATAAGAGAAAAAGAAGGAAGCAGAGAGGAAGAAGAAGGAAGAGGAAGATAAGGAACAAGAGAAGAAGAAGGAAGCAGAGAGGAAGAAAAAGGAAGAAGAAGATAAGAAACAGGAGAAGAAGAAGGAAGCAGAAAAGAAAAAGGCTGAGGAGGACAAGGAAGCAGAGAAGAGGAGAGAAGCGGAGAAGAAGAAAGTGAAAGAGGACAAGGTAGGAGAAGAAAAGAAGAGCACCCAGATGGAGACTCTGAAGGCAACTGGGAGTCAAGCCAAACTGGCTGACCTCACCAATCCTATAGATCTCTAGTCTGCAAGTGAAACGGAGCTAATGCAGAGCATCAAGGTAGCTCAAGAGCACCTTGAAATCATTCGACGGAAGAAGGAGCAGGATGTAATTCAAGTGGCTCTGGATACGCTTACCGGTTTGATACCCAGTACAAATCTTCCGAACACCGATTCATCACTAGCTAGACTTAAGCTCCCATGCACAGTAGTGGATGATCAGGTGCATAGCCTTGAAGAGGCAGCAGAGGCTAATGTCAAGAAGAAGCATCAAAAAGCTCTTAATATAGCTCTAGTGAAGAAGTTGAATGATCTCCAGACTGAACTGAAGAAAGAACAAAAGGATATAAGGGACACTCTAGATGAGGGGAATCTGCTACTCAGCAAAATCTGCCAACCCCATCTATTTTATGATGATGTGCTAGCTCAAAAGAAAAAAATTGAAAAGGACTTGCACTCCTACTTGAGCACATTCAAGCTGCCTTATGATTCCTTCACAACTTATGGGAAAACTGTTCACCAGTTTCACATCCAATCAGCAAAAATGGAGCAAGAGATCAGCACTCGGTCTAGAGATTTGAAGGAACTACAACTGGTTCTACTCCCACGATTGCAAATTATTCAAAAGTGCTATCTGAACCTGGATGCCTTAATAGTTACATAGGAGATGAGCACAATTGATTCCATGGAAGAATAGGTCTCCCAGATGCAGACAGAGCAAGAAGTAGCCACCTCCCTACTTGATTCCTGGTCTTTGTCAATGAAACAATTCTTGCAAGACTTTAAATCTATTTTTGACAAGTATCATTCCTTGTTGTCATAAACTTTTATTATTTTTAATATCAAATGAACACAAGGTTGTTTAGCTATACTTTGTCATTGTTGGCAAAGGGGGAGAAGAATTCTATTTGGAAAAGTATCTGGTAATCAAAATTTTGATTATATGCTCTGAATATCTCAATGTTTATGCTCTATATGCAAAAGTTCTATACATTGTATTGTTAAAGGGATAGTGTATATGCTTAGGGGGAGCAATTTTGCTTATGGCATGATTTTGTTGTAAAACACTTAGATGTCAAAATTTTATATTCCTAAGTGTTGCCATCAATGCCAAAGGGGGAGATTGTTGGCATTTTTGATGTTTATGTTGTGATTGTCATTGATGGACACACACTTACATTGAGATCCTCTTTATATGTATAAGTTAGAACACAACCGGCATTTATTCCAACCGGTATGTTGTATTATAGTCTTTAGACTATTGATGTTTTGGAGAATGTGTTTCCCGATCTGAAGCGGCATGTTAACCTTAAGCGGTATGAGGGATTAAAGCGGCATAACACATTTTTACCAGTCTTCATTTTTTTTGTCAAACCAGCAACCGTCACTTTATATGAACCGGTATACTCTGTGATGAGTTACCAACCGACATTGTGTGATGAGTTACCATCCACTGATTGTTTGATGGTGTCGACACTGTAGCGGTGCCTTTTGTGACGTATTACCAAGTATGTCCAGGTTCATTGAACCTAGGAAATTGGAATGTAATCCTATTGGACCGACATGAAATCAGCTTCCTTTATAAGGACATCATGTCTAGGGTTTTAGGTTGTTGAAGTTGTTGTTGTTGCGATAGTTGATATTGCGGCTAGGGTTTAAGGTAGTTGAGGAGTTGGAGAGAATATGAATGTGTAGAAGACTAAAGTAATGCGAGAGTGCATTAAGAACGAGCTATCAAGGATCTAACCGAGCAGTCTATGCTATTAGATAGATCAAACACTTGTTGATTACTCACATCTTTGACAAGTTTGTAGCCTTTAACCGGGTAGGCCCAAAAGCCTTTTGTAAATCCTCTAACAAGGTGGTTCACATCTATGGATCTAAAATCCCCTAGCAAGGTAGTCTTTAATCAGACTTATCTCCTAACATAGATTGAGATTCCTAACAGGATCTGTTCTGGTATAGAACATTGTAAGACCTTAACCGGTCTGACCTTAACCAGTCTGGTTCCCATTTTGCAGATAGTTACTTGTGAGTTCCATCTCACTGTGGTTTTTCCCATTTGGGTTTCCATGTCAAAATATCTTGTGTTATGGTGTTTTTGCTTCTATGGGTGAATGCATTATTAGCTATTTGGTTTGCATGTTTGTTAACCGGTTTGTTTGTTAAACTATTTTACCGGTTTACTGCTAATGTTGCAAAGTGTTTAAATGCAAAGATTTTTGGCATACTAATTCACCCCCCCCTCTTAGTATTCATCATAAATCAGTTACTAGAGATAGTCATCTTGGTATTCTTGGCATGATTTTTGATAGAATGAAAGAATATAAGCTTAGGCTGTATCCAAAAAAATGTGGATTTGGTGTTACATCTGGCAAATTATTAGGCTACATTTTTTCTCAAAGAGGCATAGAAGTGGATCCCGCAAAGGTAAAAGAAATTATAGATATGCCTCCTACAAATATTCATCAGCTAAGAAGCCTTCAAGGTAAGTTACAATCAATCTAACGGTTCATAGCTCAATTGGCAGACAAGTGTCACCCCTTCCAACATTTGTTGCACAAAGGGGTAGTTTTTAAATGGACCGATCACTTTCAATAGGCATTCCAAGTTTTAAAAGATTATCTTCTATCACTACCTGTCTTAATGCCTCCCATAGATGGAAAGCCCTTCATTTTGTATATCTCCACAATAGATACATCATTAGGAGCTCTTTTGGCCCAACAAGATGAAAAAGGCAAAGGGCAGACTATTTATTATATTAGTTGGACATTAGTGGGATATGAATTAAACTATTCTACCATTGAGCAGGCATGCTTGGTATTTGTATTTGCAGTTCAAAAGCTTTGACATTATATGCTAAATCATAAGACCTTGCTGGTAGCCAAGATTGATCCATTAAAATATTTGCTTACCAAAGCAGCTCTAACAAGTCACCTAGAAAAATGGATCATGATTTTAAGCGAGTTTAATATTGAATACACTGAAAGAAAAGCAATAAATGGACAGGTTGAATAGCTGATCAACTCGCAATTGCACCTATCCAAGATGATCATCCAATGTTGACTTATTTTTTAGATGAATTAGTCTTTGTTGTCACATCTTCTAATGAATGGAAACTATATTTTGATGGATCCCACACCAAATTTGGCTCAGGGGTAGGTATCTTATTTGTAACCCCTTAAGGTGATGTTATTCCAAAATCCTAGAGGATAACTTTTGATTGCACCAATAATATCGCAGAATATGAGGCTTTAGTTACTGGACTCGGAATAGCAATTTAGTGGCACATTACACATTTACAGTTCTATGGATATTCTCAGTTAGTCATCTACCAAGTAAATGATGACTATGAAGCAAGAGATGAATAGCTTCTCCCTTATAAGCACATGGTAGACCATTTCAAGACAAAATTCATTGTTATCCAATTTAATCAAGTCCCCCACCTTCAAAACAAATCAGCAGATGCTATGATGACTATTGCCTCTATGTTGGATATGCCTAAGAATATGGACAAATGTAATTTTTTGGTAGAGCAGTTGTTGGTCCCATCTTTTGAAATTTCAACATTAGATCTTGTGTGTGTCCTCGTTGGTCCTAACTCCCCGTGGTACAAAGAAATCTATGAATACTTAAAATCCCAAACCATACCTCCAAGCCTTTCTACCAACCAACGTCAAGGCTTTCTTAGACAAGTTGCCAAATATGTCATCATCGGTGATACCCTCTACCATCAATCCTTTGACCAAACCCTCCTTAGGTGTCTAGATTCTAACGAAGAACAAACAACTTAACATGAAGTTCATGATGGTATATGCAGGGGCCATTTCAATTGTCTTATCCTATCTAAAAATATGGCCCGAGCTGGATATTATTGGCCGACAATGGAAAAATAAGCCCATGACTTTTCTAAGAAGTGTTACAAATGCGAGATACCTGGAGATTACACTCATGTGCCAGCACAAGAACTTCATCTTGTCACATCTCCATGACCCTTTTCTTAATGGGGGCTTGATCTCATTGGAAAGATCCACCCATCATCAGCAAACAGACATAAATTTATCATAATAGCCACATAATACTTTACAAAATGGATTGAGGCTATACCCATGACCTATATCACTGACACACAAATTTCCAAGTTCATCTTGAACTATATCATATGTTGATATGGAGTTACTCTTGCTATAGTCACTTATAATGGTTGTACATTCAAAAACAAAGATGTTCGAGAACTCTGTGAGAAGTTCCACATTCAACATCACTTTTCAACCCCATATTATCCACAGAGTAATGACCAAGTTGAGGCATCAAATAAAACAATCATCAAAATACTCAAAAAGTTTGTCAATGATGCTAGCCAAGATTGGCATGTACAGTTGAATCCAGCTCAATGGGCTTATTGTACTTCTATCTACACCCCTACAAGAACAACACCTTACTCTTTGGTGGATGGTGTAGAAGCTATCTTACCTTCAGAGGTCGAGATTCCATCCCTACGAGTCTCCTTACAACACCTGATAGATGATGAAGCATACAGAGTTTCTAGGTTGCATCAACTTGAAATGCTAGATGAAAGGTATCAGACAACTTTGACACATTTGCAAGCATATCAAAACCATCTCCGTCATACCTATAACAAGAAAGTCAAAGGGCAACACTTTGAAGTGGGAAAGTTGGTCCTGAAAGCCAACCCTAAGAATTCACAATCTACTGAGATCATCAAAGGCAATTTTGAACCTAATTGGGTTGGTCCTTTCATCATAAGTGCAACATATGGTGCAGGTGCTTATCACCTTGCAACCCTGGAGGGTGAACCACTATCAAGTTTTAAAATGATTTATTGATTTATTGCTCAAATTTATGAATTAGTTTATTAAATAAAATGAATTTATTTAATTAATGGACAAAGGAGACAAATAAATAATTATTTTATTTATTTATTTAGGACTTAGAAGAATTTATAGTAAAAGGGGGTTTAATTAAAGACTATGCACATGATATGTTAAAAATAGGAGACATAGGTGTTGACCATTTTTTAGTGTCTACAACTTCCAATTGATACATGTTTCCTTCTATCTTTTTCCCTATAGCAATAATAGTTTTGGATCTCTTCCATATCTCACAACCATCATCCTAAAAGAACAACATTGTAACCAGTTTTGCACATCTATACAACACCCAAAAGATTATCATGTAATCCTTTCACATAGTAAACATTGTTAGTATTATGCTTTCCATCAAAAGTAATTGAACCAATTCTAACAATTTGAGCAATCTAATTATCCCCAAATCTAAAAAGAACCACCACCATACTTTTCAAGTATGAACTTACTTTTATCCAATCATATGATTTGAACATCCACTATCAATCAACCATTCATTTCTATCTCTTTTAACATGCAATGTTGAAGCAACAGTCTCAACAATCTAAGAACAAACAATCACCATCTTCATAATCTAACTCACCATCTAGAATACCAACATCATCTCTACTATAATAGGCTTTCTTATTGAACTTTCCTTTGTTTTCCTTAAACTTTTGTTTTTTTCCTCTCTCCAAAATTCTAAATGCATAATGACCAATTTTTCCACACTTAAAACATTTAAGAGGTAATATACCTTTATACTTACTAGTTCCTCTCTTCAATTTCATGACAAAGTTCACTTCCATTTCATCAGACCTCTCATAATCTGAATCTTCATCTGCATCTTTTGATGTTTTAAATGTTGTCTCATTTTTTGCTTTGTCTTTACCAAACTTTCTCATCTCAAATGTTGTTAAGGTGTCATACAACTATACCCTAGTGAACTTTGACGTATCACAGGTTTCCTCAATTGTTGAAATCTTGTCACTGTAACATTTAAGTAAAGTCCTCATAATATTTTGTATCACATCCTTATCATCCAAGATGCCACCAAGATCTTTGATCTCATTCACTACACTATCAACCTTCTAAAAATAGTGTGTTATATCTTCACCTTCTTCCATTCTCAAGTTCTCATATCTCCCTTTAGCAATATACATCTTTGCTAGCTTAACTCTATCATTTTCTTCATAGATATTCTTCAATATTTCCCAAAATTTATAGGCAGCATCTAATGAGACAACCTTCGTCAATTTAGTTTTAGATAAAGCACTAAAGATAGCATACCTCGCCCATTCATTTTCTTCATAGGCTTCAATCTCATTCAGGGTAGAAGGTCCATTTTTAGGCTATGTGTACTAAGTCTCCACAACTTTCCAAGTCTTGTAACATAGAAAAATCAAATATCCTTGCATCTTCACTCTCTAGAAGCTATAGTCAAATCCTTCAAAAGTAGGAATAGTCAATTTATGTGCCATCAAATCTCCTCAACCGGTTAGTCTTAATTTATAGAAACCAAAGGTTTGATACCAATTGTTCAATATCATACACAATTGAGAGTGAGGTGAATTACTTATAAATTAAAATACTTTACTTTTCCCATGGAAAGAGATCTAGTAAGATAATCTCTGAATACTTAACCATAAAAAGATATAAACATGAAAGAACAGACACATGAAACACTGGATATGACATGAAAAACCCAAGAAGAGAAAAACCACAGAGAATGTTAGTTCTCAAATAAGAAACACCTATTAGGGTGACACCAATTAAGGTGATTTTTACAAAGGGTGGCTCAGTGCCAGAATGATCACTGTAGGTGGGCTCACTGCCCGACTAAAACTTCCAAAAAAGGAAAGAGAGATCACCACCCAGAAGAAGAATAAAGAATCCACCACCAAGGAACAACTCCCACACATCTCAGATGTCAGAAGAAACCTTAGGCTCACTGCCATTAGTACCAAATAGCATTTGTACAAAACCATATTTCTCATCTGCAACCAAACATAACTTTGAACAAATCAATGGGAGATAGATCTTCTCTTCAATCCACTTTCTTCTATATAATATTCATTATAATCATTCTTTATTTATACTAATATTTGAAATAGAATTTTCAAGTTGGCCAAAGAGATAACGAAACATAATTCAAAATAGTTCTTCACTAAGAATTCTCGCAATGGAAAGGAATGAGAAGTGGACCACACCACGATGCAATAACATGCTATCCAAATGCCACAATCATCAAAACAAGACACGACATTCAAGGTCAACCGGATCTGAAATGAACACATCCAAAACCTCAACTCTAGAGCACATTAAGATGTGTTGAATCAGAATAACAAATATAAGTACATGAATAACACAAATGCAAAATCTCATCAATAAAACTAGAAATGCAGATGAACATGGAGCTTTGTACATCCTGCTAAAAAACATCATCACTGCATAGACCTATAGATCACAACTTTTAAACCACCAAAACACAATAAGATCATCTCAAGGAAATATCTAGCAACATACCAACACATCTTAAATGCATCTACAACATATCAAAAATGTGGAGCAAAAACCAAACACTGAAACACCGAATTAGTACGTTGACATCAATGACAACCATATTGACACATCAAACATCAAACATTTAAAAAAAGAATAGACATTAATTAAATAATTAATATTTGATTAATTTATCTCAAGTCATCTTTTTATTGTATACACTATCTTTGGATTAAACTATCTTTGTTTTTTCCTGAATGGAGTGGAACTAGGCTTAAGAGAAATATGATGTTTGAAATAACCATTCATAAAATATTTGAGGTCATCATAACACCATGCAAAGACATCTTTGTATTTCTTAACTATATAAACCTTTGCTTCTCTTTCTAATTCAAGTATTTTCCAATTAAAACAATCTTAGGATCATCTTTAGGTACTATGTTCATCTTTTCATAGTGTGAATAATTTAATGAGCATTCATCAACTTTCTTTTTCATATATTTGTCATGTTTTTCAAAGAGGCTTTCTAAGGAAACTAAACCTTTAGGGATAGTATTTCCTTTCAATTGCACAATTTTAGGTTCTTTATCTTCCATCCCATTAGCTTGTTCATTTGAAGAAGATTAACTTCCCTCGAATAATAGATTTGAGAAAGATATATTCCCTTCCAAGAAGGAAATGACATGTTTATCATGATCAAAAACTTTCCAATGGTGATAATTATTAGGAACACAAGGTCTAAAAATCATCTCAATAAGGTACACATCCTCAAACTAAGTAAGTGGAATTAGAAGTAAAGTTGATACATTGAGACAAATTGCTCTAGAGTTTTGCTCTCTTGAGACTGCTTGTATTGAAAAAGCACCCAAAATTTTTTTATCATTATAAACTTTGTTTCTATAATTCTTGAGCCTCTTGTTCTTTGTTTGGAATAGATTCCTTACTTGATTCACTACTAGTTCAATATCACTAGTATCTTGAACCTTCTTAATTTATTTTTCCTTCACAAATTATAAACCAAGAAAGAGGGCAAAACTTTTCTCCTATGGGTGATATGAGAACCACTCTAGCTCCTAAACCAGAAGATGAAGAGCTTCCATCAAACTGCATTGCCCAAAGATTTTAATATATGTTAGGAGCAATAATCTTAGGTAATTTTCTTTCATTTGATGTAAGCATATAGGTTCCAAGACAAGTTTCTACATATAAAATTTTAGCTCTTGGGTCATCAGACTTCAAAATAGTATATTTGTCTATAGGCTCAGGATTAAGTTGAGCTTTCTTATCAAATAAAGGTATCAAAGTGTGTGACCAGTCTAATTTAATTTTTGCACAAAGATCCTTACAAAAACTTCTGCTTAGAAACATTCCATAACTGGCTGGAATATCAGCCACTACGATATTAAGTTTCATTTTCTTTTGTGGGTATGAAGCTAAGGCCACTTGGGGATACTTAATTTGTCCAACTAGATGAACTTACTTTGAATCCATTGAGAAAAATTTAGAAGGAATACCATTGTCTAAATCCGCTGAGTCAATTCTACAATTACTCAATTTGCAATTGACTATATATAGAGATACATAGAAAGGATCAAGCTTATCAAAAAAAGAGGTTGCAACAAAATGAATAGCATTTGACACTCTTTTTGGATTATCACACTCAAATGATTCATTTAATTTTTGATGAATAGTTGAGACAAGTACTTTCAAATCCTTTTTAACACATTGTACTAACTTCTCCAATTGTTGAGGGCTTCCCTTTAGGTACTTTAATTGAGAAATCTGCACTTTAGTTTTTTTAAACTTATTGATAAAATCATATGAATCTTCTGAAGGAGAAAACTTATCAAGTGAAACTTTATCTTGTTTCATCTCATTGGAGAAAGGGGACTCTCCTTATGTATTCTTTCTTGTAAGAATTCATTTAGGAATATCTTCTATCTTTTGGGAAGGTGATTCTATCTTAAGCTTTCCTTCATCTTTTGAATTGTGGCATTGGTTTCTTGTGAAGGCATTACAAGAATGATTATTTATATCATGTGCTCCTTCATAATTATCAGATTCATACTCTAGAAAGCTTATACAAGGTTTACCAAATTGATCTGTCATGTCTTTAGGAGCTACATATATTTTAATCTTTTGACTTTTTTGATTCATTCACATAAATTTGGCCATTTCAAGATAAGAGGCTCCATAATGATCTATACTTAAATGAAAATCACACATGGTGGCTTGACAATTGGAGGAAGAAGGATGTTCAATAGATACCCTTTACACAAGAGGAGGAAGCTAGATTTGCCTATTCTGGTGATAAGGGACATAATTACTCCTTGGGATGTCTTGATATAGTGGTGGAGGATTTAATGGAATTTGTTTCTTTGATTGAAGAAAATCATTTTCTATATTTGTGTACCATTGGTGTGATGATGAAAAATGGGATCGGGTAGTTTAGGACATAACCCCACTTTCCTCCATACATTAGAATATGAAAGCTCTTGGAATACAAAAGCACCTAAGGAAGTGATTCACTTTGACTGACTCTTGTGAAAGAGAGTCAAGGAATACTCTTAGGGTTTCTATTCCTTTGCTTTTATGAAAGGGAAGTGAGCTAAAAGTACAATAATGATGAACTAAGCTAGGGAGATAAATGAAAGTGATTATATAAATAGAAATAATAGAGAAATACAAAACTGAAACTGAGACACAGAGTACAGATTTAACGAGGAAATTTTGATGTGCACCTATCACTGCAATTTGAGTTTGATTGGGCTGGACTAAGGTGCTGAGCACCTTAGTCTTAGTTGCAAAGCTGACCTGTACCTTTGGAATTTACAAATTGAGGTCCTAATCTACAAAACTACCAAAAGTTGCACAAAAATGCATAGGACCAGGGTGTTGGACACCCTAGTCCTAGTGATCTGGGGATTGTTTTTGGATCTAAGACTATGCTTGTGATTTTTGTCTTCCCAAAAGTCCACAGCTCCATTGGAATCCTGCAAATGCGCCTGCAAGTTGGAAAATGGTGTATGGGTGGCTATATAGGGTTTTACCTTAGTCAAACCCCTCGTTTTAGTGAGTTTCACCTCCACAAATAGCCAATAATGTATTCAAATGTGTGTGTGCTACAAGATCCTAAATAAGCTAAAATGCAAGAATTAGAGTTCTATCCTACAATATGAGCATAAAACCTTAAATGAACATGATGTAAATGAAAATGCTTGAAATCATAAATAATTGATCTAAAATTATAATCTAGATCTGAAAATAAGTGTTGTGAAACTCATATAAAGATAGAAAAAATAACATGAAACCGTGCCAAACCCTAAGAGAGAGGTACAAGCCAATCAACAATCAGTGATCTCCTATTATTCTTCGATATCTTCCAAGCTTCAATTGATGATGAAAATAGTTGATGAAGACTTGATTAATGCTTGATTTGTTGATTGAAGACTCCACATAACCCGTACTTTCACTTCATGAGAGGCTCCTTCAAATGAAAGGAAAGGCTAGATGTATGCAACCCTAACTTCTTTTTTTATCATAGGCCAACCTAGAAATGATATAATTTCACACTAAGTCAAATTTAAATATTATAATACCACCAAAACATGATCACAAAATTCGGGGGGAAAAAGTTAGGACCATGGTGAATTGCCATGGTTTGGCTAATTTTTTTCCAAATTTTTAGGGATGAATGGCATCATGATTACAAAGTCAATCACAGGTCAGTGTGATGATTCAAGGTGTTTAGATATGTGAAATCATGCCTTGAAGGTCATAATAGGGCATAATTAGGGTTTTTGATGAATTAATTAATTGAAAGAATAAAATAAAAAGGGGCACACTTAGAATTAAGGGCCCAATTTTATGTTGTGTAGAGGGATGAAAGAGGACTTTGGATTTGATTTAATTAATTAATTAAATGAATAAAGGGAATTTACAATGCAAGATGCAACACACTAAGGCAGGTGCTAACCTAAGCATGGAATTGTGTCACCCAATTAAGGGTATATAATTTACAATGCTACAATTGGATTTGTAGTAGCTGGATCTGTTTGTGATGCTTTCCTCTTATGTAATTCCTTTCTCCATTTTCCTACACTCAATATATCATGTTCAATTTATATTTCCAATGTTTGTGTTGTTGCAAGAGTGGATAGGCGTCCTCTTCTCAACTAGAAATTGATATCAAGAGGTTGTCCATTGATGAAGAAGAACTTTTGGTTATCTACTATAGCCCTCTTTTCAATTGCAATTATATTAATGATTTTATTAAAGTGAGCCAAAAATACACACATGGGCTCATGAATCTATTTCTTCATTTGATTTAATGAAGAAAGAAAAAAATGTTCATCTTTTGTGGTCTTGAATCTATCTTCAAATTTTTGTATCATTACTGCCCAATTATTTATTGAACCTACTGGCAATTGGTAGAAACATTCAGCAGATGTATTTTCTAGGGTCTCAACAAAAATTCAAACAAACACATCCTCATACATTATTTGATGTAGAAGCACCAAAGTAGTTTAAACTGACACCTTGGATTTGATCCCGGTGAGACATCGATCCCGATATTGGAGTGATCTTACTAGATGGTTTTGCAATGTATGGAACGAAGATGAATCTGGTTGTGTGTGGTTTCCATAACTTGCGGATCGTTGAGTGATGTTGTTTTGGACCTTGTCCTATGTTCCTAGAGGACCACGTGAATTTTTATGCATCTAAAGATGTTCTTCATGATTTGGGTTGACATGATATCGTTTGCATGTTTCATCATGAACTGGTTGTTCTTTTGCCAACTTGATCGAGTTGTTATTGCTTGCAGATGGTACAAAGGGAAAGTTTTGAGATTCATTTGGCAAGGACAAAGGTCAGAGAAAGTAGAGACCGAGTGAAGATGTAGTTTCTAGAGAGATTCTAGTCTAGGGGGACTGAAGTCTGGAGGGGTTGAGGTCCGGATCAATGCAGAACGGTGTAGACTATTACCGGAGGCTTATTTGTTGAGCAGAAGATCTATGAATCTTAGATTTGTGTTGTATGGATTTTTTTGTAATCCTATGCTATTGTTTCTATCTAGAATTTGTATCCGTTGAAGGCTTATGTAATTCTTTAAATGATTGTAATGATGGATTTATTTGTTACTAGCTATATCTTGTGTTCCTTCTACCGGTTAGGGTTTCTTACCAGTTATATCTTGTGATCTATTACTGGTTGCCGGTATTTTGCATTGTGTTTTGTGTTAGGTCGGTATCTTGCATGGTGTTTTGTGTTATGAACTACAAGGTGGGGATGTCGTTCATTGGATTTCCCTACCTTGACTACTTCAAGTGGTATCAGAGCTAGTTTGTGAACCTGTTGATCGAAGAAGACCTGTTATATACTGGTTGGTTGGAAAGGAAGTTGAGACATCTTGTAGACTTGTTTAGATCGCCGAATGTGAGGTAGTGCAAGGCTTGAAAGAAGACTGTCAAACCTAGATCTTGAGATTGAGGCATTTAGTGGGTGGAGACTTGAACAGATCATCGAACCGAGGCAGGCTATAGAGTGGACCGGTAGATCACCAAGGATAGGCAATCGAAACCTATAGTCAGATCGTCAAACCCCTGAGGCAGTTGCAAGTACCTACTGATAGATACCCAAACTAGATCAAGTGATGGGACTCACTTTTTAATTCACCCCAAGAGTCTGATGCAAGAGCACCAGAGTAGTTCAAACCGACACCTTGGATTTGATCCTGGTGAGACATCGATCCCGGTATTGGCCCAGTATTGGTGTGCTCTTACCAGTTGGTTTTGTAGTGTATGGAACGAAGATGAATAAGGTTGCGAGTGGCTTTTGTAACTTGCGGATCATTAAGCGATGTTGTTTTGTGCCTTGTTTGATGTTCCTAGAGGACCATGTGAAGTTTTATGCATTTGAAGATGTTCTTGGTGATTTAGGCCGACATGTTATCATTTGCATGTTTTATCATGAACTGGTTGGTATTTGGCTAACTTGATCAAGTTCTTATTGCTTGCGAATGGTATAAAGGGAAAGTTTAGAGATTCATTTGGGAAGGACAAAGGTCAAAGAATTTAGAGACCGAGCGAAGATGTAGTTTTCGGAGAGATTCTAGTCCAAGGGGATTGAAGTCCGGAGGGGCTAAGGTCTGGATCAATGCAAAACAACGTGGACTATTATCGGAGGCTTTTTTGTCAAGGAAAAGATCTCCAGATCTTATATTTTGTTGTATGGATTGTTTTATAATCATGGGGTGCATTCCAGCATGTGTAGCCACTAAAGGCTTGTGTAATTCTTTAAATGATTGTAATGATGGATTTATTTGTTATCGGCTATATCTTGTGTTCCTTCTATTGGTTAGGGTTGCTTACCTATTATATCTTGTGATCTGTTACCAGTTGTCGGTATTTTCCATTGTGTTTTGTGTTAGGCCAGTATCTTGCATGGTGTTTTGTGTTATGAGCTGCAAGGTAGGGATGTCCTTCATTGGATCTCCCTACCTTGACTGCTTCATTATTACAAGGACTCCACATATGATAAAGAAAGCATTGATATGGTCATCAATATAGACCTTTACATCACCTACAAATTTTGATAAAATATTCCAAGACCTAACAAGTAAGCCATGCAATTGGTTTCCCAATGCCAATGGACCTATGGTGGCACCCAATAGAAATAGTGGAGGATTAGCCATTGCTTGTGGTACTAGAAAATTCATAACAATGGGAAGTACATCCTTTTGCAAGACTAGTGCTTGAAAGGATGGTGACTATGAAGATAATTTCTTAGGAGAAGTATCTCTACTTGTGGACTTAACTCTTCTTTTCAAAGAAGGGAGTAAGGTTGAAAAATTAAACTTTTGAAGCTCCTCGAAATCAAGGTCGATGATACCCTCTCTTATCTCTTCTATCATATCTTTTTCTTACTAGCATACTAGATAGTTACCTTGTTTTTTTTTATCTTGAATGTGTTGGATATTCTATCTATTGCATCAAGGAATCACAAAAATTCTTTTGATTATGATCAAATATTGTCTTGGTTCCTATTTTCTCTTATTCTTCCAACACTTGATATTGTCGTGCCTGTGAAGTGTATACCTGCAACTGCAACACAAAACACTTAATAGATCATTACAAGCATGGTTAGCAAATTAAAAAAAAATTAAAGATAAAACCATGACTAATCGATCTATCACCTCCTAATAAATGCCAGTGTAGATTCTCTCTCAGATCTAGATAAGAAAATTCCAGTGACTTGACTACATCTAGATGGAGGATTTAAGATGATAATGATACATTTAATCTAAAAAGAGAGAATGATTAAGCTACATGATTCAACAACTATGCTATAAAATAAGCTAGATCTAAGATGCAATTGCCTATAATAACAACACTCAGATGATATGCTAAGATCAATATGCCTATAGTAACAATACCTAAAATGCAAATGAGATGGGATTATTATTGCTCCAAAATGGGGTCTATTTATAGGATTTCCAAGGCCAGGCGTGAGGTTAATGAATACTAAGAGGGGGGTGAATTAGTATGCCAAAACTCTTAAACAAACTCTTAAGCAGTTTAACTGCAGACCAGTGTAGCAGATTAAACAACAAATCAATTAAAACATAAACAAGCCAAATAGAAAATAAAGCATTCACCCACAGAAGCACAATCACCATAACACAATATGTTTTGGTATTGAAACCCAAATGGGAAAAACCACAGTGAGTAAAACTCAGAAGTCAACAAATGCAGAATAGTAACCAGACCGGTTAAGGTCAGACCGGTTAAGGCCTTATAATGTTCTTCACCAGAACAGATCCTCTTAGGAATCCAGATCTCTGTTAGGAGATAAGTCCTGCTAAAGACTACCCTATTAGAGGATTTCAGATCCACAAATATGAACCACCTTGTTAGAGGATTTATAATAGGCTTGGCTGGGCCTACCCAGTTAAGGGTTTCAGACTTATCGAAGATATTAGTAATCAACAAGTGAATGATCTAGATAGTAGCACAAAATACTTGATAAGATCCTTGGTAGCTCCTTGTTAATGCATTCCAGCATTACTTCAGTCTTCTATATTTCACACTTTCTATCTCTGTTATGTGAGACCTTTTCTCGCACAGATCTTATCTTCATTCGCACACTTCAACATTTTAAAACCCTAGACATGATGTCCTCATAGAGGAACCTAATTTCATGTCGGTCCAATAAGATTAGACTACAATTTCCTAAGTACAGTGCATCTAGACACATTTGGTAACACGACATAGAAACACCACCAAAGTGTCAGTGGATGATAACTCTTCACACATTATACTGGTTAACAAAGTATATCGATTACTGGTTGACAAGTGAAGACTAGAAAATTGGAACATAGTGTTCCAATCAAAAGATTAACTATCGCTCGGGGTCTCCATTCCGCTTTGAGATCTTCATACTGCTTGGGGTCTCCGGTCATTCTTTGACTCGTAAGTATCTTTTTGCAAAAAACCTATAGACTTCAACAAATAAAGACTATACATTTAATGACATGCAATACCGGTTGGAACAACTACCGGTTGAGAATAACGCATACATTAATAAGTGTGTGTCCATCAATGACAATCACAACTAATTATCATCAAAATACCAATAATCTCCCCCTTTGGCATTGATGGCAACACTTAGGAAAATTTTGGCATCTAAGTGCTTACAAAATAAAAACAAATGCCGTAATCAAAATTACTCACCCTAAGCATATACACTACTCCCTTTGCAAAAATTACAAGTATGAAATTGTAATGCTCGCCAAAATTTTAATATACACTACTCCCCCTTTGCCAACAATGACAAAGTAATGCAAAATATTCCCCTTTTTGCATAATATAAAAATAGAGTATGTGTTCATGACAATAAAGAGTAAAACTTTTCAAAAAGAGACTTAAAGGTTTGCAAAAAAAATTTCATGTCTGAAGACCATGACTCAAGAAGTGAGGCAGCAATTTCACTCTCAGTCTTCATCTGGAAGGCTAATTCTTCCATTGCATCGATGGTGTTCATCTCCTGTGTCACAATAATAGCTTCCAAGTTCAGGAAGCACTTCTAAAGAACCTGCAATTTTGGCAATAGGAGCAACTGCAGCTCCTACAGATCTCGAGTCCGATTGTAGATTTCTAAGTCAAGCTTCGCAATCTAATGCTGGTGATTATGAACAATTTGTCCATATACCGTGAATAGATCATAAGGCAGTTTGAAGTTGCTGATATATTTTTGTAATTCCGATTGGAGTTGAGTATTCTATTTCAGAGCATCTTCACAAAATAGGTGAGGTTGACAGATTTTACTTAAAAGTAGGTTACCTTCACCCATGGCTGAACTTATATCACCTTTTTGCTTAAGCAGTTGTGCCCTGTCTTCATCCATTTGTTTTACTAAGGAAACTATGAGTTCCTTTTCATGATTTTTCTTTGCAGTGGCATGGGTAACATCTTCCAAACATTGTACCTGGTCATCCACTACTATGCAAAGAAGTTTGAGCCTGGCCAACAAGGAATCGGTATTGGGGAGGTTAGTAGTAGGGATTTGATTGGAAAGGGTGTCAACAACAAATTGAATGACATCCTACTCCTTCTTTTTCCTCAGTTCTTTAAATCTCTCCTCTGCTAGTTGAATGCTCTGCAGTAGCTCAGTCTCATCAACCGATTGAGTCAGATAGGCAAGAGTCAAATAGGTGTGACCGGTGGAATCAACCTACTTGGCTTGATCTTCGATTTTCTTCAGAGTGTGTCCTCCTTCCTTTGCCTTGATCTCTGCTTGTCTTTTCTTCTCCTATTCTTCTTTTTCTAGAGCTACCTTGGTGGCCTTCACTTTATCCTCTTCCACTCTCCTCTTCTTTCTTCTGCTCTTCTTCTTTCTTTTTCTCCTCTTCCTTTTCCTTCTCTGCTTCCTCTTTTCTTCTTCCTTCTTTTTCTCTTCCTCTTGTCTTGCTTTCTCCACTTTCTCTTGCACTCATTTTTCTTTCTCCGCTTTCTATTTTTCTTGTTTTTCTTTCTCTGCTTTCTCTTTTTCATCTTTTTTCTTTATCAGGAGTGATATACTTAATGTCTAGTGCATCAACATCAATGGGTTCATTTTGTTCTGCCATTCTTTCACGAAGAATGTCAAGGACTTCATCTGGTTTGGTTGTGGATAGGTCAAGTTCTTCCTTAGCTTGTCGATTAGCTTAGGATACTTGTTGCATTTTGACAGCAGCTTTAACTTGCAAATGAGTGTCTTTTTCCACTTCAGAAGTTTTGCCTCCTAGTAGCTGAAGTCTTCTTCTTCGCATGAAGAAAATGCCTTTGTATTTGTCAATAATCTCAAACAATTCCGAGTTAGAGGCATTTGGAAAATATTTAGCAAAAACTTTCTCCCTGATGTCTTGCTCTTTTTCAATGGCAATGCGCCATTTGTTGTCCAAAGAATCATACAAAGATTTAGAAGTAACTGATTTAATTTCAGAAGGTGACTGGTCATTAATACATAAATATTTAATAAGTTCTTGTTCAACATCCTCCTTTTCACTATCATTGAAATCATCAAAATATTCTTTTAAATCATCAAGAACTTTTCTTCTAATATTCTTTATGGTCCTTTGATAATGTGGCATAGGTTTGTAAGAGGAAATATCTAAATTTACTAGTGTACAGGTGGCTAGTACATTACCGATTGAATTCATCTTCTTGCTTGATTGCCTCGTCTTCTTCATTTCTACCTCTAGTTCAGTACCTTCTGAATCTGGTGAGTTATTCCTAGTTTTCCTCTTTCTTTTGAATACATTTTCTGGAATAGCCTCCAGTTTCTTTTTGGCTGGTGACCTTTTGGTCACTTTAGGACTGGCAACAGATGTAACCGGTGCCGATGCCGATGGCACTACTTTACCCTTTTTTTGCTTCGATACCTCAATAGGTTTGATCCTTTCTAAGTAAGTACTGGTCATCTTCTTCTTGGAATCTAGTGGTGAAGCAAGTAGGGTAGAGGCATACCTTGCCAGTATATCATTTACAACTTCATACCCCATAGGCCCAACTACATCTTCTCTGGGTTTGACTGCTTCTATTATGCAGTGATTTGTTTTGATTGTGAAACATATGTCATCTTCATATTTCTTAACTAGATCACCAGATATTCTTATTCTCTGGTTCATCTTTAGTTTGAACTCATCAAAATCTCTATTCAGAGTATTCGGATATGCAGTTCCTACTACTTGCAGACTCTCATTTATTTGTCTGGAAACTAGTAGGTCAGTTGACCATTGAATATCACCAACTCCAGGAAAATATCCTTGAAAGTAGAAAAATAAACCGACAAGTAGTTGACCAAACTTAAACCTCTGGGTTTTGTTCGATTTGATCGACTTCAAGTTATCTATGAGTTGTTTTTGCATACAAGTACATAAATCACATTCTGCATTTTTTTTTGTCATCTGATAGGCGGCATGCACCGCAGCTGAAGGAACAAAATTCATTCTGCTAGCATTAAATATTCTATACCCGATTACCATACATGCATACTTCACCAAATCATCTCTAATGGTGTTGATCGTCATTGCTCGTTGGTCACTCACAGAACCGATGAGCTCTGTCACTTTGGTTTTGGGGATCTTTCAAAGAACGGGGACTTCCCCAACATTGCAGAATCCGATCACGGCATGAATTGCCTCTAGTGTAATATCATGGGTTCACTCAAGGTACATCTTATCACCATGAACCCTACTAAGGATAATCCTGATGTGTTCTTCTGTAAATTCTTTGAGAAAATATACTGCATTATGCAATTTCTTCTTCTCTATTATTCTATATTCAGGTTTAATCTTCTTATCATCTCCACAGAACAGACTCAGCTGGGAGTGAATTACTAGGGACCCTAGGTCTTCTAGTTTGCAATCAATATATCCTAAAACATCGCCTTCGACAATAACTCCGACAGGAATTTGAGATAGGGCATTATATTTCATCTTAAGAAAGTCAAGTGCATCCTCAGGTTCAGTACAACTAGAAGGGATTTTAGATATAGAAGCCATATCTAGAAGATTCCAAATGATAAGAATGTTTCAACAAAAAATACCTTCACACTCCGAACTAGGGTTTGTCGTTGGTGAGCACAACACATCTCTTCAGAAGCTTGTTTACCACTTTGACTTCCATACTGATAGCTTGAAGTGGCTACAAAATCTTGTGTAAGATTCCTTCTTGAATTCTTTCAAATGCAAGATGAATCACTCTAGTTGCACTGCTCAGACTAGAAAAATTCTTCTCTAAAAATAGGTAAGTAAAAATGATGACAAAAGTCACTTTTAAACATGCTCCCACCTACCATAATAAATGCATCACCATTAGGGCTCAAACCCTAATTTTACCTTTTACCGCTTCATTTCTTATGTCAGTTGATAGGTAACAAATACCGATAAAGGTTCTTTACCGATATACTCCGGGGGTTCGAAACATTTTACCGATATGTTCCCCCTAAGCTTTTCGAAGCTCAGTTCGTCGACTCAGGGATTTCCACACTATGTGCGGAAACTGGTACATCTTGTGGCTTTTCTTCATATTTCATTTTCCAAGTTTTATCCATATCCGCTTGAACAGTTTCAACATCAATCTTCCCTTATGGGTTGATCGATATGTCTCCCGATGGATTCTTTCTCAATCTGTGTGCTCTAGTAGTGTGTCCCAGTTTGTTGTAATGATAGCATACCATTCTAGGTGTTCTCTATGGTCTAGTGTTCACATTTCCATTCTTCCTTATGCATGTTGCAACAGTGTGACTGCTACCATGACAGACCAAATAGGTTTCTCTCCAACTTGTTGCTGCTTCATAACCATTTGACCAATGCTCATAGGTTCTCTACCGGTTTGGGTTCTGGTTCATAGGAGGTTCTAGGACAACTCCTTTAGCTCTTGGTGGACAGCTTCCAGAGTTGTTCATAACCGACCTGCACTCAAAAGCTCTATGCCCAAACTTGTTGCATGCATAACAATGACCATTAAATCTACCAGTTCTAGCCACATTGTTTTGAAAGTAAGGAAAGTTATTATAAGCCTTGCTTCTACATATATTGGTAGTATGTCCTTCCTTAAGATAGTTAAAGCAAACAAGTTTAAACTTTTTCTTACCTTTACTCTTGTTGTTGTTCTTAGGTGTCAATTGCTCCTTTGGTGCATCACTCTTAGTTCTAGAGGTCTCACCTTCCTCGTACTCAGAGAAACCAAGTCCAGCAGTATCCTTTGATGGCTTTACCGATTCCAGCTTTTGTTCTAACTTAGCAGCACTCCGGTTGAACTTAGCAAGTATCTTCTTTGTCTCAGCAACTTCCTTGGAAAGAGCATCATTGGTCTTCATCAAGGTTTCATTCTAAGAAATCGCTGCATTCATTTCAGCTTGTATTTCTTCTTTCTCTTCTTTATCTTCTTGCAGATAGGCAGTAATGGTACCGACTTATTGTTTCAATTTAAAGATCTCATGTTCCTTTTCCTTTACCAAATCTTTACCTTTTCTTCTATTTTCTAGCTCCTGACTCATCCTGATAGTCAGTCCTTCCAACTCCCTCCTCAGGTTAGTTTTGGATTCATTTAGTTTCTCCACTTCTCCAACTAGGGCATCCATGTCTGCTTCATCAGAAGAGTTGTTTACAGTAAACTCCATCAATTGCTCAACAAGTTCTCTTCTCTTGGCCAAAGAGGCTTTGTACTTGACTTTGAGTTCATCATAGGCTCTCTCAAAATCAGTAAGACGATGATTGAGTAACCTCATGTTGTATTCCCCCATATCTCCTTCCAAGTGGTTAGACTTATACAATGGTTGGCTCTGATACCAATTGATGAATACTAAGAGGGGGGGGGTGAATTAGTATGCCAAAAATCTTAAACAAGCTCTTAAGTAGTTTAACTACAAACCGATGTAGCAGATTAAACAATAAACCAATTAAAACATAAACAAGCCAAATAGAAAATAATGCATTCACCCACAGAAGCACAATCACCATAACATAAGATGTTTTGATGTGGAAACCCAAATGGGAAAAGCCACGGTGAGTAAAACTCACAAGTCAATTATTTGCAGAATAGTAACCAGACCGGTTAAGGTCAGACCGGTTAAGGCCTTAAAATGTTCTTCACCAGAACAGATCCTATCAGGAATCCAGATCTCTATTATGAGATAAGTCCTGCTAAAGACTACCCTGTTAGAGGATTTTAGATCCACAACTATGAACCACCTTGTCAGAGGATTTACAATAGGCTTGGTTGGGCCTACCCGGTTAAGGGTTTCAGACTTGTCGAAGATATTAGTAATCGACAAGTGAATGATCTAGATAGTAGTGCTGCTATTTACTAAGTTGTCATTAGTTTTATGCCCAAAGTCATTCTATATACTCTAGTTAGTTAATACTACCGAAAAGTCCAGTCGGTAAACACCAAGGTCACCAGTGTCGGTTACAGAAGAAAGACAAGTCACCGAGTTGATACACACCGAGTTGTGAACCGAGACATATGAAGAATGTCTACCGAGTAAAGTTTATATGTTTACCGAGCAGCAAAGAAGGTATACCAAGTTAATCTGAACTGAGTGAAAATGTGTTACCAGATTCAATGAACCTGGACACACATGTGAAACGTGTTACATAATTCGAGAAGATAAAACCGTTACTACATAGGAAATTGCATTTAAAGATTTTGTATGATTTTGAGAAAGAATATCCAATGAAATAATTTCTATGTTTATTCATTCAATAAAACATGTTTGTATGATCGAAGCATGAACAGATCATCATCTCAGAGATCTATATAAATAGAATGATTTGAGTACATGAACATAAGGTGACATGTAAGGTCAATCAAGAAAAGAGAGATGAAGGAATGATTAAGTCAAGCATGAAGGAATAAGATTGATAGATATAATCACAGGTTATCGAGAAGGTTTTAGAGAACAGTTTAAGGAACAGAGAATACAGAAGTGGTTACCGAGTTGATTTATCAATTACTGAGGAATGCTATGAGCAAGGTAATTTCATATTAAGCACACAGAGTCTGCTATAACATTTCAGATGTGAAGTTGCAGATATTTTGTAAAGATTTTGATTGTAATATTAAGCTGTAATAGAAACCTTTAACAGGGTAAAAGACTCTAATAAAGTCTATAAATTGTAAATCCTTTAACTAGCTACAACATTTTGTAGAAGTGTTTATAAAATCCTTTAGCAAGGTAGATCTAAATATCTTTATACTCCTAAGAGGGTAAGCTATCAAAAATGGCTAAACATGTAGCTCTAACCGAGCAATCTTTATTACTGTAGTAGTGAAGTTGTGGGTACCATCCCCACCACAGTTTTTCTCTCTAACCAAGAGTTTCTGCGTGACCAAAAATCATTGTGTTATGGAGTGATATTTTGATGCATGTTATCTTTATGATTATGTTTCAGTATTTTATATCTTTGAGATCAGCAATACATAGTTTGTGTTTATCAGTAAAACTATTTTTCAAGAAAAGTTTTGAAGTACTGATTTACCCCTCCCGTCTCAGTACATTAGCCTTCCAAGTAACACCTAACAATTGGTATCAGAGCTATAATCTTGATAAAGGGTCTAACAACCTAAAGAGAAAGATCCTATCAATGGAAGGCTATAAACAATCTCGCAGGATTGTGAATCTTCAAGACGAATTGGATCATGCTAATCAAATGATTGCAGATATGCAGAGACAAATGTAGAGATCACTGAAAGTTAGAAGAAGGTTGTCTGAAGATTTATAGGACACACAAGAGTTGGTGGAACAAATTGAGACATCATCTAAGAACAACATATCAGAAGAATCTGAAGAAATGATTGCAGAATTGAAAGAAAAGAACAAAGCACTTAGTGAACAACTAAAAGTAATGAGAAGGGAACATGAGTATTTTAGCACACAAATGACTAAAAATCTTGATGCATCGAGAACAACTGAAGATAATAAGCGAATTATAGAAGGAGAAAAACAACAGCTAGAAGCAATGGTGACTGCAAAGAATGAGGAAATATCAAGGATGACTATAGTTCAACATAACCTGTCTGATCAATTGGACTATGCACATCATGAAGCTACACTAAAGGAAAATGAGAACCAAGCATTGAAACTTGAAATATCAAGATTGACCAATGAACTAGAAGTAGAAAAGAAGTCAAAAGAAACATTGAGAAAAAGCCATGAAGCATCAAAAATGTTGGATGGGCAACTGAACATGAGAAAACCCAACAAAAATAAAGGACTCGGTTACAAAGGAAACAACTCTACCGAGAAAGGGATCAACACTACCGAGAAAGGAGAATCATCCAAGCAAGCTGGAAACAAAGAGAACATCAAGGACAAGAAGCCTATTTGCAACTACTGTAGAAAACAAGGACATACTGCCAACGTTTGCCAGATCAGAAAAGGTAAGCAACCGGATGTTACTAGGTGTTTATGGTGAAAATGGGTAACAACAATGTTGAAAGACTAAATGAATTCAACCACAAAACCCTAGCCTAACAACAACAAAGATCCACCAAAACATATGAAGATTACCTAAGACAGTGCAAATCAAATGAAATCACAAATATTATACCATCACATGTCCAATAGGGTTTGAATCTCCATTCTTCCTATCTCCATTGATCTTGCTTGATATATTTGCTCTCAGATTTTATATGTGCACAAGAGCTCAACAAAGAATGGAAATGTGGTTGCAAGTAGGCTTGATTGCATATGCAAGTTCAAAAGCGCAGTGTAGTCGAGTAATCATCGGGGTTGAATGCATAGTGAGGGTTTGATAATGAAGGAAGCATCTCCTTATATAGAAGCCACTATATGAAATGGAGGGATAAGATTGAGAGGTGTAAAAGAGGTCGGCTATGATTAGAGGGTAGGTAAAGAAAATAATAAAATAATTAAAGGGGTAGGTAGTGTATGAATCAAGAGATGAATGACATGTGTCATGGGTAAAAAATGCTAATGAATTAATTAAATAAATAAAGATTTATTTAATTAATAGAAGAAGTGGGATCAATTAAATAAATAAGATATTTATTTAATTTAAGAAAAGGATAATTTAAATAAATAAAAGTATTTATTTAAATGAGAAATAAGGCTAGAAGAGGATAAATGAATTAATTAAATAAATAAAGATTTATTCAATTAATAGAAGAATTAGGCTAACACAATTAAATAAATAAAGATATTTATTTAATTAGACATGACAATTTTAGGTGTCTACACTAGGTTTTATGGTTATTGTTACAATTGCAATAAGTATGGTCACACATCTAAGCAATGTAGAACAAAGTTTGTCAACAATTATGAGAAGGCAAAATACAAAGGGTTTTGCAAAAATTGCAATAGATATGGACACAACACCGAGAAATGTTGGTTTAAGTAGAAAAACTATATGAGGACTCCACACCAAGCAAACACTAGAAGCTACCAAACTGACACAAATCTCAATCGACAATATACTTCATTCCTATGGGATTACAATACAAGAATTTGGTGTGAATGTTGTGGAAGATATGGACATATAAGTGCAAATTATATGATAAGGTTTGGAATCAACAACCGGAGATCATGGAGAAGTCCAGGAATGGCATGTTTTCATTGTCACAAAGTTGGACACATAGCTAAAAACTGTAGAGACCAACCGAGAGGAGATACTGAGGAGATAAAAAGAAAATTGCAGAAATTTTGGAAAAAGAAGGAAAATGTGTCAACCAATGAAGGAAGCACCTTACCTACCAAGTTAGGTGCATCTACTTCAGATTAGTCAATGAAGGTATGGAGGGACTGCATTCTCAAAGGTTAGATCTTAACAATTCCTATGCATTCGTGCACTTAAATTCAAAATTTGCATAGCTAAGATGCAATAGCAAGTTCAAAAAATTAACTAGTCTTTTTGATTTACTAGGGAAGTCGGTAAAACTAGTAAGCCTGTCTAGTCGGTAAAAAGCTAATAAGAGAGTTAGTCGGTAAAGGGAAACCAAGTGCATTTAATGCCTATTATACCTAACCGCACGAATCCCGATAAGGTCAAAAGGAGGTATTAAAAGTATTGAGCGCAGTCATTTTTCACTTACTAGTTTTCAAAGTGCAAAGTAGAGCGAATCTAAAGGCGATCAAACATTTCCAGAGCGAATTCAAGGTATTTAGCAAATCTAAAACCACATTTTCAACAGTTAACCGATCAAGTCAAGTTGTGAATATTTGCAAAGTATTTACTAAGTTGAAAGCATTTTTTGGTTATTTGAAACCCTAAGTTATTTTGTAAGAAGAATTTTAGTTTGTAATGGCCCCCAAAGTTCAAAAACCTATTGTACTAGAGACCATTGAGAAGCCTACACTCAAATATACCTTACCTCCCAAAGTGGCTTCCGAACCCGATGAGAAAACTGAATTTTTTCTTATTCTGGATAGGGTTCTGTTGATTGAAGATGTTAGATTTTATACCAAGTGCAGAGGTAATGAGCTAGGTCACACTGAGATTAAGGATATGTATGATAAATTGTGCACCAATGGAAATCTGGATAGCAAGTTTGAGCATATCAAAGTCAAGGGATTAACCGAAGCCCTAACCTATCCTCGAGTCTCAAGATCACCAAGGAGATTATTCACATAATAACCAGATACCCTATATTTGACCATGCCCGAGCACAGAAAATGATTTCACATAAGGAATTGATAACATTAACAGGTGTTGAGTCTGATAGCAGAGGTCTTAAGTTGAACAATGTGAGAGATGCAGAATTTAATTTTGCTATTAGAGTTATTGGTTATTGTTTCTTCTAGTCAACAAGAGAAAACAATGTACCGTGTGTAGCTATAGATTTGGCCTACAAAATTGTTAAAAAGGGTATGCAAATTGATTTATGTGAAGTGTTGTTGAAGAATATTTTTGAAAATCTAAATACAATAAGGAAACCGAAGAAGAATAATACTGCTAACACACTAAAGTTTGGGTCACTCCTAGTGTATATGTTTTTCTATTTTCAAAAATTCTTTCCATCAATTGGTAACATTGTTTGGGAATTACACCGACCTATCACCTATCAAATAAATGATTTCATCAATCAGCTAGGTGATAATTTCAATATGATAATGGATGACTACTTCAACAAATTCCAGGAAAAGATGCATAGCAGGTACAGGATTCCACCTCAGCTAGTGGAAAAATACAAGGATACCATATGTTTTGAGTTGGATATAGACTACTGTTATGTCAACGCAGTAGAACCCAAGACTCAATCACTACTGCCTATGGGTTATGAAATAGATTTTGACATTGCTCAATAGTAGGTAGATGCCTTTTTAGCACTTCCAAGGCATGCTACCAAGAAAAGATATGGCACCTATGAAGAGGTGAAAGAAAAAAGTAAAAATGAGCATAGTTGTACCAAAGGCTGCCAGGAAAGCCACAAGAATGATCAAGGACTTAACTGAAAAGTTTGGAGAAGGTTCTACCTCCACTCCTACTAAAAGTGATCAACTTTCAATTGAAGAAGAGTCTGAAGCTCAAGAAGAAACAATTACACTGAGCACAGAGTTGCCAAAGGGCAAAATTTTGAAAAGAAAGAAACGGGATGCAACCAAGGTATCACCGACCCCACCAGTGAAGCGACCGAACACTAGATCATCTGTTGTGTCACCCGGTAAGAAGCAAAAGAATGTAAAAATAAATAAGGTTACAAAAACTTATAGAAAGAAGAACATAAAACTAATTTTGGAAAGTGACACAGAGTCAGAAGATGCAAATAAATTTCAGATTGTAAAAAGCACAAAGGAAGATGTACATAGTGTCGACAATTTTTGTGCAAAATTGAAGGAATATGGTGGATTTGGGTCATTTAGATATGTAAAATATGATACTAGAAAAGATGAAGAGAAGAGGAAAATAGAAGATATTGTAATTAGTACACTTCTCAAAATCTGAGTAGTTCCATTGGAAGTGACTGGTTTTCTTCCAGAAGCATTATACTCACATATTGATAATAGATGGAAGTATGCTATGGAATCGAAGAAGCAAATAAGAGAAAGAGTTTTGGTACATCTCTTTCCAGATATGTCGGTAGATGAAATAAAAGATCACTTGAAAAACTACCAGACAAATTTTCAAGTCAAACAAAGAGCCTTAAAAATGATGAATGGACTATATCTAGAAGTTGAAAATGAAACCAAAGAGAAATGGAAGAAGATATTCAGGATTCAGGCTGAAGAGCCAAAAGGTGAAGATGAAATTGTTGACATCATCGAGCAAGATCCTACTTCCACTATTCAGTTAGATGAGGATGTCATAGAAACTAAAGCATAGGACGGAGAAATGATAGAAGGAAATGCCTATGCCAAACTTGTGTCAAGTGAATCTGTTTTGGAATAGGTCAAGTCCTATCCTTCACTCACTCAACAAGTCTCAGCCGAGAAACCTCGGGACACAAATGAAGGAACAGAGGCTCCAAAGGTTAAACAAGATGAACCTACCTCTCAGGCCACCGACGAGCCAACTTCTCAAGTACCTTCAAGCACCGAGACAGTTGCCACTGATACTTCAAGCAAGGAAACATCGAAGGATACAACAGAGGCTATAGGAACTGACAAAAGTGTTTCCTCTACTGAGCAACATACCAAGGAAGGTCAAGTCTCCAAAGCCATTGTACCCATTTAATCGGCAAAGGCATCATCAAAGGAGAAGAAACCAAAGAAACATAGTTTTAAGGTAGATCTGTCAAAGCCTATTGTGCTACCGAATGTTGACCTAAGAAAATTGAAAGGGCAAGCACTAATAGAATTCAATGAGCTTTGTAAAGCCAAAGCAGAGTAGGAAAGACAAATAGCAATACAATAGAAGAACCAAGTACTTCAGAAGTTCAAAACATTATTGACAGATATGATACCTGAAGCTACCATCAATAAAGATGTTGTCATCCATGTGCAACTGGATGAACTACTCACTCAATTGGAGAAATCAGGAGTAGAAGCATTAGAATACCTTAACAAATTGAAGGAAAAAGAGCTAACTACCAATATGATTGAAGAAGTGTAGAAAGCAATTGCTATAGGTAAAATAAAGCTTATTGAATTCATTGCTGAGTTGTCCCCTCAACTCAAACATATTATTTATTTATTCCAGAAGTTATGTACATTCTCATTCTTTATCAAAGATATCAAGAATAAGACTGAAGTCATTGAAAAGGAGATCATTGATCTCTCAACTAAATTGACTATCGAGCCAAATTCTCTTCAGAATTTTTATTCAAGGCTACAAACACTTATGGATCAATAGTTAGAACTTCAGAATGAAGAGCATAAAATAACGATGGATATCATGACCCTTCAAACATTATTTATTCCCCATTTGTCATCAGTTCAAAAGCAGATCAACCGAGCTACCCAATTATCAACTCAAGCAAAGGGAAGCACTTTAGATGGTTTGATCACACTGTCAACTGATATTACAGCTTAGATTACAATACTGGAAAGTGTCAAGGATGCACTTAAGAACACTCTTACAGAAGCTCGTAAAAAGTATAAATATATTTTTGATCAGTTGCCCCCACCAAATGGTAACTAGTTTTGATGTTTGTCAAAAAGGGGGAGTGTACCGAACACATGACCGAGCATGAATATTTGAGTATACAGTTGAAATTATCAGGGGGAACATGGAATGTAACATCAAGAGCATGGAAATACAGAGCATGGAACATCAAGTTATGTACAAAATATTGATAAGGGGAGTATGTATTTGAACATTGTATATACTAACATTTCAATTTATTTTGCAAGTATATAGATTTTGTATTATGACTTTGAAAGGAGTTTTGTCAAACATTCCAAACTAATGTCAAAAGGGGAGATTGTTGCTATTTACTAAGTTGTCATTAGTTTTATGCCCAAAGTCATTCTATATACTCTAGTCGGTTAATACTACCGAAAAGTCTAGTCGATAAACACCAAGGTCACCGATGTCGATTATCGAAGAAAGACAAGTCACCGAGTTGATACACACCGAGCTGTGAACCGAGACATATGCAGAATGTCTACCAAGTAAAGTTTATATGTTTACCGAGCAGCAAAGAAGGTATACCGAGTTAATTTGAACTGAGTGAAAACATGTTACCAGATTCAATGAACCTGGACACACATGTGAAACGTGTTACATAATTCGAGAAGATGAAACCGTTACTACATAGGAAATTGCATTTAAAGATTTTGTATGATTTTGAGGAAGAATATCCAATGCAATAATTTCTATGTTTATTCATTCAATAAAACATGTTTATATGATCGAAGCATGAACATATCATCATCTCAGAGATCTATATAAACAAAATGATTTGAGTACGTGAACATAAGGTGACATGTAAGGTCAATCAAGAAAAGAGAGATGAAGGAATGATTAAGTCAAGCATGAAGGAATAAGATTGACAGAGATAATCACATGTTACCGAGAAGGTTTCAGAGAACAATTTAAAGAACAAAGAATACAAAAGTGGTTACCGAGTTGATTTATCAATTACCGAGGAATGCTATGAGCAAGGTAATTTCATATTAAGCACACAGAGTCTGCTATAACATTTCAGATGTGAAGTTGCAGATATTTTGTAAAGATTTTGATTGAAATATTAAGCTGTAATAGAAACCTTTAATAGGGTAAAAGACTCTAATAAAGTATATAAATTGTAAAGCCTTTAACCAGGTACAACATTTTGTAGAAGTGTTTATAAAATCCTTTAGCAAGGTAGATCTAAAGATCTTTATACTCATAACAGGGTAAGCTATCAGAAATGGCTAAACATGTAGCTCTAACTGATAAATCTTTATTACTGCAGTAGTGAAGTTGTGGGTGCCATCCCCACCACAGTTTTTCTCTCTAACCAAGAGTTTCCACATGACCAAAAATCATTGTGTTATGAAGTGATATTTTGATGTATGTTATCTTTATGATTATGTTTCAGTATTTTATATCTTTGAGATCAGCAATACATAGTTTGTGTTTATCAGTAAAACTGTTTTTCAAGAAAAGTTTTGAAGTAATGATTCAACCCTCCCCTCTCAGTACATTAGCCTTCCAAGTAAGACCTAACAAGTAGCACAGAATGCTTGATTAGATCCTTGGCAGCTCCTTGTTAATGCATTCCAGCATTACTTCAGTCTTCTATATTTCATAGTTTCTATCTCTGTTATGTGAGACCTTTTCTTGCACAAACCTTATCTTCATTCGCACACTTCAACATTTTAAAACCCTAGACATGATGTCCTCATATACGAAGCTTATTTCATGTCGGTCCAATAAGATTAGACTACAATTTCCTAGGTATAGTGCATCTAGACACATTTGGCAACACAACACAAAAACACCACCAAAGTGGCGGTTGATGATAACTCATCACACATTATACCGGTTAACAAAGTACACCAATTACCAATTGACAAGTGAAGACTGGAAAATTGGAACATAGTGTTCCAATCAAAAGATTAACTCCTGCTCGGGGTCTCCATTCCGCTTTGAGATCTTCATACCGCTTGGGGTCTTTGGTCATGCTTTGACCGGTAAGCATCTTTTTGCAAAACACTGATAGTCTTCAACAAACAAAGACTATACATTTAATGGCATGCAATACCGGTTGGAATAACTACCAATTGAGAATAACGCATACATTAATAAGTGTGTGTCCATCAATGACAATCACAACTAATTATCATCAAAATACCAACAGAGGTGGCAGGAATCAACGGTCAAGATTGAGTTTGAAGATATCAATGGTGAAATTGGAGGAGGTTGGAAAAGAGGTTGGATGAAAGGGAACATTTGCCATCTCTATGGTGACAAGTGTCAAGAAGCTTCTAGTAAGGTTGGATGAAAGGGAACATTCACCATCTCTATGGTGACAAGTGTCAAGAAGCTTTGCTCATGAGAGAGCAAGTGTCTAAGGAAAGGGGACATGTGACCCAAGAATGCCATGTATCTCAAGGAAAGAGTAGGTTTAATTAAACCCAGGGTTAGATGGAAGGGATTAGGTTTAGAAGAGGATAGGTTAGGTGGTTAGAAGTTAGGAGGCATGTGGGTAATTTGAATTTAAAATTCAAATAAGACTAATTAATTCTAAACAACTCATAAATTGATTTGTTTTAATTAATTAGAAGATTAGAAGAATTAATTGAAGATGGGGGGAAAATTAATTAATTTGAATTAATTAATCAAAGGGGATTATGAAAATGAACTTATTAAATGAATCTTTAGATTTATTAATAAGTAGATGAAAGGGGGAATTTAATCAAATTGCTTAGTGAATTCAATTAAATTAGGAAGGGGGATTAATTAAATAATTGCTTATTTAATTAATTATCTTCAGACCATTTTTAGGTGTATACAGATATACTTGGTGATATTCTTGGACACTTCGTCTACACCTCTAAGCTAATATATTGAGTTGAGAAATCACGTCTTCTTGCTCTGCTTGAACCTAATTGATATTTGGTTGTAAGATAGGTAGAGTGTTGTTTTGTGGCAACACCATATCCTCTCATAAAGGCGACATTCACAAGTTATCTTCATCTTTGATGTAAGATAGGTAGATTGTTCCTGATTTCTAGGTTGATTATGTCTTCATCTTTGATGTTGGCTCTATTAAGGAACTAGATTTCTTGCTACAATCACATGCAAGAATCTTTCAACTACTCTTTCAAGAACTACCATGGGGTTTTTAACTTGTTCTTCTAAAATAAAGTTCATTCTCATGTATTCAGTTGCATTTCTTCTAATTCTCCAAGCCAAAGTATTGAGCTGTGAGATTATGTCTTCTTTTTGAATGAACTCAATAAAGATTTTTGCAGGAGAAATTCTAAGGGACTAGACAAATAGAGTGGAAGAATGGAATAGATATGTTCCTCCCAGAGCCTACCATGAGTACAATTTTCAACGTCTTGATTTAGTCCTTTGGATTGAAGCACATAACAGGGGTCTGCCAGACCCACCACCATGAGGACATGGTTTAAAGAAAGAGGGGGAGGATGATGAGTGCCTGAATATGACATTTTTATTAATAATTTATGCTTAAAAACTCTTAATATTTTTTTAATTAATGTGCCTAGCGATAGACTATATACATACATGTTTATTTCTTTTTCTTTTATACTCTACTAATTAGATAATATATATTAGAAATAGTATTTTGTGTAAATGTATTACTTTATGATTGATTAATGAAGAAACAATCGGTGCTTTGAACTTTTGCTATTATATTTCATCATATTTTTCCTAAATATGTTTCAGATATGTTCGGAAGATAATGCAAGATGTGGAGTCGTGAAATTCTTATTCAAATAGCTTAGAATGCTTGGTCACCCTTGATTGCTCTAGCTGGATGATTCATCTGTTTTCTTCAAGTGTACTTTCATCAACTATTCTATGGAACTTCAAGTTCTACTTTTAATAATAAATGCACTGTAAAGTCTTCAGTAGTTTAAGTTTGTATTCATTACTCCTTTAGGTAGGTAACATTGTTTTTAAATTTGAAGAAGGATATGTATATATATCTTATGGTTTTCATCATAAAGCTAGTTAGATAGATCATAAGTTAGCCATCAGTTCAGAGTCTCATTTTATGTAATTCTAAAAATTATTTTACCCCCTCCAAGGAGACAATTCCAATGAAAATTTAAAGTCGATATGAGATATTTGTTCTCACAAATCCCACTAGAGGAAGAGAAGGGCTTGATTTACCAAAGGGAGGTGATCCTAAATTAATTCTTTTTTTTTATTCAGATATTATATGTTCAATTTAGTTACATTTTTTTATTACATGTTCATAGCAATTTTAAGAATTGGAAATCAATTGCAATCTGTAGCTTTCATTTACAAGTTGAATCAATAGCTTTTGACATAGATTGATTCATTCACATAGGTTCAGATTTATGTTTTTTAAGTTTAGTTCAAAATGATCAGAAGTTGCATTCCAGTTGAGTATTAATCTTGTTAAAATAGATGGCAATGGTGATTGAAATTGCAATTAAGACAAAAAATTTATTAAATTTGTTCATGGCATTTAATTTTTTTAAATGTTCTATAGAATATATTGTTGATTTCCTACAAGAGTAGAATAGATTTCATTTTCCAGCAAGTAAAATAAGATTTGAATTCATGATGTAGTTTAGGTGTGGTTTAGTTGTAGTTAGATAATTCCATGAATCAGTTCTACTTGAAATTTTGTCTAGATTGCATCAAAAACACCAAAGTCCCCTTTGGAGTAGATTTGTATCTTCAATTTTGGCTTTAAGAAAGTTTCATTAGCATAGGATTTAGTTTTTAGAAAGAGATCCTAAGAGCTCCTGACGAAGCATGACCAAAGAAAAAGTCAATGTTCTCAGTGCAAACCCCCCCCCCCCCCCAACTTAAATTCATCCTTATCGTATATAGCTCTAAGAGACATCCAATTAAATATTAAAAGAATTGAATGATGTGAATTGTGACACCAACGACCTCACCCATCATGTTTCAACTACAACATCAGACACAATTTTTGTAGACTTTGGGATGTGATGAATATTTATTGATTATTTGGAAACTCCATTTACACAATGGAAAAACCTTGAAAGGTTATTGGATTGACTTCATGTGTGCCAATTCACATTTGTTTTAAATTTTCTAAAGCCTTTTCAACAATCAAATTTGTACATAAATTGCAATATCGGTGCACCATGAGATGATAATTTTGAGGCATTTTGGATTAGTTGTGCTGCCATTTTGGAACATATCCTCCAATCATCGAATTCCATGGGATGAGCTCCTTTGATGACATTTAATCAAATAGTTCACAAGCCTTGGCTATAAAACCACTTGTGCATGCATGTCATTTTCTTTGAGGATTTCAATTGCATCACATGGGACTACATTTAATTTGGGCATTTTGTAAAATAATTCTTGTTGCTTGTCAATGGTTTCAAATTTTATATTTCATGTTGAATAGGGAAAGATCAATTAAAAATCGAACTCAATTTCTTTATTCTTTGTGTTGTGATGGTTGTCTATAATATATTTGAAGCTCCCATTTGTTCCATTAGATGGGATTCTAGTTATGCATTCAGTTGAACAGATCACATGCCTTGGCCTGAGATTCGATATCACAGTTTTGAGCTCCATATGAAGCATTCTACCTACAAAGTGACCTTATTTGAAGTTTAAAATAGAGTGCCAAAGTAGTTATGAGGTTCAATATTTATATTTTTGGAGCAAACAAGCATATAATTCACTACTTATAAACTTGGGGAAATCAAACATTGGCCAAAAATAGCGGTTCAAAATTTAGAAGTTTTGAGTATTTGAGCATGATAGGTTCAAAAGTTAAGAGTTTTCAAGCAACTGAGCACAATTGGGTTAGAAAGTTCAAAATTTTGAGCACTTGAACAAGCGGTTCAAGATTTAGAAAATTTGAGCACCCAAGCACATAGGAGTTCAAAAATTTTAACTTTTTGAGCATGTGAACACAAAGGTGGTTCATAAGTTGGAGGTTTTGAGCATTTGAGCTTCGCTAGTTCAATAGTTAGACTTTTCAAATTACTTGATCATTCAATATCTTGAAGGGACTTATAAATAATTTCAAAGATCCTTATTAAATTTCTTTCTAGGAATAATAATAATTAAAAATATAAAGATTTAAAAATTATTAATTCTCATGATTTCTCTCATGGCCTAAATATGCAAAAATAGTGATAACTTTTGACAGTCAAATAATTAAGTATTTAAAATTTAAATATAAGCTAATGAGGGTGACATGAGGAAATCCTAGGAGCCATTATTCATGACACTAACCCAAGAGAAATATTTTGACATTTTCGAGATAAAGGATAACAAAAATGAAACATTAAATTTCCCAAAGGATGACATGGGTTGCCACCAAAAATGGCCAAATTGTTTGGGATGTCACCAATGATATGCATATAAAAATATTGCCCTTAATGCCCTATGGTTTTTGAGATTTAATTGTTTTTACATCTAGGCCAATATAAAGGGATCATTTCAGAGCTTAACAAAGTGGCACATGAGGCTTTTTAAATTATTGAACCTAAGACTAAATTTGAACTTGATTTCCTCTTAAAAACTCTTAGATAGGCCATACATTGGCTTTAATGCCAAAGTCTTAAAATCTTGGATGTTTAAAATTTGGGGGTAACACTAATATATCCTTTGTAACTCCTAACACTAACTAGATCTATAATGTCAAGAGTGGATTACTTTAGGACTCTAAACAACTTTACTAATAATTGTCAATCCTTCATGAAAGTAAGGATGACTTTTCTCTCCATAACTAGTAATAGCAACCTAACTAACCAGATATGATGATACCATAATCCTAAGACACACATTACATTAAAGAACAATCAAAATAGAAAATGTGTAGGAATAAAGTAAATGTCATTATGAGCCATATTCCCATTATTTTGAAAGCTTCTCCTTGTCCTTTGAATGTATTGATTTTCTATTGACATCATACAATCAACCTCTTCCATTCTTGACAATTACATTAGATTTTGAACCTCCATGACTACTACCTTGTGAGCTATGGGGGATACGATGTTGTCGATAGTCTGCTTTAGTTGTGGGTTAGTAGTTGAACTTATTTCTTTAAGTTAGCATCTCAAAAATAATTCTATCACATTACTATTATTTATAACATCATGAAATCATATCATCCCATAAATATTCATAAAACACGTCCATTTATCAAATGACATATATCATCCATTAAGCTTAGAAAGTCTTACTAAAGTTCATGTCATTGTCTTAAAACATATTAAATGTCTTGTAAAGTATGAAATAAAATTTTTTAAAGAAGGTCAATCCTATAGCTCATCACTTCCTATTGTATCATCCTTACAAATAGTATTTCTTCCATCCATATTACTATCATCATTATGCATGAGATGGTTTTCTATGTTATGAACTATTTTGCATAGCCTTTGAGATGAAATCATTTCAACTAACTCAAAATATAAGACTACCCCATAGGTATTTTTCTTAAAATACATAGGATAATTCTCCATAAATGTGACTTGATTTTCCTTTGATACAACTATTGGCATTATGTGAACCGGTATGAGGACATGATGACATTGTATGTTGTCATTGATGTCAATAAGCTGAAGAGGAGAGAACCAGTATATGTGAGAACCGGTATAATATTGTGAACTGGCATTTGTGCCAAAGTGAAGCGGTGTGTTTGTTTAAGGTGAACCGGCATGTGGTTATGGGAACCAACACATGGAAGCTTTGTATGACTACCGATTGGTAGTCTCAACTTCAGGGTTTCCAGTTGAAGTGTCTCAAGCCTGTGTGACTCAATCAGTGACTTTGTGTGATGAGTTAGCATTGTAATGAAGAACAGATTGTGTTGCCACATTAGCCTTGTGCACATGAAGGATCTTGCATGAAGGAGATCATCCCTATCTACCTCGGGAATGTGCAAAGTATGTAAACGGTGATAACGTGTGATGGGTTATCAGCCGCCATGAAATCGGTGGAAAACGAACAATGGAGAACATCTTGAGATTGGTTGAAGACTGTTGCATTTAATGCAATGTGCTCCATGGTCAGGATTTAACCGTTTGAATTGCTTAACCTAACAGGTTTAGGGTTTATGCTACCGACCTATCTGTTTCTTATAAGGTCGATGTTGTGTTTCTTTTTGAGGTTTTTGGCAAAAGTTGTGTGTGTATCCAAGAGAAGAGATACGTGATTCTTGCCAGACAAGAAGAAATAAGTGATACCTGCAAAGTGTAAGTGTAGAAGGTGAAGAGGAGCTAAAACGGATCTGCATTGGCATTGAGTGTTGTTACCAGATTATTGTAATACCTATTGATCTCTAACCACTTCAACAGTTGGGAAATCTCTTAACAGGGTAGTTGTAATCGGCTTACTATAAATCCTTTAACAGGGTGACTCAAAACCATTGAGTTCTTGAAATCCTCTAACAAGGTAACCTTTAACAGGGTTTAACCCTTAACCGGGTATTCTAGCCATCCCTTAACCGAGTATTCTAGCCATCCCTTAACCGGGTGATCCCTAACAGGATCGGTTTCTAATAGAACATGTTGTATCCGTCTTTAACCAGACAAGGCTCCTAACAGAGCGGACTTCTAAAGAGTTTAAAAATAGCTTGTGGGTTTTCATCCCCACCGTGGTTTTTCCCAATTGGGTTTCCACGTGAAAAATATGAGTGTCATATGTGATGTCTTTTTCATGTGATGCTATGTTGTTTTCTGTCAAGCGGTGAATCATGTTGATCTAGCTATTTATATATATATATATATATATCTTTGATGGTAGATTACATGCTCATACACTAGGGTGAAATGGAAATGAAGTATTAGATTGTATGAGAAGATAAGTGTCAACCGGTTTATGCTTGTCTCAGTTACTCTGGGTTTTGCCAGTTGTACTCTGTTAAAGACCGGTGTTACTGTTTGTCTGCCTAAGCACAGTGTCTGCTGACAAACCGGTTTAGGATTGTGTTTTTGCCTGTACTGATTCACCCCCCCCTCTCAGTACCAGTTTGGTACTATCTATTCATCATTGAGTTATCAATTGGTATCAGAGTGTCCTCTAGGTCCTCTATGTTATAAGCTTAACCACTTGAGGTAAAGATCCCAATCTAATGATGAAGAGGGAAGGTCCAAAGTTCAACAGATAAAATTTTAGTATATGGAAAGATAGAATGAAGATATACATCAGAAGCATGGGTGCTCAACACTGGAGCTATGTTGAGAATGCCTATGTTGCCCCTACCAGTACTCTCACCGATGACCAAAAGAGAGAGATGCAGGAGAATGTGCAAGTCATGGAAGCCCTAATCAGTAGTTTATCTGACATTGAGTTTATTGCTGTCCAAGATAAGGTAAATCCCAAAGAGGTATGGGATACTCTTGAAAATATCTATGGCGGTGATGAGCATGTAAAACAAGCTAAGGAAGAAAGCCTTAGAGGGAAGTTTGAAGACATGCGGATGGTTGAAGGTGAGACCATTCAACAGTATGGAATAAGAATCAAAACTGTTGTTGGAGATATCAAGAGTGCAGGTGGTAAAATGGACGATTCCACTGTGGTAAGCAAAGTCCTGAGATTATTAATACCAGTCTATGCAATAAGGGTTGCTACTATTCAGGAGTTGAGATCAATAGACAAGACTAAGGTATCCCTAGACTCCATCATTGCAAAGTTGACAACCTATGAGCTAAATAGTTTTGATGGTAGTGTTCAAAAGACTGAATCAGCTTTTAAAGCTTCTGTTGTACCATCCAGAAAAGGAAAAGAAGATAGCACTAGTGGTGAACCAAGACAGAGCAAAGAAATGGATGATGAGGAGATTCTGATGGAATTTGAAGCTCTTCTTGCCAGGAAACTTCCTAAAGGAACCGACAAATATAGAGGTAAGCTCCCTTTGAAATGATTTTCTTGTAACCGGATAGGACATATTGTTGTAAACTGTCCTAATGGCGAAAACAAGGACAAACCAGAAAGGTTCAAGAAATTCAAAGGAGGAAATCAGAGAAACTGTTTTGTGGCAGTTGATGAAGGTGTCACAGATGAGGAATCAGAAGATGAAGAAAATGAAGATATTATGTTTGTTGTTGTCAAGGAAGATGTGTCAGACAAGAAAGCTCTTGTCTCCCACTTTGATAATTCCAATTATTGGATTATTGACAGTGGCTATTCTCACCATATGACTGGTGACCGGAGCAAGTTTCTATCCTTGGAAGAGTATGATGGTGGTGTGGTTCGCTTTGGTAATGATGCACCATGTATGGTCAAAGGCAGAGGGTCCATCTCTCTGAATGGAAAGAGTAGTGCTGACAATGTGTATTGGGTTGATGGTATCAGACACAACCTTCTGAGTGTTGCCCAACTAAATGATAGTGGTCTCACTCTGGAATTCAAGAATGGAGTGTGCAGAATCAAAGGAAAGAATGGTGAATTGGTGGCCACCAACATGCAGACCAAAGGTAACCTATTTCAGCTGAATGCAAATATAAGTACATGTCTTATGGCTAAATTTGATGATAGCTGGATATGGCATAGGAGACTCTATCGTGTAAACTTTGATAACATTGTGAAGGCACAGTAAGATCAAGGTAGTTAGAGGGTTGTCGGTGCTGAGAAAACCGGAAAATACCTTGTGCAGAGAGTGTCAACTGGGGAAAATGTCTTCCTCAACCTTTAAAGGTAAATCTTTCACGGCTGACAATTTGCTTGATCTTGTGCATACTGATTTGTGTGGTCCTATGAAAACTAGGAGTGTGCAGGGTGATAGGTACTTCATGATTCTCACTGATGACTACTCAAGAATGATGTGGGTCACATTCTTGAAAGATAAGTCTGAAGCTATTGTAAAGTTCAAAGCTTTTGGAGCATTAGTGGAGAAGGAAAGCGGTAAAAGGATCAAGTGCCTCAGAACTGATCAAGGAGGGGAATTCACTTCTGGTGAATTCAGCGAGTACTATGAAGAACATGGCATCAAGAGGCAACTGTCTACCCCCCGGACTCCATAGCAGAATGGCTTAGCAGAGAGGAATAACCAGACTATGGTTGAAGCAGCTAGAACTATGTTGATTCAAGGAAAGGTAGCTCACACCTTTTGGAGAGAAGCAGTGAGCACTGCAGTCTACACAATGAACCGGGTACTCATCAAGAAAGGTAAGGATAAAACTCCTTATAAGTATTGGATCGGTAAGACACCTGTGGTTAGCTATTTTAGAGTGTTTGGTAGCAAATGTTACATCAAGAGGAGCGAACACCAGAGCAAATTTGATATGAAATGTGATGAGGGAATATTTCTAGGATATTCCACCAAGAGCAAAGCTCTCAAATGTTTCAATAATAGGACTCGGAGAATTATGGAAAGCATCAATGTAAGAGTTGATGAAACCTCTGAGAAAACTGAGGAAACCGGTAGTGAGAAAGCAGCAAATGCACCAGTTGTAACCTTCTGGGAATCGGTTGTCAGTCAACCAAGTACCAGTAACAGTGTTCCTACACCGATAGATGTAGATACTGATACTGATGGAGATGAGGATGAAGAAGAAAAGCAAGAGGAATCTATCAAGACCATTCCTCAGTATGTCAAGCTGAATCATGATCCTAAGCAGATCATAGGAGTTAAGGATGCAGGAATTCTTACAAGAAGAAAGTTCAGACAAAACTCATGTATGATCTTTGAATTTGAGCCTAAATCATTCAAAGAGGCACATAAAGATGAAGATTGGATCAAGGAAATGGAAGAGGAACTTGACTAGATAGAGAAAAATGGTACATGGTCTTTGGTACCCAGACCGGAGCATAAAAATGTCATTGGCACCAAATGGGTTTTCAGAAATAAGCTGAATGAGGATGGCATAGTGATTATAAACAAAGCCAGACTTGTGTGCAAAGGATATTCCCAAGAAGAAGGAGAAGACTATGGAGAAACCTTTTCTCCTGTAGCTAGATTGGAAGGATTTCGTATGCTTCTTGCATATGCAGCTTTTAAAGGATTCAAAGTATATCAAATGGATGTAAAATTTGCATTCCTAAATGGTGTACTTGAAGAAGAGGTGTATATAAACCAACCAGATGGGTTTTCCCTATCTGAAGATAGTGACATGGTATGTAGGCTACATAAAGCCTTGTATAGTCTGAAGTAGGCACCTAGAGCATGGTATGAATGCCTAGACTCCCATCTTGTGAAGATTGGATTTGAGAGAACAAGCGAAGATAGCAATATCTACTTGAAGTCTAAAGGAGATCAGATCCTGATTTGTGAGGTATTTGTTGATGACATTATCTTTGGTGGAGATGACAAGATGAGTCATGAGTTTGCAGATGAGATGAAGAAAGAGTTTGAGATGTCACTCATAGGGGAGATTAAGTTCTTCATTGGATTGCAGATCCAGCAGATGAAAGATGGAATCTTTATCACTCAGTCCAAGTATGTCAAAGAGGTGTTGAAGACCTTTGGCATGGAAGATAGAAAACCGATTGGTACATCGATGGTGACTGGTTGTAAACTATCCAAAGAGGATGACTAGTGCAATTAACATTTGAACTGGTAAGTATATTTTGTGACAAGACTAGTGCAATTAACATCTCCAAGAATCCAGTTTTACATTCTAGAACCAAGCACTTTGAGCTTAAGTATCATTTCTTGAGGGAAAAATTTTAGAACAAAGAGATTGCACTGGAACATGTTTCCAGTAAGGAGCAGTTAGCAAACATATTCACCAAGCCTCTCCCAAAGGCTTCATTTATGTACTTAAGAGGTGAATTAGGGGTGCTTCCCCTTCAGGAAGTAAACTAAAGGTATATGCTCCACATCAGTCAAGTATTGCATAGTCAAATTTTTCTTCAGGATTGATGTGTTGAAGGATGCTACTCCTCAGGGGGAGCAGCATAATGGAACAGGGAAGCTTGTGCCTCCACTTTGACATTGTTGTCAAAGGGGGAGAAGAAGAGAAGCAGAGAAGATATCTACAAAAATTGGGGGAGAAGATGTGAAGTGGAGAGATATCTTTGTATATTGCCATCAATGCCAAAGGGGAGATTGTTGGCATTATGTGAACCGGTATGAGGACATAATGACATTCTATGTTGTCATTGATGTCAATATGCTAAAGAGGAGAGAACCGGTATATGTGAGAACTGGTATAATACTGTGAACTGGCATTTGTGCCAAAGTGAAGCGGTGTGTTTGTTTAAGAAGAACTGGCATGTGGTTATGGGAACCGGCATGTGGTTGCTTTGTATGACTACCGGTTGGTAGTCTCAACTTCAGGGTTTCCGGTTGAAGTGTCTCAAGCCTGTGTGACTCAATCGGTGACTCTGTGTGATGAGTTAGCATTGTAAGGAAGAATAGATTGTGTTGCCACGTCAGCCTTGTGCATGCGAAGGATCTTGCATGAAGGAGATCGTCCCTATCTACCTCAGGAATGTGCAAAGTCTGTAAACGGTTATAACGTGTGATGGGTTATCAGCCGCCATGAAATCGGTGCAAAATGAACGATGGAGAATGTCTTGAGATTTGTTCAAGACTGTTGCATTTAATGCAATGTGCTCAACGGTCAGGATTGAACCGTTTTAATTGCTTAACCTAACAGTTTTAGGGTTTATGCTACCGACCCATCTGTTTCCTATAAGGTCGATGTTGTGTTTCTTTCTGAGGTTGTTGGAAAAAGTTGTGTGTGTGTATCCAAGAGAAGAGATACGTGATTCTTGCCAGACCAAAAGAAAAAAGTGATACCTGTAGAGTGTAAGTGCAGAAGGTGAAGAGGAGCTAAAGTGGATCTGCATTGGCATTGAGTGTTGTTACCAGATCATTGTAATACCTGTTGATCTCTAACCATTTCAACAATTGGGAAATCCCTTAACAGGGTAGCTTTAACCGACTTACTATAAATCCTTTAACAGGGTGACTCAAAACCATTGAGTTCTTGAAACTAACAAGGTAACCTTGAACAGGGTTTAACGCTTAACCGAGTATTCTAGCCATCCCTTAACCGAGTGATCCCTAACAAGATCGGTTTCTAACAGAACCTGTTGTATCAATCTTTAACCAGACAAGGCTCCTAACAGAGCGGACTTCTAAAGAGTTCAAAAACAACTTGTGGGAATTCATCCCCACCGTGGTTTTTCCCAGTTGGGTTTCCACGTGAAAAATATGTGTGTCATATGTGATGTCTTTTTCATGTGATGCTATGTTGTTTTCTGTCAAGCGGTGAATCGTGTTGATCTAGTTGTTTATATATATATATATATATATATATATCTTTGATGGTAGATTACCTATTCATACACTAGGGTGAAATGGAAATGAAGTATTAGATTGTATGAGAAGATAAGTGTCAACTGGTTTATGCTTGTCTTAGTTACTTTGGGTTTTGCCGGTTGTACTCTGTTTAAGACCGGTGTTACTGATTGTCTACCTAAGCACAGTGTCTGCTGACAAACTGTTTTAGGATTGTGTTTTTGCCTGTACTGATTCACCCCCCTCCCTCTCAGTATAGGTTTGGTACTATCCATTCATCATTGAGTTATCAACAACCAACATAATCTTATTGACTAAAATTTATGCAAAATAAGAAAAGGATGTGTGCTTACCTTTGATTTCATCAATATGACATTCATATTCTATAATTAGTAAATGGTAAAGAAAGACATCTTATCCATAAATAAAATCATTATATAAATAATAAAGATCCTAATTGCAGATGAAAATTTCATGGAACTCTTCTTGTAGCATTTTCTCTACATCATTCTCTTCAATCTCAGGTTGCATGCATGTATAGATAAGACTTGATGGCTCATGTTTATGTTATGAACCTTTAATTTTATCTTGAGTTTCATTGATTAAATATACTTCAATGGAGGTTATGGTTGCTAAATAGAACATGTTACCAAATTTTCATGTCAAATGCAATAGTAACATTCTCTAAAGATATTCAAAAAGTACTATTTTACTAATCATCCAATAAAATTTCTTTTTCTTCATCATTGTATTCACCATTTAGATGAGATGTTCTATTACTATCCTACTTATTCATCTCTATTATTTTTTCAATCTCCTCAATGATATATATTCATCTATAATTATAATATTTTTACTCTCATCTTCTAAATTATTGTTTAGATCTCCTAACTACAAATGCATTTAGATGAAAGATCCTTTTGATTCACCTTTGTATTATCTTAATGACCATAAGATATATTATCAAAAACTTTCCCATCTTCAATAAGAAATTCTTTATGGACCTTTCTATCCTAATCGAGCAAGCAATTTGCTTCAAACCAAAAAAAATCATACACTCCTTTGATCTCAATAATGCTTTAACCTTCTAATGTACAAAAACTTTTTTTAGGATAAGTTTTTTTTCCTTAATGTGATAAGGACTATCATTATCACTAATAAGAATTTTAATTTATTTTTATCTCCTTTTTCAATATAAAAAATATAACAAATTAGTTACAACAACACAAACTATTCCAATCTAGAGCAAACAAAAATCGGGTTAAGGAAAACAAGAAGAGAGATAGCTTGCTAGACATAAGAACAACTAGTATGTAGGAGGGAAATATGACTAAGAACAATAGTCCTTCATTATTACAAAAAAAAATGGGAGCAAAAATTTTCTTGCAATTCCCCTTACAAATCTCACATCTTGAGAAGCTAAAAAAGATCCTCTTAGAATTGAACCCCCTCATAAAAGAGTAATCTTTGGAATATATATAGAGAGAAATAGAATAGTTAGAGTTTTATAATTACATCTTTTACTCTCTTTTTCAAACTATACAATCTTTATGGGATATTATAAAATTCATTTTGTATGTATTATGATATTTAACTCATTAAAATAAAATGATTTAAACATTATTTAAAATTAACTTTATAATTAAATAATAGGTTTCAGCCAAAGATTGATTGGTGAATGATCATTGTGATTTTTTGTCAATAACTTTACATAATTTGGGTGTAGATGATCTTAAAATACAAAAGTAATTGGGATATTTAAATAAATATCGACATAACTCTTTTCTTAGGCATTTATAATTAAACAATGTGACCCTTCCTTGTTTTCATACTTAGAAAAATATTATGAATTGTTTCTATTTGTGTGAATACATTTTTATTTGAATAATATTGGTGTTAGGGGACATATTTTAATCTCTTCTATAGCCCAATATTTACTTTGAAGATAATTATATGGATTCATGTGAACCCTCTTCTCTATTCCAAAACATTCAAGCGATAGTTGCACTTTTCTTTTAGCTTATGCATGTATTTAAGTAGAAAAATTTGGAAGATCTAGTTTGACACTCTCCAATCTTGTGTAGTTAAAAAAAAACTCCATTTGATGAATTATTTATTTTCACTGTGACTATTGTTTTCCCTATAATCATACAAAGTGTTTTCTCTTACCACCTTTTGTAGTGTTCTTTCCTTATTAGATCTTATCTCAAATTTTGACCTTGTATAGATATAAGTTTATCTTCTCACCAATGACTATAATAATCCTACCAAAAAATTTATTCCAAATTTGCAATAATTTTTATTTTATCTTACTAACATTTCATCAAACAATTTACATTAAGCACAATATGAAGTATTTTGGAGAGTAAATATTAGGATTTTCTAATACCAAATTTTTAAGAAATAATTTCATTATATAATTATAACATTGTTCATACATTTTACATATGCATTTTGTGAAACATGTTACAAGTAGCTAAATCTAATTACTAAATGTTAATTGATTTTGACAAATATATTTTGGTAACCACTCACAATTAATTTCCTCACTATTCAAAACTCAACAATAGTTTTCCACTAAAAAAATGGCTTGCAACTTGCGAAAAAAACATAGCTAACGTCTTGAGGGCTTTCAACCTGGTTCAATCATGTGATCCTAATTAAGCGGGAAAGAGGCTTACTGCAAACCGATTTGCAGTCCTGGGTCATCATTCTCCCTTAGCCTCAGAGGCTACCACTCCAAAACAAAACAACAGGCATTACTTTTCTATGAGAAACTCCCATGTGAGGGAACAGAGACCTCAGGACTTGCTCCTTGATTTTAGATTGGAAGGGAAAACTACCCATAGATGGCAGGAGGTTAGAGGCAAGAGATCCTGAAGGGAAATAAATGTGCAATCCAGGATTGAGAAATTTGGCAAGGCAGAAAATTGTATCAGATAAAACCTTGGTGATCAAGTATGGATTGCTCCAATTACCTCCATAACTCCTGGTTGCGCCTCAGAAGCCAACTTAATTCCTCTAGGTGAGAAGCAAAACCCTGGGATGGCCTCTAACCTTTAGGCGCAACCAAGGAGTGAAACAAATTTAGGATTCGGCCCTAAACCCTCCATCATTCATAAATCTATGCCTCGCCAACATCAAGCTGATCCTATCGGGGGTATGGTAATTCCCAAATTCCTGGGGAATCATCAGGGTCTCGAGCGCATATATTTTTGTAACCAATGAGTGAAGCAGTTTAATAGGGAACCTGGACCTAAAGCATGCATTTGGTAGAATAGCTCAAAGGGAGATAATCCTAGGCCGATGAGCATTAATGACCCTAATCTAGAGGTTAGTGAAGAAATATTTGCCAAAAGATTAAGGGTTCATTGTAGAAAATTCAGTCTTTTTGCTAAGTGGTGCTAGAACGAGCAACCTACTGAAAAACTTGTTAGCTGGTGGACGCAGGCCAGGTAAGTATTATTTCTCTCTCCAATGATTTTTTGTTCATTGTGTAATACCCTAAAAATAGTCATCTAAACCATAGGCTCCCTAATCTCGACAACGTCACCAAGGTCCTAACCAAAGGCAATTAAATTTAATCTTGAGCACACAATTAATTTCTTAAAATCACCAATGTCACATGGCAAATTAATCACTCCAATATTAATTAAATATTTATTTATTTAATTGATCATTGCAAGTAAATCATTTTTTAACAAGTATCTTATTTATTTTATTGAATATCCTAGTATATTTAATTAAACAAATAAATTTGCCATTAAATCATCAAAAAAAGGAATTAATTGACAAAAAAAGAATTAAAATTTGAGAAAAGAAATAAATTGGAGATAATCTTGAAAATCAAATTAAAAATTGAAGAATAATCTCAGAGAAAGCAATTAAAACAATTAAATATTAAAATTGAATGAAATAGAGAATAAATCAGTTTTTTCTGATTTTATATTAATTTTAGTTCAATTTCCTTTAAAACTGAGAAAAGAAGCCAATCACATCAATTCACCTAGATTGTACTTCCTCTTGGAAAATATTGACCACTCATCATCATTCGATCTCAGCCATTGGTTTCTTTCTGAATTTTCTATAAATTCAGGCTCTCATCTCTCATTCAAGGATCCTGAAGAATATATTGTTATTATGTTGTTTTTGCTCTAGGTTCATTGAGAATTTGCATTGAGATATTGCATATTAGTTATTTCATATTGCTTAAAGCATTTAGCTTAAATATTCATTCATAGCTTAAATCTTGCATATCTAGCTTAAATCTAGCTTAAATTGATGCTCATATAGATTAAAAATCCTTCATTTAGGTGTCGTCTAGTAACTAGATAGTTTAGCAATCTGAGAGAAATCTAAACTCGCATCTACTAGAAGGCAATAGGTCATTTTGTAATGGTTTATTATTCATTGTTTATTGATTTACTAACCATGCATCTTGTATACACCTAAAAATGGTTTGAAGATAATTAATTAAATAAGCAATTATTTAATTAATCCCCCCTCTTAATTTAATTGAATTCATTAAGCAATTTGATTAAATTCCCCCTTTCAACTACTTATTAATAAATCTAAGGATTTATTTAATAAGTTCATTTTCATAATCCCCTTTAATTAATTAATTCCCCCCATCAAATTCATCATCAAATTCATTTCTTCTAAATCCCTTAATTAATTAAAACAAATCAATTTATGAGTTGTTGAGATTAATTATCCTTTTCCTATTATTTGAATTTTTAAATTCAAATTCTCCTAACTTATAACCACCTAACCCAACCCCTTCTAAACCTAACTCATTCCATCTAACCCTGGGTTTAATTAACCCCATCCTAGCTTGCACATCCTAACCACCATGTCCCCTTTCCTTAGACACTTGCTCTCTCATGAGCAAAGCTTCTTGACACTTGTCACCATAGAGATGACGAATATTCCCTTTCATCCAACCTCTTCTAGAAGCTTCTTGACACTTGTCACCATAGAGATGGTAAAAGTTCCCTTTCATCCAACCTCTTTTCCAACCTCCTCCAATTTCACCATTGATATCTTTAGACTTAATCTTGACCATTGATTCCTGCCACCTCGCCCCTAAAATTGGAAATCCTATAAATAGACCCCATTTTGGAGCAATAATCATCCCATCTTATTTGCATTTTAAGCATTGTTACTATAGGCATATGCAATCTTAGTTTATCATTTGAGCATTGTTATCATAGCTTAATTGCATCATTCTAGCATATTTTCTAGCATAATCATGGAATCATGCAGCTCAATCATTATCATTGCTAGCTTAAATGCATCATTTATCATTTAAATCCTCCATCTAGGTGTAGTCAAGTCACTAGAATTTGCCTAACCAGATCTTAGAGCAAAATTCATACTCGCATTTACTAGGAGGCGATAGATCGTTTAGCTATAGTTTTATCTTTCTTTGCTTTAAATTCATTAACCATGCTTGTAATGATCTATTAAGTGCTTTGTGTTGCAGCTGCAGGTATACACTTCATAGGCACGACATTTTGGTGTCCACCGTGGGGCCGGAATCATCATTTTCGACCTCTTGAACATCATCAAATCTTTATCTCTACCGGGTCTGAATCAGAAGTTCATACGAACTCATTTCTGGCCTATTACGACATGCTTTGTGAGCTGGAACGACAAGAGATCTTGTATCGTATGAGCCTTTAGGAAAGTTTCAGTGTCATACAAGCTCCCATCCTGACTTGTACGGTCTTAGAAAGGTGCTCGTACAATCATGTAAAGTTTATCGTACGAAATTCTGCTTTTGTGTTCTCAAAGCAGATTGCCTTTCAAGTTTCATGCTTCAGTTTCACTATGACTAATGCTAACTCTGATCTATTTATGAGATTTTTGGCAGCCTAACTCTTTTCTGCAGGACGATTGTCGAAGATACGCTAGTCAAAGACCAAATTCAAAACACATCAATGACTACTAACGGATTTATTTTGCAGGTTGCCTATAAGAATTCAACAAAACTTTGTGTATTCCTTAAAGTTTTTTAGGCACACTTATCATTTGCTAAAAGAATGAACAATCATGCATTATGTGTTTTTGATGATATGCGAGTATGCTCTCACCTTTCTTAGGTGATCATAAAGCTAGACTCATCATTTTATCATTAGTGCATATCTTTAGCAGGCCTACCCTCCCGAGGAGTAATAACTCTTAGCCATTAAGGTCGGTGAGAGGGGAATGACCTAAGTGGGAATGACTAACGCCAAGTAATCCAACCCACTATAAAATAAATGTGATTTGATGAAAATCAAGTCAATGGCAGTGCTCGGGAATAGATCTCCTTCGTACCTTCAGGTATAAAAAACCTTGGTTTTCAAGGATGGGAGACCTTTTAATTGAGTATTATACCCCGACACGTCGAATGGATCCCTTACTAGTGCCAGTTAAATTAGAAGCTACCCGATTCACCTCCAAAAGGGTGATAATTTTTGTGCAAGAGAGATAGTAACTCTCCCAAGATACTTGCCATATCATGCCCCCATTAACGTTTGGAGTCGGATAATACGGCATTGAGAATCCATTGTGTGAGACACAGTGGCCATATTCTAATTAGCTATTGGGTGTGTACCTAATCTTGCAAGCAAAGGTTTTCTCTCCTCAGCCAACTTCCTTAGGGTTAGCATGCTTGTGGTCACTTATCATATCGCGTGTTTGTTGTGTATTCATCCCTAAATTGAAAAATTAGACATCTAAAACTGGAAAACATATGCAAAACATCAGACTTCATTGATCAAAATTTGACCAAACAAACACATTTTTCTTTGTCCTGTTCTCTATTGTACAGGTCATTTATCTTGTCGTATGGTTCAGAAAAGTCTATCGTACCAACTGGTGATTTGTCATATTGTTGAGTATTCCTTATCGTACAAATAATCTATTTTATCATATGGTTCAGAAAATTTTGTCATATGAGCCTATTCTTTTGCACATGAAAATCTTTGTTTGTCGTATGGCCTTGTATCTTTTGTTGTTTGAAGTTGTATAGTTTGTCGTATGAGTCTCTATATTTTTCAGTCTAGAGCTTTGTCCTACATGCCTTTTTCAGATTTGTCATTTCTGCTTGATCAATTTGCAGTAATCTGTTCTCTGTCATTCTGTGCTTGGATTATCTCTTTTGTTCGCTTGGTCAAGTTATCATCCGTCAAAATCAGACTCTAGAACATAAACACCTCAATCTTTTCAAGTGCTCACCCTCAACAAGTTCAAGATCTAAACATCTTAAAGTGCATTATCACCCTCTTTGATAAACTGATCACTCAAACATAGTTTCTCATCAGGATCTATCATCCTTTATCACGAAACTAAAACGTTTGGTTAGGATAATATCATCCCACATCGTAGGATATATTGTTCCTACTGGACTTGGTTTTTATCAAATCATCATCATTGCACTCCAAAACGGAAGATTGAAAAACTTGCAAACCTTTAAACACTTGAACCATCTTTTCGTGTCATATCGCACTATCACATTTACCTTGACAATTGATCACTTATCAAAACAACTTTTTGGACAATCGAAACCTAGAAAAATAACACGCGTGTATGCTCATTCTAACTAGAGCTCAGAGACGAAGGATTGCAGAGATGAAAATCGAAACATTGGAAACAACTGAAGAGCATATAACCATGGAACATGAAGATGAAATACAAGTTGAAGGAGAAATATCAGAACAAAATATCAGAGACATCAAGAAAGATCCTCAATTCGATAAATTTATGCAGAAATTATTGGAAGGGGAAAAAGAAATTGTTTTCCTAATGTTGGCAAAATCCGGTGCTACACTCCCCCAAGATTTTGATGTAAACAAATTAACACAAAAGAAAAGTGATCCTCCCCCTAATAATGAACAATACAAAGATATTTTTGGTCTCCACATGAATGACACATCAATTCCCAATAACACCAGAACCAATGAAGAAACTTACATACCCAAAAGAGATGAAGTGGAAATTCTGAATAACATTCAATCCAATGAAGATACAAGAAGGACTAGAGATGACACCAGAAGAGATCCAGATCCTCCTAGAATATAAAATCATGGTCATGAAAGAATAAATCATGTTGATAATCCTATCACAACTATCACACAACAAATACAAACAATGAAAACACAAATTCAAGATATTCAAAGAGGAAATGTTAGAAGACACTCACTTCAAGAAATTTGTCCTTATCCATTCGACAGAAATCTAAACATGATACCATTTACTATAGGTTTTGAAAATCCCAGTTACAAAAAATATGATGGAAGCACTGACCCTCAAGATCATATACGAGAATTTTGCATGATGAGTATGGACTTTGCACATGAGGATACCTACTTGATGAGTTTATTTCCAAAAAGGTTAACTGGACTAACTATGAAATGGTTCTCCAAACTTCCACCTGGAATCAAATCATTCTCAAAATTGGTGGATAAGTTTGTTTCACAATACTCTTACAACATACAACATTAAGTATCAATGTTAGACCTATGTAATGCCAAACAAAAGGCTGGAGAACCTTTCATGACATTTTTACAATGATGGAGACAATTAGCTTTGCGGTATCCTCGTACAGTGCCAGAGTACAAAAAAATGGACATATTCATCGACAACTTATTTGATCAAATGAGTTATTACTTAAAAATGTAAGGAAATCAAAGTTTCAAAAAAATGACTGATAATGGAATCAGAATGGAGGAATCCATGACAAAGAAAGGTGAATTGAAAATATACAAAGACGGAGTCCATCCTCCTAACAACAACAATAACAACAATCACAATGATAAGCCAAAGTTTTGGAATAGAAATTGAAATATCGTCAATGATGGAATAGTGAATAACAACAATGTGAAACAAAAGCAACCAATTTTTAATTTATCCACTCACTCAACAACAACTCAACAAAACAACCATCACCAAAAAGCAACTATCAAAACTTTCTTTCGAAGCTAATTTACAAACATTGGTGAACCCCTTGGGTTAGCATTAAAGACACTTCTCGCAAACAAATTGATCACTTTGCTAAAAGAAAGGAACTACAAACCTCAAATAAAACCACCTTGGTGGAATGATCACCATTACTGTGATTTCCATCGAAACAAGGGACATTAGAGAGATAGTTGCCAGCGATTGAAACATGTCATCCAAGATTTGATTGATAATGGAGTAATAACTATGGATGAACATACAATGAATGAATCTCATACAACTTTTAAAACTCTGCTTCCAAACTATGAGAAAGGTGAATCATCAACAACAAACAATGGTAAGGGTAAAGCGAAGGTAAACTACGCTCATACATATGATAATGTGGTAAACGTGATTGTAGTTAAAGAATAGAAAAATCAAGAACATTCTCATGCTATCACACGAAGTAAAGCCAAAGTTGTTTTGTCGACTCCTACGACAAACACATCATCCACTACCAAACAATACAACCTAGTGGATCAATTGCAGAAAACACCTACACAAATATCCATATTAGAATTGTTAAAGCTTTCACCTACACACAAAGAAATTCTTGAACGAGTATTAGTAGATACAACAGTTTCCAAAGATCTTGATATCGATCAATTCCAAACCATGGTGGGACACCTCACAACCCCTCACTACATATCATTCACCAAAGAAGATGACATGTCCCTACAACATCCCCATAACGCTCCCTTGCATATCAAATTCATCATTCATAAGATGCGAGTTAAACATGTCCTAATAGATGGGGGAGTTGGCTTAAACATCTACTCTTTGAGTCTTGTCCATGCTCTAGGTTATTCAAAAGATGTAGTTGATCCCCGGAAAAAGATCACCATTAAAGCCTATGATGAAGAAGAATGCTCCTCTAAGGGAATTATAATGTTACCCATCAGAGTGGGACCTTTACAGAAAGACACAGCATGCCAAGTTCTAGAATTAGATTTATCATATAGCATACTCTTGGGAAGACCCTGGATACATGACTTGCAAGCTATCCCATCAAGATATCATCAGTGTGTAAAATTTCCCTACAATGGGTAGTAAATCACAATCTCTGCAGATTCAAACCCATTTCAATACTGAAGCAATCTAAAAATGGCCCAAGAAGTCATTGTTCCTCATAACAGGGAGGCATTATCTTCAAACATACAATCCAACGAACAATCATTTGCCTCTATTTTATCAAGTATGGAAAAACAAATGCAGCTAAGAGATCAAGGGAACAGAGAGTATTCAATATCACAATTACCACTTTCTCCTAAATCCTTTGGAAAACCATCAAACTCTAAACAACAACCAATTGTAAAACATCTTTTGATATTTGATGGAGCATTTGTTAGTGCTAGAACCTTATCACAGGAAACAAAAGACAAAGATGTGCTATAGTAGCTATACGAGGACAAAGAATTTCAAGAAAAGATCAACAATATCAGAATACCTAAAGAAAAGTATGGAAAAGGATTTAACATTCTCAGAAGAATGGGATACACTGGAACAAGTCCTATAGGAAAAAGATAAGAAGGTATCTCAGAACCTATTCAACCTTACACTCAGCAGACTACTAACAAAACAGACTTAGGGTATGGACAAGTCACTCTACTGAAAGATAATTTTTTAGTCAACAACAAGAGGAATATGACAATAGACAAGAAAAATAGACAATTGAAAGAGAAGAAACATCAGCTAAGCAACAAGCACAAGCAAACATGAAATGGGAAAAGAATCAAGCTTCAAATCAACAAGAGAAACAAACTAAAAGCACCTCTCAAGCAACATTAAATCTCAATCAAAACAAGAAAGAAGCTAATATAAGTCAAGGAGAGCTCATAGAAAAATTGACAAAACTCAATCTTAGTCTTGAAGAAGTTGAATATGAAAGAAGAAAAGATATAACAAGAAAAGCAGAAGAAATACTATATGAACAAATCTGTAGATTGCAAGCTGCAAGTGATACAGATTCTAATGAATGGGAATGGGATTCCTTTCACTCTAAAGAATCAACTGAAGAAAATTGCTTTGAAGGAGATGTAGTTCACACGTATGCAAGACAAACGTCATGAACTAGTTCACTTGAATTAGAATCACATTCGGCTGACTTGGACTTAACCGAGGACGATCAGGAATTTCTTATGTGAGGTCATTCTGATGAGAGTACCATTCTAGACATCGACATACATATTGAAAACTTTCATACATCCATCATGAACCTTGAAACATCCCAACCTGAAGATCCCCTACCTCTAATCCACCCCGAGCTTATTGATTGGGAAAATGAAGGACATACCATCATTGATACCTTTCCAAATGACCATGCCATATCTGTATATCTTAATGCAATCGAACCCATGACAACTCTCACCAGGAATGTCAGCAACGCATCTTCTAGTCAAGTGTGCCAAATCTCCTATTCGCAAAAGTGAAAATAAAGAAAAGAATATCAGGTCTAATTCTGAAAACCATTTATTGGCAACATTAGATCAGAAAAAAGTAAAAAGAAAGGATGCATATAATGGTGAAAACCTCCTTGAGGTGCCAAAAGATGGGAGATTTGACACTTTACTTGAGCACTATCAAGAAAGGTCATCCATTTTGATCGAACCAATAGAGGCAGTTAACATTGGCACAACAAAGCAACAAAAGATTCTTCATCCATCGACTTCTCTATCAAAAGAAGCAATGCAACAATACATAGAATTCTTCAAACGATGGTAAATCAATTTTGCCTGGTCATATGCAGACATTCCAGGGTTAGATCCAGAGATTATTATGTATCACTTAAATGTTAGCCTAGGAGCCAAACGAGTCAAACAAAAGTTAAGGAAAATGCATCTGCATATCGCTCTCCTAGTCAAAGTAGAACTAAAGAAATTATTGGATGTAGGATTCATCAGACCTGTAGCTTATCCTCAATGGGTATCCAACATTGTTCATGTTTCAAAACCAGATAAAAGCATCAGAATTTGCATAGACTTCAGAGATCTTAATAACACATGTCCAAAGGATGACTTTCCTTTGCCTAACATCGACATCATTGTAGATTTAACTACTGGACACTCCATGTTTTCTCTAATGGATGGTTTCTCTGGATACAATCAGATCAAAATAGCACCTGAAGGTCAAGAAAAGACAACTCTCACATGTCCATGGGGTACTTTCTGCTGGAAAGTCATGCCTTTTGGATTAAAGAATGTAGGTGCTACATATCAAAGAGCTATGACAATTATATTTCATGACATGATGCATACATTCATGGAAGACAATGTGGATGACATATTGGCTAAATCATACAATAGAGGAGAACATATAGAGATACTAGAAAAGATATTTAATAGGTTAGAACAATACAAGATACGGCTAAACCCTAAGAAATGTGCCTTCGGTATCACTTCAGGCAAGTTATTGGGATACACTGTTTTAGCTAGAGGTATCAAAGCGGATCCATCTAAGGTAAAAGAAATCATGGAAATGGCATCTCCCAAGAATATAAGTCGACTCAGATCACTCCAAGGAAGACTCCAGTCAATCAGAAGATTTATTGCTCAACTAGCAGATAAATGTCAACCATTTACCCATATATTGCACAAAAATGTTCATTTCAAGTGGGACAACTAATGTGAGGACACATTCAACAAGATCAAGGCATATCTCATGCAACCACCTGTCCTAATGTCACCAATTCTAGGAAATCCGTTGTTACTTTTTGTATCAACCACTGAAACATCATTAGGAGTTTTGCTTGCATGGCAAGATAATGAAGGAAAAGAACGAGCCATCTACTATATCAGCAGAACACTAGTAGGATACGAGATCAACTATTCACCAACAAAAAAAGCATGCTTGGCAGTAGTTTTTTCTTCTCAAAAATTATGACACTATTTAATATCTAAAATAGCTAAAATTGATCCTCTAAAATATTTACTCAGCAAAGCAACATTAACAGGACGACTAGCGAAATGGATCATGGTCCTGAGTGAGTTTGATATTAAGTATATTGATAGAAAAGCTATAAAAGGACAAGTCATTGCAGACCTACTAGCAGAGGCACCACTTCAAGATGATCATCCTTTACAAATTGAGTTTCCTGATGCTGATATCCTAACAATCACAACAAAAACATGGAAACTATACTTTGAGGTTCATATACACAGCATGGATCAGGAGCAAGTATTCTATTCATCACACCACAAGGTCATACAATCCCAAAAGCATACAAATTAAGCTTTCTGTGCACCAAAAACACAGCAGAGTATGAATATTTGGTTATAGGTATCAAAATGGCTATAGAATGAAATATTACACAACTTCAAGTCTTTGGAGACTCTCACCTCATAATCAATCAAATTAATGATGACTATCAAATAAAGGACGAAAAATTAACGCCTTATAAAAATATGGTTGATGATATCAGGAAATACTTTATAAAAATAACTTTTCAGCAAATTCCAAGAAATGACAACAAAGCAGCAGACGCCATGGCTACACATGCTTCTCTACTTCAGACATAGGAAAATCAACAGCGTTATGAATTCCTATTAGAAGAGTTGTTTCACCCTACTCATAATTGTCTTGATTCCCAAACTATATGTCACCTTGTTGGGCATGATTTCTCCCACTATGGCCAAACTTACACATACCTGAAAGATAACACCTTACCTCCTAACTTATCGAAAAATCCAAAGAGAAACTTTATTCGCCAATCCTCCCATTTTACTCTTGTCGCGGATAACCTGTTTAAATGAGGTCTAGACGGTACTCTTTTAAGATGTCTCAAACAAGAATAATCTGAGAAGGCCTTACATTAAGTCCATAACGACATTTGTGGCACTCATTCAAATGGTCTTACCCTTTCGAAAAAACTCGTACGCTTGGGCTATTATTGGCCGACTATGGAACGAGATTCTTTTTAGATAGCTAGAACATGCAAACAATGTCAGATCCATGAGAATTTGATTCATGCACCAGCACAAGAACTTCATTCTTTGGCAACATCTTGGCCTTTCTTTCAATGGGGTCTTGATCTAGTAGGAAAGATAAATCCTTCTTCATCTAATGGTCACAAATTCATTCTTTTAGCTACGTAATATTTCACAAAATAGATTGAGGCAGTACCTCTCATAAATATCACAGGAAAACAAATTGTTGCATTTATCTTGAACTATATGATCTGTCACTATGGAATACCCATGACCATTATCACTGATAATGGGTGACCATTCAAGAATCAAGATGTATAAGAGCTATGTGATAAATTCAAAATCCAACACATATTTTCCACACCCTACTATCTACAAGGGAATGGGCAAGCAGAAGCATCAAACAAAACTATTCTGAAAATCCTCAAAAAGATAGTGAATGATGCTAGAAGAGATTGGCATATTCAGTTAAACCCTGCTCTATGGACCTACCGTACTAGTATCCGCACACCAATAGGTTCCACACCTTTCTCTCTTGTTTATGGATCAAAAGAAATACTGCCAATAGAAGTAGAGATACCTTCTCTATGAGTATCATTAAAAGGTCTCATCCCAGATGAAGAACGACAAGTATCTAAATTACAAGAGTTAGAACTAATCCATGAATGAAGACAAAATGCCTTTGATCATTTAAAAGTATATCAGCAAAGAATGTGTCAAAGCTATAATCATAGGGTCAAACCATGAATCTTTCAATTAGGGGAACTAGTACTAAAAGAAAATCCACGCAACCAGGAAGATCGAGAAAAGAAAGTAAAGTTTGAACCAAACTGGTTAGGTCCATTTGTGATCACAACAGTATTTGGATTAGGAACATATCAGCTATCAACACAGGACAAAGATTAGCTTGAAGAACCCATCAATAGCATGCATCTGAAGAATTTTTATGTCTGAGAAAGAAAAAAAATCAAAAATAGTGAAAAAGCAAAAAAATAAAAAAATAGTGAAAAAATAGAAAAATCAAAAAACAGTGAAAAAGCAAAAAAGCAAAAAAGCAAAAAAAAAACATTAAAAAGTAGAAAATCCAAAATCAAATATGAGAAAAAGTGCAATGAAAACAGATGGTGAAAACCTGGCAAACAGGTGCTATCTGTCAGCTAGCTCTTCCATCTATTAGTTCATCCATCGTTCTGCTTGCATTCATTTTCCATCAGCATCATAAAGCCTTTGTACATACGCAGGCATCCTGCGTGGCTTCTCACCATGGTTTGGATCATTGGGTATATCATAATGAATTTGTTTCTAGGCTTGGGGCAAAATCCTACACTTAGCTGGGGGCAAAACTTCTTGATCATTCTGAGCTTAATCAAATAGGTAGAACAAATGGTTAGACAACTCTTATCAAGCGAAAACTGTGACATCCAACATTGAACACGAGATCAAATTATCAACCATCAAACTATCACAAAGTTAGTCTAAACGCATGGATGATATCTTTTGGATCATAATTTTAACGTGATTGTTCAACTTTTTAACTTTTGCTATCATGATTTCTGAGTGACTCCAGGATGTCTTTGACTAGAGGAACAAGGAAGAAACATGATATTTTTCTTGTTTATTGTCTGAAAATTGATCATTAATATGTGCAAATTTGTCTCAGGACATGATCATCAGAGTATCATTGAAGACATTTCCAATTTTCTTATTGAAATGATTAATACTACCTATTTTACACAAGCAACACTCAGGTCATCTCAGTTCAATTATACCTCGATGCTTGTGCTAACTTGCCATATCAAAATCTAGGAAAACAGTGCTCAGGTCTTCATGGTTTAATTATACCATCGATGTTTGCACTCACTTCCCACATTTTAAAAAAGCTCAATGATGACAAAATGCAATAATCCAGTGATTGGTCTAGTCATAGCTTTGCATTGCATTTTCATTTACATTTTAGCTTGCATTTCATTCTTGCATGGCAACACTTAGGTCATCTCGGTTCAATTATACCTCGATGCTTGTGCTAACTTTCCATATCAAAATCCAGGAAAATAGTGCTCAGGTCATCATGGTTTAATTATACCATCGATGTTTGTACTCACTTCCCACATTTTAAAAAAGCTCAATGATGACAAAATGCAATAATCCAATGACTGGTCTGGTCATAGTTTTGCATTGCATTTTCATTTACATTTTAGCTTGCATTTCATTCTTGCATGGGATCCCACATGCTCCTTTTATCCAAGGTTAAATCTATCGCAGGAATCATCAAGGTAACAACACAAGTGTATACACAATCAGACTGATGACAAATATCACTCCAAATATTGTCGACCCATTGAAAATCTTATGCTATCCTCTCAACAAAACCAACATCAACATATCTAAATCTTTTTGCAACTTGATATCAACAAATTGTCAATTCTTTATCCAATCAATCTTATCAATTCTATCAATTAATCACATCTAAATCGATTCTCTCATGTCTTATACAGGATGTACCTTTCTTGAAACCAGATGTTTTGATCATGTCTGATACAGGATATATTGTTCCTAAAACCAGACTCTTTGATAATCTTTATCTTATACAAGAGGTGTCATTCTTGAAACTAGACTGAATCTCAATCTTATCGATCTAATCAATCAAGCTTTATCAATAATCAATAACCACATCACCATGCTTATAGAACTTGCATTTTCATCAATCACAGTTGTAGACATCTAATCATTTCTAATCGGGATATCAATTTCGCAATCATCCAAAAACTCCACAAATCAATTATCTCAATTGATCTCCCGAGGGGGCATCAATATCGCAATTTATCAATCAATAGTTGGGGCATCCTATCGAACCAATATTATCATAAAAAATGAGATTATTCTTTGAATCAACGCGTCATCACACCTTGCTTCAAAGAGGGGCAAAATGTATACACCTAAAAATGGTCTGAAGATAATTAATTAAATAAGCAATTATTTGATTAATACCCCTTCCTAATTTAACTGAATTCATTAAGCAATTCGATTAAATTCCCCCTTTCAACTACTTATTAATAAATCTAAGGATTTATTTAATAAGTTCATTTTCATAATCCCCTTTAATTAATTAATTCCCCCCATCAAATTCATCATCAAATTCATTTCTTCTAAATCCCTTAATTAATTAAAACAAATCAATTTATGAGTTGTTGAGATTAATTAGCCTTTTCCTATTATTTGAATTTTTAAATTCAAATTCTCCTAACTTCTAACCACCTAACCCAACCCCTTCTAAACCTAACTCATTCCCTTTAACCCCGGGTTTAATTAACCCCATCCTAGCTTGCACATCCTAACCACCATGTCCCATTTCCTTAGACACTTGCTCTCTCATGAGCAAAGCTTCTTGACACTTGTCACCATAGAGATGGCAAATGTTCCCTTTCATCCGACCTCTTTTCCAACCTCCACCAATTTCACCATTGATATCTTCAAACTTAATCTTGATCGTTGATTCCTACTACCTCACCCCAGGCCTTGGAAATCCTATAAATAGACCCCATTTTGGAGCAATAATCATCCCATCTCATTTGCATTTTAGGCATTGTTACTATAGGCATATGCAATCTTAGTTTATCATTTGAGCATTGTTATCATAGCTTAATTGCATCATTCCAGCATATTTTCTAGCATAATCATGGAATCATGTAGCTCAATCATTATCATTGCTATCTTAAATGCATCACTTATCATGTAAATCCTGCATCTAGGTGTAGTCAAGTCACTGGAATTTGCCTAACCAAATCTGAGAGAAAAAATCATACTCGCATTTACTAGGAGGCGATAGATCGCTTAGCTATGGTTTTATCTTTCTTTGCTTTAAATTCATTAACCATGCTTGTAATGATCTATTGAGTGTTTTGTGTTGTAGCTGGAGGTATACACTTCACAGGCATGACACATCTAATGACTTAATTGAAGTGTTGTGTATTCCAGATACTGATACAGGTCCACTTTTCACACACACATTTTTAGCACCCACCATGGGGCTCGGAATTCAATCCTTCGGCCTCAAAATCATTTTTTTAATCTTCCAGGTCTCGTCCGTATAGCCTTTGCTAAATATCATATGAGTATACTTTCCTCATCATACGATATTCTATTAAGACCTATGTTTTATCGTACAGATCAACAAAGGAGCTCATATGAGTTTCTGCTCTGATAATTTGACTTTGTGTTTTGTCATTCGGGTCTATGACAGTGCTCGTACGAAGAGGTATAATTTGTCGTACAAATTTATGTTTCATCATTTCAAAAACAATTTACTTGCCAAGGTTTCTCGTGAATTAAATTTTGATTTTACTAACGCTGATGCTAACCCTGGTGTGTCTTCTATTTACCTGAGATTTTTACAGCCTAACTAGTTTCTTGCAGGATGCTTGACAGAGAATTTATCAATCAAACGTACACCTGTTAGAGAATAAAAAACAACATGACTACTGATGTATTGGTTTTGCAGGTTGCCTAAAAGAGAATTGATCAAACTTCATGTTTTCTTTAAAGTTCTTTTTTTTTTAGGCACTTAAATTTCTATCTGGTTAAAGAACAAATCTGTCTTTCGTGTTTTCAGAAAAATCAGGGAGGTAGGAGAGTATGCTCTTGTCTTTTACAGACAATTAGAAATCTAGACCCTCGAAGGTTTTTCTAAATTTTGCGATTTGTGTACCTTTAGCGGGCCCGTCACAGTGGGAAAAAGTAATCACCATGTGAGAATGACCCAAGTGAGTACAGTTGGACCTGATAATTCCAACTCACTATAATAAATAGGCCTCTGGTGATTAAGGTCTCAAAGGATGGGATTATTTGAGTTCTCTCTTTGAGATCTCTCATATCAAGCATTTTGTAAGGCCTCGCAGTCTCAATCATGTTTACGTGACTACAACTTGTTTCGGTGCCTTGTCGGGCTATAGGCCTCAATCATGCTTGCATGACTTCAAGGGGTAATTTCAAACGGAATTCTTGACTAAGAACCATAAGATAGAAGCTACCCGATTCACCTTCGAAAGGGGGATAATCTTTGTGCAAGGAGATAGTAACTCTCCCAAGACACTTGCCATATTGTGCCCCCATTAACATTTGGAGTCGGTTAATACAGTGTTGAGAATCCATTTGTGTGAGACTCAGTGGCCATATTCTGATTAGATATTGGGTGTGTACCTAAGTCAGCAAGAAAATGTATTCTTCTCTAAGCCAACTTCCATAGGATTAGCGTGTTGTGATTGGAATTATTATACATCTTGCATGTTTTTTGTGTTTTCACCCCTAAAACTGAAATTGAAATACTGAAACTGGAGAAAACAAATCAAACAAATCAAAAACTTGATGATAAACTCTATCTATGTCCAAAATGGTCTTTGTTAGTCATTGAAACATCAGCCAGTGTCCAAAAAAAAAAAAACCAGCCCTCGTTAGTCATGAAAACTCTATCTATCAGAATTTCGCTTCTGTCTAGTTCTCTGTCGCACGTGTCTATTTAATTGTCGTCCTGCTAGATACCTCTTGTCGTATGAGATTTCATTGATTCTAATAGTTTTTTGTCTGGTTTTACAAACTGTATCGTACAAGTCTAATAAACTGTCGTCTAGTCTATTAAACTTTGTCGTGCGAAAATACATCACAGTCAGTAGATTATCATCTGGAGTCTGCCCAACCTATCGTACAAAAGTAGGTAGCAACTCATATGAAGTACTGTCTTTATCATCTATTAATTATTAAACTATCATCTGGACCTACAAACTCTATCATACGAATTACTGTGCTTATCAGTCAAAACAGTCAAACTTGCCCAGATCAGTCTACAGCGAGCATAAGACTAGACATCGTCATTCTAAGCATAAATAATATTGATAGTGTACCACTATCATTGCATTGCATGATTTTGTTGATCATCTCTCAGCTAGTTAAATCTACTACTTATCAAACCTAAATTAACTTAGATAACATGTTATACAGGATAGGTCGTTCCTGAAACCAGACCAGATCCTAGTTACTTCTCTCAAATCACTACGTTAAATGAACAACTAGCTGCAATTTAATCTTGACTTTTGCATCACATCTAGCTCTCGGTCCCATCGGTTGTAAATGCCTGTTCAAACTAGAAGTTCTCGCAACAAAACTGACAAAGGTAAAGGGGCATCTTTTTCATCAAATGACAATCTGTTATTTGTAGAAGGACTCATCCCAAATAAACCTTCATCGTCACAAACACCGTTTTTTAATCTAGCAATCTTTGATCGGCCCCTATCTCTCATCATGTCTGGAGAAAGGCAAGAATGACAAGATGCCTATGAAAACCTCAAAAACCATTCTACTGAAAATGATTCTTCATTAGACGAATCCATAGCTTTTGAACCTTCAAAAACTAGTATAAATAAATGTCTAAACGATAAGCATTTCCAAAAGATTCTGAAAGTCATCATGGCTGGAGAAAAAGAAGACTATTTTCTAGAGCTAGCAAAGCAAGGCACCAAACTTTCTATCAATTATAACATCGAAATCCTCATCACTAAAGAGGAAGAGACAACTTTAGGCCTGGTAAACAAACGATTACAAGTGTTACAGACTGAAATCATAGAATTCAAAAACAAAGATAAATCATCAAAGCAATATTCTCTGGACACAATATGCCCATTTCCATTTGACAAAAACCTCTACATGCCTCCATTTCCCTCAAAAGTAGAGATTCCTAAGTTTGATAAATATGATTGAAATACAGATCCTCAAGACCATGTCAAAGCATTTTGTGCTTTATGTATGGAATTCATGCATGACCAAACATACCTCATGTGCCTTTTCCCGAGAAGTTTAGGAGGACAAGCCATGGAATGGTTTTCAAGCCTACTTATAGGAATCAAAAATTTTGAGGAATTAATCCAATTATTTCTACAACAATAATTCTATAACATTTGTCATCCAGTCACTATGATTGAGCTTTGCAACACTAAACAGAAAACAGGAGAACCTTTTCTCACCTTTCTTCAATGTTGGAGAAAGGTGTTCTCTAGATATTCACGGCCTATTCCAGATTCTGAGAAGATGGATATCATCGTCAATAACCTGATCCCTAAATTGAAATATAGTATCCAAATGCAAGTTTACCCTTCATTCAACAAAATGGTAGATAGTTCCCTCAAAATGGAAGATGTACTCATAAACAAAGGAGATATATCACTTTGGAAAGAAACATCGCAAGGTTCTAGCTCTAAAGAAAATAACAAATACTAGAAATACGGTAAGGATAGCAACAGAAGCATTGTTAATGATGGAGTGGTAGACACAGTTCAAGGAAAATCAAAATCCACAATATTTAACCTGGCTAGCGGCACACAAGCACTCAAAGCGGTTGAAACTGCAGCAAAAAATCCTCCAAAAAAATCAAAAGAATGGTTTAAAGAGAAACCCTGGCTTTCAAAGCCTAAACATGATTTTACTCCTCTAGATGAATCATATGAATCAGCTTTTAAAACTTTATTGGCAAATGACCTGATAACATTGCCAGACAATTCTTGACCATATGATCCAGAAGTTAAACCCAAATGGTGGAGAGAAAATGAATACTGTGAATACCATCAAAATAAGGGTCATAACACCAACAACTGCATGAAGCTCAAACATGAAATTTAGGATCTCATTGACACTGGCAAAATCATTGTCAGAAATCACGCAACTAATGTTGATCACAAGGCTTTTAAAGATCCCCTACCTGCTTATGAACAAGGTGATTCCTCAAAATCCAAGTGAGGTGCTAAACTCAATTACACCTACACTAACAATGACAACATGATCAACATGATTGAATCTTCCCAACCTCAATATTGTAATGTGATCATAATTAAAGATAAACAAAACCAAGCACAAACTACCAATGTTGTGACCCGCGCTCAAAATAAGGTTACTCTCTAGGGAGCTAGTTCCTGAACTTCTACTCAAACAACATCAAATCTACCAACTTCTTTAAACAGACAAATAGATACAATCATAGCTAAATCTAAACAGTTGGCTTCATCATCCTCTCTTGGTTATAGCATTGTCAAACAATTGAAAAGAACTAACGCTCAAATCTCCATTTTAGAACTACTTAAGATCTCTTCTGCTCATATAGAGATCCTGGACAAGGCTTTGCTCACTACTAATGTCCCTAAAGATTTAGATGTAGATCGGTTTCAATCTATGGCAGGTCACCTGACTTCGCCTCATTACCTCACATTTTCTAAAGAAGATGACAATTCACTGAATCACCCACATAACCAACCATTGCACATCGAAGCTATGATCCATAAACACCGAGTTAAACATGTTTTGATAGATGGAGGCACTAGTTTGAATATTTGTACCTACAATTTACTAACACAGCTAGGCTTTTCTGAAAATGTCATTGATCCAACAAAGAAAATAATGATCAAAGCTTATGATGAAGAAGAAAGAACTTCTAAAGGTCTAGTACTCTTACCAATCAGGGTAGGACCTGTGGAAAGAGATGTTATCTTTCAGGTGCTCAATCTTCCTTTGTCATTTAACATCTTACTGGGCAGGCCATGGATTCATGAAATGAAGGCAGTACCATCTACATATCATCGGTGCTTGAAATTTCCTTATAACGGAGTTGAAGTCAGTATTCTTGTTGATACAATCTATACCTGTAATGGATTAACAAAGAGTGCTGATGCTTATGTTCCTCATAATAGAGTAGCCACTATAGCTAAAAGTTCAGAAACTTTGATGAAAGATTTAGAAAAGATTGAAAATCACAGATACTGGCATGGATGGATACAAAATAGAACCTGTACTGTCACTAATGTCTCTTCCTCCATCACCAAGACCATCAGGAAAACCATCAGAGATTATGAAGCCACAAACTTCAACTCCAAATGTAATTTATGATGGTCTCTTTATACAGTCCTCTACTTCTCTAGCAGATGAAATAGAAGAGGATTCTATTCTCAAATGGCTTTTCAAAGAAGATAGTACAAACAAAGAAATACGACATTGTGAGATTTCCTCGACACAAAATGGTCCAGGCTATAAGATGCTTCAACGCATGGGATATTCAGGTACCGGTCCTCTAGGCAAGCATTAAGAAGGTATTGTTGAACCTATTTAGCTAAAAACCAAGGCTGCAAATGATAAAGCTGGACTGGGATACGATCCAAGAAAGTCATCAGATCAGAAACATACTTCTCACCATCAACCCAAGTGGAGGAAAAAGATACTACCTTCAACATCACAGGAAATCAATACTCAGCAAACTCAGGAAGAGTGTGGCGATGAACAAGAAGAATTGCCAACCCAGAGAGAGGAAGTAGATGGTAATCAAGTTCCGATTGTATCAGCTATAACACTACAAGAAGTAGAAGTCCCATAGGATATGAGAGAAAAGGTAGAAAGAATCAGAGAATTATTTGCACCACTGAACATTCTGGTTACATACATAGGTAGACAGCAAATAGATGATTCAGAAACTGACTTTAATGAGTATGAATGGGGTCCAGATCATCTCTCAGATACATCTACTATAGAAACCCTTGAAGAATCCAATGATATCACAGATGACGCACAAGAGCTGATGCGCTTAAAACTGCAAAAGGAAATAGAAGAAATCAGACTAAAAAGACAAGAAGACTATGAACAACAGCTTAAGGAAGAAAGGACACAATAAAATTATTCACCTATTATATCTCCCTCTAATGAGATAGAATAAATCAGATATGGAACTACAAAAGAAGAATTAGAAGCTACAGAAGCAGGACCAGTCATCAATCCAGAGGAAGCTAAATGGAAAAGATGACAGGGACTAATAGAACCATCAAGGTTATGTCAACAGGTATGCCAAATACAAGTGATCAATGAATCAAATCACGAAGGAAATTGCAACATCAAAGATGTAGGTATTGATACTATACATACTTTTACTAAATCACTTGAAGACGAGTCAAATACTTCATCTTATGACTCTGATAACTCTAATAGAAGCTCTATTTATAACAACAACTATTCAACATCATATTATGACTACTCTGTCATGAATGTTGAGATGCTACCTATTGACCCTATTACTGTCAAACGATGATATGTAGTCGAGTCTGAAGTAGGGGACGTTGCTAGGAGTAGGTCGGTTGGGTTAGGTCCACTAGATATTAACATGAACTTTGATAATCATGTTGTAACTCTTCCTGGTCTCAAGACACCTATGCAACATAGTCTTCTGGAACTCGACTGGTTGGTCCGAAGTTATGATGATAATACCGTGAACTTCCTTGAACCTGTTCAAACTTTATCCTTGAAACATCCTGAACTGACTAAGTGTACTCATTACAACCAACCTTTGAATATACCTATCTTTGCCAATGACTACACACTAGCTTGATATCTTAATATCGTTGAACCAATGGAATCTTCCACCAGTGAGCAAAGTGAGAACATGACTGAAACAGACATCAAGTATCTCAGTCACAAAAATCAAAAAAAAAGAAAAATAAGAGATTTGATTGAAAAAACCACATTTTGGCGGTGTCAGAATCAAAAATAGTGAAAATAAAGGACGTACCTAAGGGTGAAACCCTCTCTAAGGCACCTGAGGATGAGATACTTGATATGCTGCCAAGTCACTTCCAAGAATGGTCTTCAATTTTGATTGAACCAACTCAACTAGTCAATATTGGAAGTCAAGAGATGCCACATATCATTCATCTAGCTCAATCACTATCAATAGAAGAGTTAAAAGATTTCAACAACCTCTTTTCAAAAAAGAAGATCAACTTTGCATGGACATACTCCAATATGCCTAGTCTAGATCCTAACCTCATCATGCATCATCTCTCTATTACACCAGGAGTTAAACCAGTCAAGAAAAAACTTCGTAAGGTGCATCCTCATGTGGTACTGCTAGTCAAAGTTGAGCTAGAAAAATTGCTAAAAGTTGGATCTATCATAGCTATAGACTATGCAGAATGGATGTCAAACATAGTACATGCATCAAAGGCAGACAAATCTATTAGGGTTTGCACAAACTTCAGGGATCTCAACAAAGCATGTCCAAAAGATGGTTTTTCATTTCCCAATATTGATATGATAGTAAATATGACTATTGGATATGAGATGTACTCATTAATGGATGGATTCTTTGGTTATAATCAAATCAAGATAGCTCCTCAGGATCAAGAAAACACAACCTTCACATGTGTAGGGGGAATCTTCTGTTGTAATGTCATTCCATTTAGACTAAAGAATGCAGGAGAGACTTACCAAAGAGCAGTAACCACTATCTTCCATTATATGTGTTAGGACCCGGAGGCAACTGAGAGGGGGGGGTGAATCAGTTGTCAATTAATATCAACCCAAATATAACTTAATCAAACTTGATACATAATTTTGGTAAACCAAACTTAATGTTGGTTAACAGATTAATAGTTAATATCAATACCAATGAAACTTAATGCATGAAACAAAAAGAGAAACAGCATCCACAACACATAACACAGAGATTTGTATGTGGAAACCCTATAAGGGGAAAAACCACGGTGGGAAAACTTATCCACAATCAGATGATACTACTATAGATAGTCTGTGTATACAAATAGGGTATACATGTGTAGAAAGGCCAACCACCTAAAGCTCACTGCTCAATCACAAAATAGGAGTCACACTGACTACAATTGGATGGTTAAATCCAGTGATAATGTACTCCTCAAAATAGCATCTCCAATGCTGGATTCAGTACCGGTTAAGCTCTGATAATCACCTCCAAACCTTCCTTGAACCTTCTCTATGGTCTGCTCATATAATCTTAAATATTCGCACATACCATGTTACAATACCATAACCATATACCATCTCTCTATTCTATATCATCATCTCACAAATAAGATCTTACATATATACCAAAACCTAAGACCAAATGTGTAGGTTAGCTAATTAAGAATATTACAATTAAATCAATTACAGATAAGTCGAGATGAGATGCATCATGTCGACTCAATATAATTATAACAATATTCAATTAATTAAATCATCTCCATAACGTGTCGTGCTGATCTGGAATAGATAATGCATGTTGGTACATAACCTAGACCAATTTGTCAGTAACAACAAATATGTCAACCCAATTAGACCAATAACCAGAATACCAAAACCAAGTGTCCAAACCATATCTTCAACATAACTAAGTAATCTCCAGATGATGACAAGTCATCCTTAGTGTCGATGAGAAATATAACCTGTCGGTGAATGATATATTAGTGACTGTGCATAAGTCATTGAACTTGTTGGTGAACATAACTAAAGATCTCCAGAAGGATAAGTGTTGATAAGTGTTGACATCAATGACAAAACCAATGCAACACATCCATAATACCAACAATCTCCCCCTTTGGCATTGATGGCAACACAAGATGAAAAAACATCTAAGTGCCAAAACAGAATGCCAAAAACCAAAAACCAACAATCTCCAAAATAGATCAATACCAGAAGTCAAAATACAAATGTAGAGAGTATATATCACTCCCCCAATAAGTAATCTCTCTCCAAAGGATAATGTATGTTTTTCCATAGATATCTCTCCCCCTTTGACATCAAATGCCAAATACAAATACCAGATACAACCAATTCATAGAACCAATTACAATAACGAATTGTTATATCCAACTTCTCCCCCTGAGAAGAAGCTCTCCTCCATCAAAGCCGGAAAAAAATTTCTTTGTAAATTTTGTCAGTTTGATGCCAATCATCAACTATCTAAGTCTCTACCGACGAGGGTATAACCCCAAGCTTCTCTATGAGATATTCAAAAGTTTCCTTAGGCAAAGGCTTAGTAAAGATATCTGCAATCTTCTCTTTAGTATTTACATAAACCAATCTCACTTCTTTTGCTTCAACATTCTCTTTCATAAAATTATATTTGATAGAAACATGTTTAGTTTTAGAGTGAAATACTAGATTCTTAGACATATCAATTGTTGTTGAATTATCACAGTAAATGATTATAGGTTCCTTGCATTTTACCTTTATCTTTATGTCCTTCAACATTTGCTTAATCCATAATACCTGAGTATAATTAGTTGTTGCTGCAACATATTCTGATTCTGTTGTTGATAATGATGTACAACTCTGTTTCTTGCTCAACCATGAAATCAATCTGCCACCAAGAAAGAATGCCCCACCAGTGGTGCTCTTTCTGTCATCTACATCTCCTGCCTATTTTGCATTGGTGTATTCACATAAATCAAAATTTTCATCTTTAGGATACCATAAACCAAGATTTGTTGTGCCTTGTAGATACCGAAAAATACTTTTCACTGTTGATTCATGATTTCTCTAGGATTACTCTTAAATCTTGAAACAATACATACTACATTCATTATATCAGGTCTTGTTTGTGTCAATTATAGTAAACCTCCAATCATATATTTGTATCTTGTCGGATTAACAGGAGTTGAATCATCTTTCAATGTCAATTTATCAATTGTAGTCATAGGAATAATTACTGATTTAGAGTTTTCCATACCAAATTTCTTTAGTAGTTCCTTCAAGTACTTTGTTTGACATATGAATATACCTTTATCCGTCTATGAAATCTGCAATCCTACAAAGAATTTTATCTCCCCAATCATAGACATTTCAAATTCTTCCTGCATCTTATTAGCAAAGTCTTTACACAATCCATCTTCTCCTCCAAAAATGATGTCATCAACAAAAACTTCAATAACCAAGATGTCTTCATTAGTCACTTTGAAATATAAGTTGATTTCAACATTACCTTTAGTGTAACCAAGCTTCAAAAGATATTTGTCCAATCTAGCATACCAAGCTCTAGGAGCTTGCTTCAATCCATATAAAGCTTTCCTTAATCTGCAAACCATATCTTTATCATTTGTCAATGAAAATCCATCAAGTTGTTCAATGTAAACTTCCTCTTCAAGATCACCATTCATAAATGCACATTTTACATCCATTTGATATACTTTATAGTTCTTGTGTGCTGCAAATACAAGAAATAATCTGATTGCCTCAATTCTAGCTACCGGTGCAAAGGTTTTATTGTAGTCAATTCCCTCTTTCTGTGAATATCCTTTACATACTAATCTTGCTTTGTTTCTGATTACCTTACCATCTTCATTAAGTTTATTTCTGAATACCCATTTAGTTCCAATTACATTTTTGTCTTTAGGTCGGGGAAACAATATCCATGTATTGTTCTTTTCAATTTGTTCCAATTCATCTTCCATAGCTTTAATCCAATGTTTATCTTCACATGCCTCAATAACAGATGTCGGTTCAATTTGAGAAATTAAATATACCTCTTCATTTTCCAGTCTTCCTCTTTTCATAACTCCTTGATACTTATTCCCAATTATCTGACTTTCAGAGTGATTTAGTCTTACATACATAGGTGTGTTCACTTGTTGTTGTTCTTCAGTCACTATGGAATTCTCTAATGATGTTTGTGTGACTGGATCCACATTTTGTACCAGTGCACTCTGTATAGGTTCATTTATGATCATCTCAATTGTCGGTTCAGAATCCATAGACCTTGAATTTCCTCTAAAGTGTTCATCTATCTTTACATTTGCACTCTCAATGATTTTCTGCAATCTTTTATTAAAACATCTATATGCTTTTCTCTTAGATGAATAACCAAGAAATATTCCTTCATCACTTCTAAGGTCAAATTTGCCAATATACTCATCTCTCCTAATGTAGCATTTGCTTCCAAATATTTTGAAGTATTTAATAGTAGGAGTATTACGAAACCATAATTCATAAGGTGTCTTATCGGTTTCACCTTTGATGTGAACTCTGTTGAAAGTGTAAACCATTGTATTCATTGCTTCTCTCCAGTACACATGAGGTAGATTTGCTTCTAATATCATGCTTCTAGCTTCATCCAGAATAGTTTTGTTTTTCCTTTGCACAACTCCATTTTGCTGAGGTGTCTAGGGAGCTAATAGTTATCTTCTAATTCCATTTACTTCACAAAATGTATTAAACTCCTTAGATGTAAATTCACCTCCTTGATCTGATCTTAAACATTTGATTTTCTTACTGGTTCCATTCTCTACCATTGCCTTGAATAATTTGAATTTCCTAAAAGCTTTTGATTTCTCCCTGAGAAAAGTAACCCAGCACATTCTAGAATAATCATCAATGATTAGCATAAAGTATCTATCTCCCTGTAGACTTCTTGTTCTTTCCAGACCACACAAGTCAGTATGAATTAAATCAAGAACATTATTGGATTTCTCATAAATACTCTTAAAATTTGTTCTAACATGCTTTCCCATTTGACATTCCTTACATACCAGATTATGAGGTTTTACAATCTTAGGTAAATCCCTTACTGCCTTAGATGAACTAATCTTTATAATGCAATCAAAATTCACATGACAGTGTCTTTTATGCCATAACCAACTTTCATCAATGTGTGTGATCAAGCATGTCTTTTCACTATTATTCAAATGAAAGATATTACCTCTAGTCTGATTACCAGTTACAATCTCCAAACTAGTTCTATTCATGATTGTGCATTTACCATTCTTGAATTGTAACTGAAATCCCTTTTCAACTAATTGACCAACACTCAAAATATTATGCATCAAACCTTCAACATAATAAATGTTGTCAGTATTGTGCTTAACATCAAAAGCTATAGTGCCTTTTCCTCTGATCAAACAAGCTTTGTCATCCCCAAATCTTACTAGACCTCCATTGTACTCCTGAAAAGATAAGAATTTACTTTTATCACCAGTCATATGATGTGAACATTCAAAATCTATAATCCATTCATCCTTTTCTTCAATTTTAGCGGCCAGGGCCTGCTCTATCGGTGGAATAGTAGGTGTCGGTTGAATTTCCTGAGATCTTATCTTGGATATATTCTAACATGCTTGGTGTAGATCCTAAGATTGTCCCTCATAACATTATCCTAATTCCTGATGCTAAACCCGTGAAGCAAAAGATTTGAAAGATTCACCCTAAAGTGGCATTACTTCTTAAAGCTGAGATTAAAAAATTGTTGGATGCTGGAATCATCTATCCTATCGATTATTACCCATGGATTTCAAACATTGTAGTTGTGGCTAAAGTTGAAAACAAGATTAGGATGTGTACCAATTTTTGTGATTTGAACAAGGCCTCTTTAAAAGATGATTTTCCCCTCCCTAATATTGACATGATAGTGGATTTGGTAGCGCGAAATGCTTTACTATCCTTTATGGATGGTTTCTTAGGATATAATCAAATTTTCATCAATCCCCAAGATCAATATAAAACTGGTTTCACAACTCCTTCATCAACATAGTAACATGATTTGTCTCTATTCTTCTTAAATTTGTATCTCTGATACTCAGGGTTAGGCTTATATGTTCTTTTAGCTTCTTCTCTTAATCTTGCATGTCTATCAGGACATCTAGATGCCATATGACCAACTTTATTGCAGTTAAAACATCTAAATGGTGCTTTATCTTCATACTTACTTCCAATAGGACCTTTTGGCATTTTCCTTGCAATTAGTGCTTCAAGTTCTTCCATTTCTTCATTTTCCCTCTTGATATCTTCAAGTTCTCTTGCATAAAGTGTTTTCCAATCAGATTTATCAGATGATGATGATGATGATGCAGATGATGATGCTTTGAAGGCTAAATTTGTCTTAATTGTAGCAATAGGACCAAATTCCTCAAGCTTAAATGCTGAAAATTTTCCAACCAAGGTATCTCTAGATACTATTGTATTAGGCATTGTTCTCAACTCATTAATAGCAATTACTTTCATTTTGTATGCCGGTGGCAATGCTCTTAAAACTTTAGAAACAATTTCATCTTCACTTAAGGAACCACCACAACATTGTATTCCCAAAATAATTTCATTAACCCTTTCCATAAAAGCAAAAATTATTTCATTGTCTTCCATTTTCAGATTTTCATACCTGACCTGGAAGCATTCCAGTTTTGCAATTTTGACAGTGGTATCTCCTTCATTCAATGTCTCCAATTTATCCCAAATATCTTTAGCAGTAGATCGGTCTGATAATCCCATGATTTTCTAATCTGACAAGGCGCTCAAGAGTGCTTCTCTTGTTTTGCAATCATTCTCTTGATCCTTACCCAATGTTTGTGGATTAGGTTGATTCAGTGTAGGACCAACATAGCCATTCTTTGTAGCATCCCACATGTCTTTTCCAATGCAATTCAGATGTGTCTCCATTTCAATCTTCCATATACCATAGTTAGTTCTATCAAGTTTCAGGTTGTCCTTCCTAAAAAAGTTAGTTGCCATAGAATCTCCTCAAGTTGTTAAACTTCTGCAAAAAGAGGACTTAGCTATGATACCCATTGTTAGGACCCATAGGAAACCGAGAGGGGGAGTGAATTAGTTGTCAATTAATTTCAACCCAAATATAACTTAATCAAACTTGATACATAATATTGGTAAACCAAACTTAATGTTGGTTAACAGATTAACAGTTAATATTAATACCGGTGAAACTTAATGCATGAAACAGAAAGAGAAACAACATCCACAACACATAACACAGAGATTTGTATGTGGAAATCCTGTAAGGGGAAAAACCACAGTGGGAAAACTTACCCACAATCAGATGATACTACTGCAAATAGTATGTGTATACAAATGGGGTATGCACATGCAGAAAGGCCAACCGCCTAAAGCTCACTGCTCAATCACAAAATAGGAGTCACACTGACTACAATTGGATGGTTAAATCCAATGATAATGTACTACTCAAAATAGCATCTCCAATGCTGGATTCAGTACCGATTAAGCTCTGATAATCACCTCCAAACCTTCTTTATGGTCTGCTCATATAATATTCAATATTCACACATACCATGTTACAATACCATAACCATATACCATCTCTCTATTCTATATCATCATCTCACGAATGAGATCTTACATATATACCAAAACCTAAGACCAAATGTGTAGGTCAGCTAATTAAGAATATTACAATTAAATCAATTACAGATAATTCAAGATGTGATGCATCATGTCGGCTCAATATAATTACAACAATATTCAATTAATTAAATCATCTCCATAACGTGTCGTGCTGATCTGGAATAGACAATGCATGTTGGTCCATAACCTAGACCAATTTGCCGGTAACAGCAAATATGTCAACCCGATTAGACCAATAACCAGAATACCAAAACCAAGTGTCCAAACCATGTCTTTGACATAACCAAGTGATCTCCAGATGATAACAAGTCATCCTTAGTGTCGGTGAGCAATATAACCTACCGGTGAATGATATACCGATGACAGTGCATAAGTCACTGAACTTGTCAGTGAACATAACCAAAGATCTCTAGAAGGATAAGTGTTGATAAGTGTTGACATCAATGACAAAACCAATGCAACACATCCATAATACCAACAATATGATGCACAAAAACATGCAAGATTGTGTTGATGACACCCTAGTAAAAACCATGAAGCGGTCTACACATATTCAAGAGCTAGGCCTCATACTAGATAGAATGGAAAGATTCAAGCTCCAAAAAAATCCAAAAAAAGTATGCATTTGGAGTAACATCAAGGAAATTGCTTGGTTACATAATTTCAAAGAAAGGAATTAAGGTTGATCCTGAAAAGGTCCAAGCCATAATGGAAATGCGTCTGCCCAAGAATATCAATCAAATGATAAGTTTACAAGGATGTCTCCAATCAATAAGGCACTTTATATCTTAGCTAGCAGATAAAGCTCAACCCTTCACAAAAGTATTAAGGAAAGGAGTCCAATACAACTGGGGTGAAGATTGTGAACAACATCTAAAACAAATCAAAGATTATCTTTCTAATCCACCCATATTGATGCCACCAATTCAAGGTAAACCATTGATTCTATACATATCAGGTACAGATACATCACTAGGGGCACTTCTGGCACAACAGGATGAAAATAAAAAAGAAAAAGCTATATATTATATCAGCAAAACCTTGGTGTCTTATGAAATGAACTATGCTATCATAGAAAAAGCTTGTTTTGCATTAGTCTTTGCATCATATAAATTAAGGCACTATATGTTAGCACATTATATTAAGATAGTGGCTAAGATTGATCCACTCAAATATCTTCTCAGCAAAGCAACACTTACGGGAAGATTGGCTAAATGGGTCATGGTTCTTACGAAATTTGATATTGAATATGTAGAATGTAAAACCATCAAAGGATAGGTTATTGCAGATCAACTTGTCGATGCTCCACTTGAAGACAATCAACCTTTACATATAGAATTTTTGGATGAATCAATCATGCACCTTACTCAATGATCATGGAAGATGTCCTTTGATGGGTCTTTCACTCAACATGGTTCGGGTGCCAGAATACTTTTTATTACTCCTCAAAAATATTCAATCCCAAAAGCTTACAAGATTATCTTCCCTTGCACAAACAACATTGCAGAATATGAAGCTTTCGTGAATGGGATCAAGTTGGCCATCGAATGGAAGGTTGTTGAATTACATATCTATGGAGATTCTCAACTCATCATCAACCAAATTAACGATATATATCAAACTAGAGATGAGAAATTGATGTCTTATAAGAGAATGGTGGATGATCTTAATAAATACTTTACCTTTGTATCATTTCAGTAGATCCCCATATCAGCAAATAGAGCAGCGGATGCAATGGCCACCTTGGCATCTATACCACAGCTACATGAATCTAATTTTCGCTTTGAATTCCTGGTGGAAGAGTTAAATTATCCTGCCTATGATTCTCCCGAGTCCCAGATGGTCTATTCTATTATTAGACATGACTCATCTCACTACAGCCACATTTACTCTTATTTGTGTGACCAAGTTATCCCTGACAATCTTACCCGTAATGAGAAAAAGAACGTAATCTGAAATGCTTCATGGTATGTCATCATTGCTAACGACCTATTTAGGCAAGGTTTGGATAGTAATTTTCTTAGGTATCTAGAAACTGAAGAGTCCCAACGTGCATTATTCGAGGTCCATGAAGGTGTTTGTGGATCCCATTTGAACGGTCTAACTTTAGCACAAAAACTACTAAGGGTTGGCTACTACTGGCCAGACATGGAGAAAAATTTGCTAAAAATTATGAGAAGTGTCAGCTACATGGGAACCTTATACATAATCCAACAAGGGATCTCATACCCTTTGTTACACATTGGCCCTTTCAACAATGGGTGTTTGATCTCATTGGCCAAATATATTTTGCATCATCTAACAGAAACAAGTTTATTATAACTGCCACTGAGTACTTCACTAAGTGGGTAGAAGTGGTTCCACTCATCAAAGCAACCGATAAACAGGTAGCTCTGTTCATCCTTAACTATATCATTTGCAAGTATGGTATACCTTCATCCATTGTAACTGACAATGGAGGTTAGTTCAAGAACAAAGATCTAGAAGAACTCTGTGAAAAAATCAAAATAAAATGGCACCGGTCATCCATATACTACCCTCAAGGTAATGGACAAGCCAAAGCATCTAACAAGAATCTGTTGACTATCTTACACAGAATGGTAAATAAATCTGGAAAGGATTGGCATCTATAGCTCAATCCTACCCTGTGGGCTTATAGAACAAGTATTAGAACACCTACTGGGGCTACACCTTTTTCTTTGGTGTATGGGTCTGAAGCAGTCTTACCTATTGAGGTGGAAATATCGTCTTTAAGAGTTTCTTTGCAAGGTCTTGTTACTGATGAAGACTATAGAATATCTAGATTGCAACAAATCAAGTTGTTGGATGAACTTCGACAAGTGGCGTTTGATCATCTAAGAGCATATCAAAAGAGAATTTCTAGAGGTTATAACAAAATGGTTCGACAACGATAATTTTAGGTTGGTGATCTTGTTTAGAGAGAAAATCCTAAAAATCAACAGTTTCGAGAAAAAAAAGGGAAATTTGAACCCAACTGGCTGGGTCCCTACATCGGTACTGTAGTCTTTGGCTCTGGTGCCTATCAACTCTCAACATCAGAAGGAGACCAGCTTCATGAACTGATCAACACCATCCACTTGAAGAAATTTTTCACCTAAATATTCTCTTCTCCAGTAGCCTGTACAGCTGAAAATGTCCTGAAAAAATCCTAAAAATCAGAAAAAGTCCTGAAGAAATCCTACAAATAAAAAAAAGTCCTGAAGAAATCCTAAAAAATCAAAAAAAGTCTTGAAAAAAAAAAGAGAGAGAGAAAGGAATCTTTGCCAAGCAAGTGAAAACTTGGTAAATAGGCGCCTCTTGTACTCAAGCACTCCATCTATCAATGCACAGTTGGCATTTCCCATTTTCATTCCCACTTTCATGCATCTTTGATTTAGCTTGTACATATCTTTTAGTCACTTTCGTGACATCCTAGTTCTTTTGGAACCCTCCTGGCTTGAAATCGATCAAACGTCCTAGTCTTGGGGTAATCGACTAATCAATTTACATGTCCTAAGAAATATCAACCAAGTCATTTGTTAGTCAGTGGTACCCGGTCATCCACTCTGAGTCAGTCACCTGTCTCCTAACTACTAAAGAGTTTTATCACTGAGTACACAAGCAAAACAAGACTATTGAAAACAATCACTAAACAACTTGAGATATGCATGAAATTTTCTTTGTGTGTTGTCTTTTATATTGATTTTTGATTATTAATCCCTCTAAGTAAATCGAGGAAGTCTATCTTGACTAAGAGGAGCAAGGATTGGGGGCATAATATTTTTCTTGGTTTTCTGCTTATAGGAATGATTTTGATGATTTGGAAACATCTAATCAATTGGGTGTCTATGATAAGTGTCTTCACATCAAGGTGAAATCACCTAACATACCTCGACTCCACTTATTTGTATTCTATAGGGAGGTTGGCATCATTTCTTTGTCTATTTTGAGGGAATTCCTTTAATGTGCAATCTGGATGCATGCATAATCTATCCAAGGATATGAACGAAAAAAAAAAGGTCATTGCAGACAAGATAATTAATATTGCATATGACAAGGAAGGAACTCTATTTTGCCTGCTATGTTTGTAAAATGCTCAGTGATGAAAATTAAGCATTTAAAATCCAGTGACTAGGTTTAGGTTGCATTCATGGTACATTTTATGCATTTCGAGTGATTTCGACAAGATAACAATGATCTCTTTATCTTCTGAATGAGAGTTTGAAGTATTGTCATTTTCTCAGCAAAGTGGTCTCTTTTTCAACATCATTTCTCTGATTGAGTACTTGTGTATTGAGATGTTAGCTTCATACATGATCATCTTATATAGATCCATACATTCCATTATATACTTAATTGCATTCAGAGTATTGCATGAAGAAAAATAAACATTTTCATTACTCATTACTCATTTTTATCATTTATTTGCATATGAAAAAGAAACAAAAATAAACATCCATATTCATCTGCATTACATACATCCATGCTAAAAAGATATGCATACATATAGAATTAAGCATATAGAAAGACATCTCATAATCAATCAACACAAGTACGATGAAATCAAATCAAGATCTCGTATATATAATCATAAATGTCTCAGAGTACAAATGATATCAACTATCATATACAAATGTCTCATTGGAGCAAGAATCGTATGGGCTACGAAAAATGGGGTATATAACAAAAACTAAAAAGACCTAATAAGATAGCTCTCTGCCTCTTCGTCATCGCTAGGTGGAGGAGGTGTTGCCTACTACCCGACATCCTCTCTTGGTGCCCTACCTCCCTTAGATCGAGCCATATACTGAGAATATGGAACCACTTGTTGTACTACTAGAACCGCTACGCTATAGGCTGCAACATAATAAGCTACTTGACTAGTCTGATGCAAAACCTCCTATTGAAGAGCATCTCACTCTGCTCTCACCTCAGATAGCTGTCAATCTCTCTCAGCTTTGACCTCAGCAAGCTATCAGTCTCGCTCTGCCAGCTATCTCTGAGCCATTGTCAACTATGTCTGCAAACCTACCAATCTAGCCCTCATAGACCATGTTGCATCCACTACACCCTACTCTCTCCCTCCCCCTCCAACTCCTCCTCCAACACCCCGCTCCCTCATAGGCTCTCCGCCTTCTTGCTCATCCCTTCGATGCCTCACCTTCCTAGGAGCTTCTCTCTCCTCCTCCCCTCCACCCTTTGTTGCCCTAGCACCACCAATATCAACCCCAACATCTCCTAATGATCCACCCTCCCCTCTCGGTCGTTGTCTCCCTCTAGCTGGTATCCTACTACTACTAGCTCCAGAATCACCTCCTGCCTGCCTAGGTGCATCTTCTCTCTGCCCCTACACCTATCCCCATCCCTACACCTATCCTCACCCCTGTACCTGACCTGATACCTATGCCTAGGCTAGTGCCTCATCTTCAGCCTCCTCTATAAGATGTGTGTTCTCTGCAGGATCTATGAATCTAGGAAAAGGATTCCTCTAGAACCAATCCCTGTACTAGGGAAATAACCTTGTATCTACAATATCCTCCAAGTAATCCTATCGTTGTCATTGTAAACTGACTATCTCCCGCATGCTTAGCATGTAGGATAACCTCGGATCCCATCCTCATCTCTCCTCGTCCCTATATCGGGCATAGGTTGTAAACTCTTGTGACATGCCCTACAGTGTGCCATATTGTCTCATGACTCTAGAAACCACAAACCACTCAATAATGGACACTGACCTTCCAATAAGAGGATGTATCATAAACATGTCCTTCCTATGTGCTCTCTAGTCATCCCATAGCTCCAACCCCTTGTATGGTCTCCACACTACCGCAATCAAATCATCGAGCTATCTCCTCCAGTACTTTGTCTTTCCTAGATGGGGCTGAGTGACATAACCTCCATAACAATAAACGATGGGCTGGTGCGGCTCTCTAGCATCATCCACTATCGGCCTACATACTAGGATGTGCTCCCATGCCCATATCTGCAGCACTAGGACTCTTGCTACCATGCTCTTCCCATCCCTATATGCAACCTCGTGCATCTCATGATACATGTGAGCTAATAAACAAGAACCCCACCCTAATCTCTCAGGCCTATCATACCTGCTAACACACATGCTAGTGGAAACTGCTCGCTATATCTATCCATCATAACATCTCATGTAATGGTCCACTCAAGGATGGTCTCATCATGAAATATACATCTTAAAGCTAAAATACTAGGTCGCTAAGCAGAATCGTAATCTACCTTATCACCAGCAAATGGGATCCTTGGAATTTGGTAAACATCCTCAAGTGTGATAGTCATCTCTCCTATGGGCAAATGGAATGTATTATGCTTTGAATGAAATTGCTCGACTAATGCGGTCAACATCTCATGATTAACATGGATATCTGGCATCTGAAGAAGGTATCCAAAACCGCACAAATCAATATGTGTCATGTCTATGTCTGATAAATTCCAAACTAATCGCATAGTAGGTGGATAAACACAGCAAAACAAGACATCCAGCAACTGAATCTGCAAAATCAAACATGAACACTATTAGCACATCATCCAAATTGTGTTAAAAAGATGCTAAACATGCTTGCGAATCCAAATATGCAAAATGCAAAATCAAAATTTGGCATTGTGACCCTAAAACATGCTTGTTGTTTTTCATACAAGTTTTCATAGCAGGGCAGAATTTCGTACGAATCAGAATTAGACATCACACGACAAAACATTCCCATATGAAACAACATTAGATATCTCACAACAAAAGGGGCACTCAAGAACAAGTTTGTACAAGACATGGGCCGACTTCATATGACAAAACCTACATGCCCATATGATAAACAACACAAGAGACAGTTTATTATACAAGAAACAGTGTCTCAATGTATGACAAACTATGAGCCATGAATTTAAATGACTCAAAAATGTAAAAAAATCAATCAAAATTCAAAATTTGTGAACTCAAACAAGCTTAAGATCGATCACTTATCGCTAGGTCATAGTTCTGTGGTCAATTGTGACGTCTCAGGCACTCAAAACGGTACTCCTAGATCGGAATGGCCATCTTTCTTCATAGAGAGCTTTTCAAATTTCAAACTTGGAGAGGTGAAAATGACTTGAAAATGACACTTGGACCCCTTATATAGCCAAAACCCTAATTTTTTAACTTGCTCCGATGGACATGAAAATTGTACCCTAAATGAAATTTACAGTGTTGATTCCATTTTTGGGATTGAAATCGAAATCCGAGATCATCCTCCTAGTCAATTTTGCATAACGGAGACCACTTAACGCTTTCATCACCTGCTCATTCTCTTCTTCAATTTGCGCTCAATTTCTCGTCAATCAATGCTAATCTCAATTTAACTCTCTCATTAACTCTGATTTTAATTCTTCAACATCAATCTTTGTGCTCAAATAACTTATCATCACTTAAAAAAAAAAAATTCCTAAAATCACTACGCATCCTCGCTATCTTTCGATTTCACTCCCGAGGGGGCATACTCATGACATCATCATCAATGATCACATCCTCAAAATCAAGAATTTCTTTCAAAAATATTTGCTACAAGTCGAGCAGCTAAGCTTCATAAAAAAAAAGACCTCAATCTCTAGGGGCATATCAGTTTCATCGCTTCAATTCCAGCCGATATTGTCTTTGTCTGAATCAGTCTCTTACTGTTAATCAATTTCATTGCTTTACATCAAGTTGATTGTTCATTTAAACTCAATCAAGGGTTTAAAGAGTATCTTTGATCGTACTCTCAATCTAAGCAGGTTTTCAGTTTCATCAAATCAAGCTAGACAGTTTATCTTCGCTCATTGTCTCTTGATCCATCAAGTTCAAGACTGGCTTTCTCTCCGCTCGCTGTATCTAGTTCAATCAAGTTCTAGATCAGTAAGATCCACTTCTTGATCAATCAAGTTCAAGTTTGGTATCTTTTCTCTTCATTGATCCTAGTTCACTGAAGTTCGGGATTAGTTTCATTTGAAATCAACTTTCTTCAGTTTCATCGCTCCAAAACAAGTTGAATACGTCGCTCTTTATCTAGTTCGTGATCAATCAAGTTCAGAACTGGTATCTTCTAGACATCAAATTTTCTTTGAATCAACGCGTTGCTCGCACATTAATTCAAAGAGGGAAAAATGTAATACCCTAAAAATGGTCATCTAAACCATAGGCTCCCTAATCTCAACAATGTCACCAAGGTCCTAAGCAAAGGCAGTTAAATTTAATCTTGAGCACACAATTAATTTCTTAAAATCACCAATGTCACATGGCAAATTAATCACTCCAATATTAAATAAACATTTATTTATTTAATTGATCATTCCAAGTAAATTATTTTTTAACAATTATCTTATTTATTTTATTGAATATCCTAGTATATTTAATTTAAAAAATCTATTTGCCATTAAATCATCAAAAAAAGGAATTAATTGAAAAAAAAAGAATTAAAATTTGAGAAAAGAAATCAATTGGAGATAATCCTGAAAATCAAATTAAAAATTGAAGAATAATCTCAAAGAAAGCAATTAAAACAATTAAATATTAAAATTGAATGAAATAGAGAATAAATCACTTTTTCTGATTTTATCTTAATTTTAGTTCAATTTCCTTTAAAATTGAGAAAAGCATCCAATCACATCAATTCACCTGGATTGTGCTTCCTCTTAGAAAATCTTGACCGCTCATCATCATTCGATCTCAGCCGTTGGTTTCTTTCTGAATCTTTTATAAATTCGGGCTCTAAACTCTCATTCAAGGATCCTGGAGAATTTATTGTTATTGTGTTGTTTTTGCTCTAGGTTCATTGAGAATTTGCATTGAGATATTGCATATTAGTTATTTCATATTTGTTAAATCATTTAGCTTCAATATTCATTCATAGCTTAAATCATGCATATCTAGCTTAAATCTTGCATCCATCTAGCTTAAATTGATGCTCATATAGATTAAAAATCCTTCGTTTAGGTGTCGTCTAGTCACTGGATAGCTTAGCAATCTGAGAGCAATCTAAACTTGCATCTACTAGAAGGCAATAGGTCACTTTGTAATGGTTTATTGTTCATTGTTTATTGATTTACTAGCCATGCATCTAATGACTTAATTGAAGTGTTGTGTATTCCAGATACAGATACAGGTCCACTTTTCACACACACACATTGACTACAAACAGGTAGCATTAAAACATAAATTATTATCTGGGGATCCTATGTTTTATCATGGCTATAATTTCATATTTATTGATTGGCAACCAAAATTTAATCCTAGCTCATATAAATTCAACAAGATGTTGAAATTGATTATTCTAAGAAATCTTTATGTCAAACTTATGCACTTTCAAGTCCTTTTTAAACTAGGAGAGAAATTAGGAGGTTTTATAGGTTTGGAAGAGACTTGGTCTCGCTCTGTTGATCTTAAAATGTTATTAATTTTGGATACTAATATAACTAAGCTGAGAAGTATAGATTTCATCATAGCTAATTAAGTTATACATTAAAAAGGCTTATGATAAGATGGAGTGGCACTTCCTTTGCAAATGTCTGGAAGCATTTGGCTTTGCCAAGCCCTGGATCAACCTTATCTATGAATGCATCTCTTCCCCTAGGATTTACATCATTGTAAATGGAACCCTAGGGGGGTTTTTTAGCATCTCCAGAGGATTGATACAAGGAGACCCCATATCCCCCTTCCTTTTTATCATCATGGCAGAATCTCTAGGAAGATCCATCACCAAGGCCTGGGAGAGGGATACCCTTAAAGATATTAAAATAATGAAATGATTGGATCCCATCACTCATCATCAATTTGTTGATGATACTATGTTGTATGGCCAAGGTAACAAGCATGAGGCACAATCATTTAAAGGAATACTTAACTCCTATGTTGAAGCCTCGGGGTAGGAAATTAGCAAGGAAAAATCTGAAATCTTTTTCTTTAATACTAACAAGAACATGGAAAATGCAATCTATAATATTCTAAAATTAAAAATGGGGGAGCTTCCATGCAAATATCTTGGACTACCCTTAGATAAACGTTGCAGATCTTCAAAACTTTGGGATCATATGGTGACCAAAATAAAGAACAAAATGGAAACTTGGAAGCATAAATGGCTCTCCTCGACTAGAAGGGCAACCATGATAAAATCAGTTCTTTCTATTATGCCAATTTACCAACTTTCATGTATTGATCTCCCGGTAGCTAAAAAGAAGAAGTGAATAAATACCTCAGAAATTTCTTTTGGCAAGGAGCAGGGGAAAAAAATAAATTAGCTCTATTGGCTTGGGATAAAGTATGTAGGCCTAAGGTGGATGGAGGGGCTATAATTATGAATATCAGAGAACAGAGTAAGGCTTTAGGAGCAAAGTAAATTTGGAGAATGCACAAATTCCTAAACCTAAAATGAGCCAAAATCCTCTGCCATAAATACTTAAATAGCAACAACTCTACAAGTATTTTTAGGACTGTTAATCCCACAAGAGAATCACACATTTGGAACTTCATGTTAGATTGCAAAAGTATTATTATAGAAAATATAACATGGAATCTTGGGAATGGAGACCAGGCCCTGTTTTGCTCAAATTCTTGGGGGGGTATCCTGTAATTGACAAGGCTGCCAACCTTAAATATTCTAAGACCCTCTTGGAAGAAAGGTGGGGAAAATATGTTTACAATTACATTGAAGTTGTGGAGGGTGACATTGCTAAAGGGTGGAAGTGGAAATCCTTTGACAACTTCAGTATCCCAATCAGTGAAAAGAAGGAGTTGATCAAAATCCCAGGGTCTAGAGTTATCACTTTTCAGCCTGGATAGGATAAATTGGTATGGGATGGCTCAAAAACAAGGGACTATAACACTAAGGAAGGTTATAACCTCCTAATGGGAAAACAACTAAGACCAAAAAGCAACATTCCATTGAGACTATGTTAGGATAAAAATTGCTTACCTAAGGTCGGACTATTCTCATGGTTAGCACTGTGGAATAGGATCCTCACTGCTGACATATTCAGAAAAATGGGATATGTTGGCCCAAGTAGGTGCCCTCTTTGTGAAAAGGATGAAAACAATGTGGATCACATATTGTTATCCTGTAAATTCTCCCATCAGTGTTGGAATTGGCTACATAATAAACTTGGTTGGATCTCAGCAATACCAAGTTCTATTCTGAGAATGTTTCAAGCTTAGCCTATCAGAAATATGAATTATTTGTATGGAGATCTTTAGATTGTTGCTCCATCCATTATCATATGGAAATTATGGAAAGAGAAGAATAGATGCATCTTTAAAGAGAAAAGGTTGGGATGGGAACAACTAACCAATAAGATGGAAGCTGCCATTATTGAGATTATGAATAATATAATCATGAAGAGGTAGTGTAAGGAGGCAAATATGACCTTCTGGGATGGAAAGATGAGGGGTCGGTGGATTGGGCTAAAGATTCCTCCTTTTATTGGGCCAGGGGCCAAGGAGGGAAAGTGCAAATGAGAAAAGTGTGTGTGGCAGCCACCCAAGAGTGTGTGGCAGCCACCCAAGAGTGGGTGGCTCAAGATCAACTTTGATGGTGCTTCTAGAGTTAAACCAGGTTAGGAAAGCATTGGTTGTTATCTTCACAACTCTGAAGGGATTGAGGTGGCGTAGTTAGCAAAACCAATAGGTATTGAAACTAACAATATGGCAGAACTTACGGCTCTTGTGGAAGGACTAGTTATGTGTATAAAGAAAGGGGTGGAGAAACTAGATATCGAAGGGGACTCGATGATTGTGATCAATGCTTTGAGAAAGGGGTCCATGCCAAACTAGAGGCTGGATGCAATACTAAGGAGGGCTTTACACTTAGGCCAGTCCTTTAAGAACATTACTTTCAATCACATCTTTAGAGAGGGAAATTCTAGAGCTGACAAATTAGGAAACATAGGAGTGGAAGGGATCTCCATAATAGGAGATCTCTTGGAGTGTCGTCTCATAGGAATGTTATGGAACACAACCAGAATTTCATTGGTCACTAGGTTTGGACCCTCATGGTTGCCTAAGGTTTGCAGGCCTCTACTATTCTAGTTACCAATCTAACTCCTTTTAAAATCTTATAGTGTTTTTCAGGTATATATAGATACACTCATATACTGGTATAATGTATATAGATATTTAGGGTATGATATAGTCTCATGTTCCTTTGGTCTCTTTATCCTTGTATTATTTTATTTTCTCATATATATATATATATATATATATATATATATATATATATATATATATATATATATATATATATATATATATATATATATATATATATATATATATATATATATATATTGTTGAACACAGAGTACCACTGAGAGGGGGGTGAATCAGTGGTTCCTAACCCTTCTTCAATTTCCAAACAAACTTCAAAATAATAGTTATTCACTTAAACACTAAACAGTCATACTGATAGAACAAGAAAGGAACACAACCAGAATTTCATTGGTCACTAGGTTTGGACCCTCATGGTCGCCTAAGGTTTGTAGGCCTCTACTATTCTAGTTACCAATCTAACTCCTTTTAAAATCTTATAGTGTTTTTCAGGTATATATAGATACACTCATATACTGGTATAATGTATATAGATATTTAGGGTATGATATAGTCTCATGTTCCTTTGGTCTCTTTATCCTTGTATTATTTTATTTTCTCATATATATACATATATATACATATATATATATATATACATATATGTATATATATATGTATATATGTATATATGTATGTATATTTATATGTATATATATGTATATGTATACATATACATATACATATACATATACATATATATACATATATATATACATATATATACATATACATATATATACATATATACATATACATATACATATATACATATACATGTGTATATATATATATATATGTATATGTATATATATATATTGTTGAACACAGAGTACCACTGAGAGGGGGGTGAATCAGTGGTTCCTAACCCTTCTTCAATTTCCAAACAAACTTCAGAATAACAGTTATTCACTTAAACACTAAATAGTCATATTGATAGAACAAGAAAGAAACCCAAAGAGATCATTCACACAAATGTAACTCACAACACCAGATTTACGAGGAAAACCCAATATGGGAAAAACCTCGGTGAGAAACGCTGCTGGAGACTACTGCTCCAATCCAGCCTCACAGGTAAAATACTGACTTACAAAGATTTAGGGCACCAACCCCTGCACTTTTAGGGAGCCAACCCAAGAAGCATCAACCCCTGCACCAAGCTTCAACTTTGCGATGTATATTGAAATACTATTTGAATACAATTAAGGCTTCTTGTTGAAAATGAATTCTGCAACTCTTTGATCAAATAACTCACTGTCAGTTGACTGTCTTTTCTCCTCCACTGAATCTCACACTGCCGGTTGTGAGATTACTGTCTCTAATTCTCGGCCTCTATTATCTTTCTCTCCCTTTCTCACACAGTCTCTCAAAACATTGTGTCACACTTGGATGTTGCCTGCTCTGCCACACCTTGTCGATTAGGCTCAATTGCAAGACTATAGTTATGTCGGTAGAATCCTCTCACCGATATGCTTGCTCATGCACACTGCAACTTTCTTAGAAATATTTATAAGGTTATCAATTCTCCTTACTCACTCTCTCTTGTCTCTTCTCCTTCTTCGCAGCATCAACATGTTCTGTCTTGAGCTCTCACCTCTTATCCCGTGATTTCCTGCCAGAAAGCAATTCAAACTTCAAAGCGGTTAGGGTTTCCTCTTTTCGACACGATCTTCATGAGATCCAATCCAACTTGTCTTGGATCAATCACCCGTCCTTCAGGGATGCATCTGTACACGGTTTCTATTATCCAACGCACATTTTTTGGAAATAGCAATCTCAAACAAGATCCTCTGCCTTGAAATCTATCGACATATAAAATGCTTCAGTTGATTCCTTTTTGAGGTCTTCCTGAATCAGATTTCCCTTGAATTGATCCAGGCACCAACTACTCCCTTATCTTCCTCTATCATTCTTTCTTCCTCAAGCCGCAATGGTCAGTTACAATCCTGTGATTTATGGTTGTTTCATTTATATCGGCAGACAGTTCCACCAACCATGTTGATGATGGTTTTATCAACCTCTACCTATTTGCCACCTCGGCTCCACATGGCATTCCCAAGGACATTCATTCTACTCACCAACACACAGTCGGTCCAAACTAAATGCCAAAATGCCAACAATATCCCCCTTTGGCATTGATGTCAACTTTTCACAACACACTATATACCAGTACAATTCTCCCCCTTTGACACAATGACAAAGGGTACTATGCACTCCCCCTTTGATCCATACCAAGCTCCCCCTTTGACCGCTATCAACTCCCCTTGAGCCACATAAATCCTTCTTAGGTAGATGACACAACTCCCAACTTGTGTCGGAGATACTCAAAAGTTCTTACCGGTAATGGTTTGGTGAAAATGTCTGCTACTTGTTCACCTATAGGAACATAATCCATCCTTACCTCTTGTCCTTCAACCTTCTCTCTGAGAAAGTGAGACTTGATAGCAATGTGCTTTGTTCTAGAATGCATGAGTGGATTCTTTGCTATGTTCATTGCACTCGAATTGTCACACCGGATGAGAATAGGATCAGTGATGTCCACCTATATGTCTTTCAGAGTCTGCTTCATCCAAAGAACCTGAGAGTAGCATGTAGTTGCAGTAATGTATTCAGCTTTAGCAATAATAGAGAGACTGAGTCTTGCTTCTTGCTATGCCATGAGACCAACTGGTCACCTAGAAATAATGCACCACCACTTGTTCTCTTTTGATCATCAATGCATCTTGTCCAATCAACATCAGTGTATTCTTCCAAGATAAAATCTCCTTGTTTAGGATACCACAAACCATAGCTGAGCATCCCTTGTAGGTACCTAAAAATTCTGCTAACAACATTCATATGTGATTGCTTTGGTGCAGCTTGGAATCTGGCCACCATGCACACTTCCTGAACTATATCCGGCCTTGAAGTAGTTAGATACAGTAGACTGCCTATCATGGATATGTACAGAGTCTGATCCATCACTAGTGATTCATCATTCTTGCTCAATTTTCTATCGGTCACCATGGGGGTACTTACCAGTTTACAATCTTCCAGTTGGAATTTCTTCAACATCTCCTTTGCATACTTGACTTGTGAGATAAAGATTCCTTTATCTTGTTGTAATATTTGTAAACCAAGGAAGTATGTCAATTCACCAAGCATTGGCATCTCAAATTCTGACTGTATTTGATCATTCTTTGCAGAGAGTGTCCTTGTTGCCTCCAAAGATGATGTCATCTACATACACAACCACAATGATCATGTGGTTCCCATCTTTCTTTATCTACAAATTTCTATCAACACTTCCCTTTTTGAATCCCTTCTCCTTTAGGTACTGATCTAATCTCAAATACCATGCTCTAGGAGCTTTCTTTAACCATACAAGGCCTTCTTCAACCTGGACACAAATGTCTCATCATCATGCAGCAGAAACCCTTCTAGTTGCTCCATGTACACTTCTTCCAAATTTCCATTTAGGAAGGCAGATTTTACATCCATTTGGTATACTTTATAACCTTTGTAGGTAGAGAAGGATAGAAACATTCTAATTGCTTCTAATCTAGCTCTGGTGCAAATGTTTCATCAAAGTCAATTCCCTCTACCTAAGAGTATCCTTTGCACACTAGTTTATCTTTATGCCTAACAATCTTACCTTCTTCATTCATCTTATTCTGGTGTACCCATTTTGTGCCAATGATGTTCTTGTCTTTCGCTCTAGGGACTAATTCCCAAGTCTTGTTCTTATCAATCTATTGTAGTTCTTCTTCCATGGCATCCATCCATTATTGTCTTTTGCTGGCCTCATTGAATATTTTGGGTTCAACTTCAGTCATGAGGCATAGATTGACTTTTTCATCATTCTGGGCAAGTCTTCTTCTAGTCTGCACACCATCACTCTTATTTCCCTAAATTTTCTCTTCCGGTTGATTCAATTGTACATACCGGTTGGGGGCCTTCTTGGATGCTACCTATGGTTCGGTATCTGACTGAACTTCATCATGTTCATCACCAAAGTCATCATACCGGTTAATCTGTGGTTGACATCCTTTGTGCATATATTCATCAACTTTTACATGCACACTCTCAACGACTCTTCTTAGTCTTTTATTGTAGCATTTGTAGGCCTTGTTGTTAGATGAGTAACCAAGGAAGATTCCTTCATCGATCCTAGAGTCAAAACTTCCTAGACCATCCATATCTCTCTTGATAAAGCACTTGCTTCCAAATACTTTGAAGTATTTGACTGATGGCTCCCGGTCATACCACAACTCATAAGGTGTCATCATGTTGTTTTTTCTTAATTTAACCTGGTTCAAAGTAAATGTAGTAGTATAAACAACTTATTTCCAATATGTGTCTGACAAACTAGCCTCATTTAACATGGTTCTAGCCATCTCCTTGACTATCTTGTTCTTCCTTTCTACCACACCATTTTGTCGTGGTGTCCTAAGAGCAGAGTATTGCCTTCTAATTCTATGTTTTTCACAATAATATTCAAATTTATTTGATGTAAACTCTCCACCCCTATCTGATCTTAGGCATTTTAACCTGTACCCACTTTCCTTTTCCACCATCTTCCAAAAGATCTTGAATCTTTCAAATGCTTGTGATTTATCTTGTAGAAAGGTGACCCATGTCATTCTTGAGTAGTCATCAATGAAGAGCATAAAGTATCTTTCACCGGCAAGTGCTCTTGTTCAAGTTGGACCACACAGATCTGTATGCACGATTTCAAGTAGTCTTGAGGTGTTGTGATCTTTTGTCCTGAAGCTCACTTTAGTTTACTTACCTTTTACACATTCATCACAAAATGTGTTTACAGGTTTGATGATGGGTGGAATATTCCTCACACACCCCTTTTTTCTTACTGCAACTAGGTTATCAAAATTTATGTGGCCTAATCTTCGGTGCCATAGCCAACTTTCATCTACTTGTCCTAACATACATTGGGACTCATAGCATTCCTTCATATTATAAACATTTCCATCTATTCTCTTTCCTTCTGCCACAACTTTATCGGTATTGTCTTTCTTTATCTAGCAACCAGTTGAGTCAAAGGTGAATTTGTAACCTTTGTCACACATATGACTCACACTCAGCAGATTATTCTTTAGGCCTTCCACATAATATACATCATGTGCCTTTAGTTTTCCATCAATCCTTAGATTTTCTTTTCCCTTTATTTTGATGGAAGAATTGTCTCCAAACCTTACTGATCCACCATTCCAGTCTTCAAGTTTGATGAATTTATTTTTATCACCAGTCATGTGGTTGGAACAACCACTATCCACAACCCATAGATTCTTCCTCTCAGCATGTAGGGCAGTTTGCACTATGAGACTTGATTCTGCCTTTTTTTCTTTCTTTCTCAACCCAAATAGGTTTGGCCTCCTTCTTCTTGTCAGCTGCTATACTGTGCTTAGGTTCAGTTACCAGCTCTTTATCTGGATTTGACTTCTTCTTCTTGATCTTCCAGTTTTTACATAACTTTTCTATGTGTCCAAACTCTTGACAGTTATAGAATTTACATTTTTCATTTAAGGGGATGTCCTTAAAATTATTGTAGGGTACTGGTTTATTCTTCCTAAAATCAAAACTCTTATGACCATATCCATTGCACTAATAGTAGACAACATTCATATCCTGGAGTGCATTAAATGGATTTATACTTTCATAACTCATAGAGGGGTTATTGATTAATCTACAGTCAGCTATTCTATGTCCAAATTTGTTACACCGATAATGATAACCATGAAAGTTTGAAACATACTGATTAGGTTGTCTTGGTCCTAAATGGAGCTGCCTCATTGGGGGTCTTCCCTTCATGTTGTTGAGCCTAGTAAATCCTTCATGGTCAATTCTTGCATTTCTCCTTGGGTCTGCATGTTGGTACAAGAAGTGTGACCTCTGGTTCATTGTTGTATATCGATTTGAGTGGCGATTTCCAACAACATCTGCATATGTCTTTTTGTCGGTATCCTTGCCTACAATGAATGTCTTCTTTTCTTCACCTTTAATTGAAGAAGTGAACATTATTTCTTTGTCGGATTTAACTTTGTCGGTTGAACCTTGACCTTCTTCAAAGCCTAAGCCACCAGTGTCTTTGGATTGCTTTTGTTTTCTCAACATCTTGTCTAAGGCCTTGGTGTTGCCTTCATACTTGCTCCTTATTTTTATTTCTTCCTTACTTTCTTCAATCTCCTTTCTAAGATTTACTATTTCTGCTTCCAACTCTTGATGCTTCTTTTCCTTCTTTGTCAGATCAGAAGTTGTAGCTTCACATTTCCTCTTAGTTTCTTCCAGCTGCAATTTTAAGTCAAATATAACTTGACTGGACTCATCCAGGAATTGCTTCAAGAGATCTTGTTCATCTACTGCAACATGCTTAACCCTCTTGATTTCTCTTCTTGTTTTACTCAATTCCTCAAGAGCACTGATAAGTTCAATCTCCAAATCCACTTCAGATTCAATCTCCTCCTCTTCCTCATCTTCATCAATTGGTTCATCAAGTGCCATGAAGACATTGACTTTTCTGTCGTTCTCATGGTAATCATCTTCTGATGCATTTTCTTCATCTGTTGTGTCATTCTTCATAATGTATAGGATGTTCTGGTTCTAGTAGCCTCTCCTTCCTTGCTGGTAGTAGTTCCTTTCTCTGTCTTTGCCAATAGATCTTCTGAACTCTCTTGACTCATCTCCACCGGTTTCTTTGTGAGGACAATTTGCAGCAAAGTGTCCTACCTTCCCACAGTTGAAACATTTAAGTGGTAGCTTTCCTTTGTACCAGACGGATCCTCTTTTGAGCTTCCTAACAAATTTTTCTACTTCTGCATCAGAGTCTTCACTGGATTCTTTATGAGTAACAACTTCTTTGCCCTTTTTGGTGATCTTGAATGTTGCTTCCTTCCTCGAGGAAGTATCACCGATTGTTCTCATCTCATAGGCTGTCAACGAACCAAATAACTCATCCATTGAAAAAGTCTTCAGATCCTTGGCTTCTTCTATGGCAGACACCTTAGTATCATACTTGGGTGTGAGAGATCTAAGTACCTTCTTGACAAGAATCTCATCTACAATCTCTTCTCCAAGTCCTCTAACAGTATTTACAGTTTCATCGAATTTGTGAAGATAGTCTGCAATCTTTTCATCATCTTTCATTATGATGCTTTCAAGTTGGCCCCTTAGTGCTTGCAGCTTGGCTTCTTTCACTTTTGCATCTCCTTCAAACAACCTCTGCAATTTGTCCCAAGTCTCCTTTACTGAAACACAATGCATGACTTTGACAAATTCATTATCAGACAATCCACTCAAGATAGCATGTCTGGCCTTTGCATTATTCTCATACTCCCTTTTTGCATCTAGATCAGTGGAAGGAGCATTAGGAACAACATACCCATTCTTGACTGACATCCATACATCAAAGCCAAGGGAGGAAATGTAGGTCTCCATTGTTCTGCTCCAGAAGTCATAGTTGGACCCATCAAACATGGGGGCTTTTGAGGAAGCAGACTCATTTCTTGCCATTGTGTTCAAAGTCCATAATCTACCCAAGGTTTAAAGATAACCGGGAACCTACGCTCTGATACCAATTGTTGAACATAGAGTACCACTAAGAGCGGGATGAATCAATGGTTCCTAACCCTTCTTCAATTTCCAAACAAACTTTAGAATATCAATTATTCACTTAAACACTAAATAGTCATACTGGTAGAATAAGAAAGAAACCCAGAGAGATCATTCACACAAATGTAACTCACAACACCATATTTACGAGGAAAACCCAATATGGGAAAAACCTCGGTGAGAAAAGTTGTTGGAGACTATTGTTCCAATCCAGCCTCACAAGTAAAATACTGACTTACAAAGATTTAGGGCACCAACCCCTGCACTTTTAGGGCAGCAACCCAAGGAGCATCAACCCCAGCACCAAGCTTCAACTTTACGATGTATATTGAAATAATTTTTGAATACAATTAAGGCTTCTTGTTGCAAATGAATTCTGCAACTCTTTGATCAAATAACTCACTGTCAATTGACAGTCTTTTCTCCTCCACCGAATCTCACACTGCCGGTTGTGAGATTACTATCTCTGATTCTTGGCCTCTGTTATCTTTCTCTCCCTTTCTCACACAGTCTCTCAACACATTGTGTCACACTTGGATGTTTCCTACTCTACCACACCTTGTCGGTTAGGCTCAATTGCAAGACTATAGTTATGCCAGCAGAATCCTCTCACCGATATGCTTGCTCATGCACACTACAACATTCTTAGAAATCTTTCTAAGGCTAGCAATTCTCCTTACTCACTCTCTCTTGTCTCTTCTCCTTCTTCGCAGCATCAACACGTTCTGTCTTGAGCTCTCATCTCTTATCCCGTGATTTCCTGCCAGAAAGAAATTCAAACTTTAGAGTGGTTAGGGTTTCCTCTTTCCGACACGATCTTCATGAGATTCGATCTAGCCTGTCTTGGATCGATCACCTATCCTTCAAGGATGCATCTATACATGATTTCCATTATCCAATGCACATTTTTTGGAAATAGCAATCTCAAACAAGATCCTCTTCCTTGAAATCTGTCAACACATAAAACGCTTCAGCTGTTTCCTTTTCGAGGTCTTCCTGAATCGGATTTCCCTTGCATTGATCCAGGTGCCACCTACTCCCTTATCTTCCTCTATCATTATTTCTTCCTCAAGCGGCAACGGTGAGTTACAATCCCATGATTTACGGTTGTTTCATTTATATCGACAGACAGTTCCACCAACCGTGTTGATGATGGTTTTATCAACCTCTACCTATTTTCCACCTCAGCTCCACATGGCATTCCCATGGACATTCATTTTGCTCACCAACACACAGTCGGTCCAAACTTGAACATTCAGCAAACTCATACCGGTACACGCCTTTACCAGTAATACCTTCTTCTTCTGCTAACCGATAGTGCACACTATACCACTAACACATCTTCACCTCCAACGGTTTGAGACAACACTAACATTCTACCTCTTTATCATAAATAAGAAACTATCCTTTAGACCAGTTTATTCCTTATCGGTAAGCCTTCATTCTTTTTGCTCACATTCATGTGAATATCCATCATGCCAGTTGACATCAATGACAACTAAATGCTAAAATGCCAACAATATATATGTGTGTGTGTGTGTACAGATATGTATATATGTACAAATATGTATATATATACAGATATGTATATATATACATGTATGTATATATATACATGTATGTATATATATACATGTATGTATATGTATATTTATACATGTATGTATGTATATGTATAGATATGTATATATATACATATATGTGTATACATGTGTGTGTGTGTGTATATGTGTGTGTATACATATGTATATATATATGTATATATATATATATAGGTATGTATATATACATACATATATATATGTGTGTGTGTATATATACATATATGTATATATGTATATGTATATATATGTATATATGTAAATATGTATATATGTGTGTGTGTGTGTGTGTGTGTGTGTGTGTGTGTGTGTGTGTGTGTGTGTGTGTGTGTAAATACATATATTCAAACTTATTTATATTTTAATTAGAAAGTCTAATTAACCTCTGCTGCCATCTTTGATATTCGGGGGAATGTATTTATTATTTTAATTTCACCCCTCGTGGCTTTAATTTTCTTCGATGCAGTCTACTCAGTATCATTTGAGGCGTCTAATCATTATTTGGTCGGCCTACTTTTTGAAGGATCGAGGATAATCTAGCGGTCTTCAATAGTGGCCTAAGGACAACTTTTAATTTCCATATGTGTTACGATAGGATTCTACAAATTTATGTCCTTTTTGGTGGGCATAATATGTGACATCATATGATTTTATGAGAATAGAGTCGGCTTTTAGCATCTTGAAAGCTATGAGTGTTTAATGCATACTATTTTATGATGTCAGACCATTATGAAATAGACAGCTTTTCTCAGGTGTGAGTCTATAATTGATTTGTGTGGTGTCCTTCTCATTTAGTTTATGTTCTTATCCCTTCTATCCCCAGGCTTGGCAAGACCTTTACTTCAAATGGATACTCCGGTAAAAGTGTCTTGCAGTAAGAGGCAGATGGAAATTTTAAATGTGATCAAACAAGATCGTCTGGTAGGGATTGTCAAATTCCCTCATGAACTGGTAATTGGCGCCATTCTAAAGATGTTTGGGGAAGAATATTCCCTTAATGAAGATAAAACTAGGGCTAACTCTGATATAGCATCTATGTTTTTAGCATTTGCTATGTATTTTGAAAAATAGAGAGAGGTGGTTAAAGGTATCTGCAAGAGCTTACTCAAATATTTCATTTTGGTTAGTCTAGATAGAGTCTTGATTAACATCTACGAGGACCTTACAATTCCCAAACCTAGTAATTATGATAGGTTAGTGTGGAAAGGTAAATTGGTTCCAAAATATCCCATCTTGGATATTGAGGATTGGGATGGGTTTGAAAGGAGAGTGCTTGAAATTACCCAGAATTTGAATTTCCTGTTGTGGTTGTTTCGCATCAAGAGGCCTAATTGCCGACACTGGTTTGCTCAATATCTCATGGAGGAAGGGATTTCTAGGTATGACGAAGTCATGAACATACCCAATGCCTCCTTCCTGAACGATGACAAGGACATTGTGGATGCTGCTAAGAAGAAAATGAGTACTTCCAAGCGGGAAAGTGGGGGTGGCCGTAAGAGAAAGGCATTAGTTGATGGCACTAATGAGCCAAGCGTTGGCTTCTCTGGCAAAGACAGTAAGGGTAAAAGAATTATGTTGGACTAAGCCCTGCAGAGGAAGGGCATTTTTTCTATAGTTTACCTAGAGCTTATTATCTTCTTTGTTACGGTTTATTTCGAATCTATGGGTGTTTAGAGACTTCTCATACAATATCTATATGTCTTTCTAATAATAGTACTTTTCATACTGAAAATTAAGCTCTAAGCATGGTTATCTATCTATTTGGTAATTATTATGTTATAAATTTGCTGGTGATATTTAGGTTCTCATATATTTGAAGAATTTATATATATACATACATACACACACATATATATATAGTCTTTCTGATAATAGTACTTTTCATACTACAAATTAATCTCTAAGACATGGTTATCTTTTGGCAATTATTATGTTATAAATTTGATGGTGATATTTAGATTCGGATATATATGCAGAATTTATATATATACATATATATGTATATGTATATATACATATATACATACATATATATACATACATACATACATATATATGTATATATACATACATATATATATACATATATACATACATATATACATACATATATATGTGTATGTATATGTGCATATATATATGTATATGTGTGTATATATACACATATGTATATATATGTATATGTATATATATATATACACATATACATATATATATATATGCACATATACATATATATAGATAGATATATACATATGTATATATCTATATATATGTATATCTATATATATATATATGTATATATGTGTGTGTGTGTGTGTATAAACACACATATATATGTATATATATACATATGTATATACATATACATATATACATATGTTGTTTATGGAATATTGTTAGTGATGATGTTGGAGATTTCAAGCGCCTTCTTGTAATTCGGCCTTTGGGTGGGGATTTGTTAATCTTTCGTTATTAAGCATCTTAAGATTGCAGATTCCAATCTTTGATTGACTCTTGTTTTTCTTAGGTTCTATCTTCATTATGCACTTGTAAAGGGCAAATTCCTTCTCAAGTTATATTCTTGTCTCTCTGGCATTTTAGACTGTTTGCAGGTAGTTTTACTCTGATTCCAGTAAGTTATTGCTTATCTTGATTGAGATTATGTTTCATAAGGATAGGAATCTTGTTATGGTTGTCTCAGCATGTCATATTTGGCTGATCTGTCCGTAGTATAAATGTTAACATATCAAGGATGGCTTAAATTTCATTTTATAGAAGGCTAAATTAAGCTTGATATTTTCAAGATGGTTAAATTTCATTTCAGATGATTGAAAATTTATTTGAGCTTGAGTAAGGATAGCGGAGGATATGGATAGGATCAATTATGATATCTATTTAGCCTAACCCCTACTGTTGAGCTGTTGATTTTCAGCATTACAGGATCTTACAGGGCTACATATGACAGGATTGTTCTGGGTCGCTTGTCAGAGCACCTCTCAGCTTTCTGATTATTCCGAATACTTTATGATGTAGATTATCTACTAACCATAGATTGTTTGCATGATTTTAGTTGATGTCTAACAGGTGGTCTATTAGTTTGGATAATGTTTTGTTTTTTGGCTTGAAGTGGAGGGAATCACATCGGTCACAAACTATTGATACTATGATTCGAGAGTTTAGTTTCTATAGGAAGGATAAAGCAAAGAACATCACAATGCCTTATTGGGGATAACCGGACAAGGGCTATGCATCCTGTTGCTTCATAAGCTCAAATTTATGGCAGTTCCTTGTACACAGGCATATGATTTGTAACTAATTAGCCAAATAATGCTTGGATTGAGGAATGTATATTCCTCATAATTGTAATAAACAACTGATTGCATATTCTTTTATGAGACAAGACCGGAGGTTTTCTCCACCCATCTCTTTCCTACCGCTGTCCCTAATGAACTGGGTTGTATTAGATTTTAAAAATTAATAAAATTATAACTTCGACCTTTTACCGATAAAAAAAAAAAATAGTTTTCCACTAAATTACTAAAAAAATGCTCAAGAAATTACTTAACCAATATATAGAATGTTGTAGAATATTACATTCTAGAATTCTTTGATATCACCACAGCAAAATTTTTTAAAAAAAAAAAAAAAAATTCAAGTTGCTTACCTCATACTTTAGAATATTTGCAAACCAATCAACAACCTAACATCCTTAAACCCCTCCAAACATGGACAAAACCTTCCACGTGAGATGTATAACAACTTTATTCAGGCTACGATGTCCCTTTAGAGATGTTGTGTTAGCTTTTTTGATAACCTTTTAAGTTTTCATAAGAATTAATGAGGGCTTGAATGCCTTTCAAAGTGAATTGCATTTTATTTTTTCAAACGCAGGTAAAATGTGGTACAACTGGGCCAACTCAGCACATATAAAATATATTTTTTCTTTTTTCACACAAAATACTTTAGCTTATGATATCTCCCACTCTCACACACAACACAATCAATTTTATCATTTGTTTACAAATCTCTAATAAATTTGGTGATAGATATTTTTAAAGAACAAACACAAAATTCTTGTAAAATGGTGTAATTCTTCAAAATGATCTTCTTCAATATTTCATTATTTTGCATGTTTGTGAACTTTGAATGAATCCATCAAGAATTGGCTATGTGGGTTTTTGTCCACAAAATCAATATTTACCTTAGGTTCTTTTAATTTAGATTAAATAACTGAACAATAGATCAAACTCCCAAAGAGGCTTTCACCAAAATGAACATCCAAGAATGAATCAAATGAATCTCCTCAACCTCCTTTTATAATTTATTATAGAAATTTTCATAAGTTCCAATATAATATTCACTTTTTTAATAATAATCATTTAGCTCATAAAATTAACTTTATTTTATTTTTTACTTTTTCAAGTAGTCAAGTCACGTAAAATTTACCTCTATAAATAATTAATATCAGTTGTCTTTTAATGCACTCTTTGACAACTCAAATATGAATTATTTAATATTTTAATTATTTTTTACAAATGACCTAAGTTGCAAAAAATAGTAAAATATCTCAAAAATGAATTCTAATTTTACCAACATAGTCTAAAGCTCACTAAAAATCCATAATGAAAATTGATACTTTCTAAAAATAGAATACTTCTCCAAGAAGTGTGGAAAGCACATAGGATATTGAAACTTCTCTAAAAAAGAACCAAATGGATTCAACTTGATCTTTTGACCAAATTGCCTCTATCTAAAATCCATTTTGAAAACGTTTGGCACTCTCTAATAAAGTTGGATCTTCGAGAGATATTAGAGAGGTTATAAAAAGGGAACATTACAATACATTTTGGAATTTATTTTACCTAGAGAATATAAATTTAGAGTCCACCTTGAGTCTTTTCCATAAAAATAATTGCTTTAGTTGAGTCATCGACCAAAATTCACTTAGTGTCCCATCTAGTAGCAATTTTTAAATAACTTCTTACTTTTCGGTCACCAATTTTCTTGTATTCTTGAACATCATAATCCTAGCCTTTTTTTGTGAGTCTAACATTATTGATGCCTCCTAACCAAATAACTTGTTAGTCTTACTATTAAAATTAATTGTATTTGGTTATTTATTAGATAATCAATAAAATGTGAAATACTTATCAATGAAATTATCCATTCTCTTTTCCCTCAAGGTATCTACAGATATGACAAATAGAGATATAAACTTTCTAACATCATCCATTTCACCACATAAAGTTTCATTTATTGAAAATAATCCAACATCTTCACAAAATATCATACCAATATTTTTCAAGAATTAATAGACATATTCAAGCTTCAAGAGTGTATCTAAAGGATCACTAGAAGCCTCATTATTATTTTACATAACTTCAAAATTCCAAGTAAGCATACTAGAAAGAGTATCTTCTTGCTTTCTTTTAGATGTGTTTTCAAATAATTTTAAATACCTCTCCCTTCTAGCTTAAAAAAAATGGTGGTGAAAATATCATTGATTTGAAGTAAATGTTGACAGCCGTGAACATGATAATTTTCCTATAGAAACACATGTAATTGGAAATGTGCTCCTTGTAGACATGAATTTTTATTAAGTCAACTAAATGATAGATTATTTGAAGTGTAATATAATAATAAACTGAAATACCACATTGTTTGTCTATTGTGTTAATGGTGTATGGTATACGTATGTTAGTATCTAGTTAGCCACATTTCTTTATTTCATTTATATTAAAAAATGTTCTTATAATTATTTCATCTTTAATAGATTTCTTCCCACCAATTAGTAATAGAAATCCAAGATGTAAAATCCATAGAGCTTTACGAAAACCTTATCGATAATATCCAACAATCACCAAGTTAGTTATTGCCTCCATTAATTCAGTGTTTGAGATTCATTTTGAGCATGTCCTTACTTATTAATAAAAATATGTTCCATTGTGTTTTTCTAATGCTAACTAAAGTAGCTATAACAATAACATATGAAACTTACCTCCATTTTATTGTGCTTTAATGGAAATCCATAACTTGTTCCAAAATACATTATGAAACTTACCTCCATTTTATTGTGCTTTAATGGAAATCCATAACTTGTTCCAAAATACATTGTAGGTAGGAGGCTAATAGCTAAGGTCATATAAATTTGGCTATGCACCTACCAATTGTATTTTATATAATTTTTAAAAATAATTTTCAAAAGATTCATTTAAAATCTTCTACTAAATAGTTACTCAAACCTGTCTAGATGTTTCCACATTTTGCATAGATTTTGACTGAGTAACTCAAACTAAAATACCTTATAAAAATACCTTTCATAAATTGTAATGGAGGTTTATATCTTATTCTAAAGGTTACATTCTTGGCATGGGTAGAGAGGTTGTTGGTAAATATCACAAACAAAAAGGATTTTGGTGAAGGTTGTGGAGTTTATTTCACATGATATTGAAAACATTATTAGAAAATATTTAAAACCAAATTAACAAATCCATTACACACATATCCTCTACTCTTTTCCTTTGGGTTTAAGCCTTCATATTATTCTAAATCTCTCTTTTTAACATAGCATAGGAATCATGTTGTTGAAGGTAAACAAACTTAGCCTTATACCTATTATTTGCATTAATTTGAAAGCGTCCAAAGCATTTGACAATCCACTATGCGTCTATCTTGCAATCATTTTAATTTGGAAGACCACTATTCCAAAGCTCCCATTTTTTTGCATGAAGGTACGGTGCTTGGATTTACACCTACCAATTATATTTTTTTTAAAATTTATAAAACCTTTTCAAAAAATACATTTAATGTATATCTTAGAACTATTTTCATTACACATAATAATGTACATTTAATTGTAGAATTGTGATCAATCGATTCTTCCAACTATAATATTAAACCTAAATTCCCCTTTGTAAGATTTAATAGATGCATGTACACTATCCCAAAGATTTAATAGATTCAAGGGAGTTTCAAAAGTTAATAATCTTGAACATGGCATTCCCTAACTTTTTAGCACATTATAAAATCACAAAACCACAACAAAATAAAATTTCACCCTATTTTAAGTTCGACGAACCTTTAAAATGCCAATTAAAGACATGCCACATTTTTGGGCTTGTTGAGAAACTTATGGCTCATGAGGAGGATTTCACATTTTTGAGGATTTTTAAAACTTTCATCAAAATGTTCAGAAACCATATAAATGTTGAAAATCCAATAATATATGTTCCAATGTTTAAAACCTTTTAACTTAGCACAAATATTTTGTTTTTCTTTTGAACATAAGTCAAGATTGTCAAAAACAATTACTTATAGAAAGAGGGTTAATTTCATATATTTGGAATGGAAGTATATTATTGGCTCAAAATCAAATGCATTTGCATGTATAATAGCTCCATGAATCTCCCTATTAGTTCATTTCTTTAAATTCTCCAAAAATCTTGTTTTAATTGTTTTCATAATCAATCTAACAAAAAATGTTAAATTTAAAATCTTCTAAATGAAAAGGAATTTTGGTCTAAAAAATTATTAGATTATATTCATAAATTCAAAAATACCATAAAATTCTTTTCATCCATCTCAAATGGATCTTGTGATTTAATTATGTCAGCTATAGGGTCAAACTGTGTGAAAAACATGTGATGCAATATTTTGTAAATATAATGTAAATTGAAGAGTTTTAGTTTGGTGAGAAACATAACATCTAGGGGTGATCAAATACATTGGAACCAAATGAGTTATCATAATATATGGTCTAAACACATGATTACGATTGTCAATTTTGATGTAAAAAGAATTTTTTACTTAAAAATTGCGGTGTGTGTGTGAAGGTGTGAGTAGAAAAATGATTGAAAGCTATTTAACAATCTAACTACACAATCAACAAGCAAAACACTCAAGATTGGTTGATAAAAATAAAGTTAAAGGACAATTAATGAGCAAGAAAATGCAAACTTAATAGCTCCTTTTGATGAGGATTTGTCCTTCGATTTGGTTTGATGTGTGCTTGTTATGTGATAGGTACTCAATTTCACTCCATGCTAGTAAATGCAATATGAAGATTAAGCTAAAATGAGATGCATGGATGTATGCTAAATGGATATGATGTGCAAAAGGTGAATAAACAGTTTTGCATTATGATGGTATGAAAATGAGAGGGGATGGATTGTGAAGGAAAATGAGGGGATTAAATAGGCCAAGCTGGGAGATGATAAGGCATGAGAATAAGACACTTGTCCCTGACAACGACAAGTGTGATGGATGGAAATGATATGTGTCCTTGAGAAGGACAAGTGTCATTGGAAAGAATGACATGTGTCTATGAGGACACAGGCCTATTTGGGAGAGACACGCCCAAATAGGAAGGTTCTATTCCAAATATGGATATATTTCCATATTTTAGGATATTTGGGATATTTTCCCAAATTTTAGGAAATTTCCTTGAATTCAAAGACATTTCCCCAAATTTTAGGAAATTTCCCTGAATTCAAAGACATTTCCCCAAATTTTAGGAAATATAGGATATTTTGGGAATGTGCACACATATAGTGAAGGCAAGGGGATAAGGTTGAGAAAAACCCATGGTTAACTATGTGGGTGAGGCTAGAGGAAGGGTTAGATGGGGGTTAGAGTTAGGAGACATGTGGGGGAAATAGAATTAACTAATTCTATGAGAGAAATAGAGGAAAAGGACAAAGGGTTAATTAAATAATCAAACTATATATTTGATGTATTTTAATAGAAGAAGAGGTCAAATTCAATTAATTAATTGATTTATAATTATCAATTAATTAAGTAAAGGAGGACTATAGCATAATTAATAGAATTAACTAGCTAGAGGGAAGGAACGCTAATAATTAAATAATGCGTAATTATTTAATTAAAGATGCTCGGGATAGCTAAATTCAATTAATTAAATTAATCAAATTTAGGTGTCTAAATTTTTCCCCTCTTCATGATGACACTAAAATAGCATCAGTGCGAAGACCAAAAGACACCGATGACTCGGCGAAAAGAAAGGGATAAAATGCCCCCGGGAGACAGAAGGAAAATGACAAGAAACAAAATCAACAAGTGAAGACGACACTCAAAAAAGCGATTATAGGAAGAAATGGGGAGAAAATATCTCAAAGGGATCAGGACAGTGAAAAATGGGGGTTTAGAAGGCCCTACATTAGCAAATTTGAAAATTTACTATTTACTTTTACTATGCACAAGAGAGAAATTAGAGCAATTGATAGCCCCTTTGCATTTTGTTTACGCATTCTAGGGCTTTGAGAGTGGTGGACAAGATGGCTGCTAGGGATATCTTGAGGTATCACGCACACATGGTGGCAAGCATCAGGTAGATTCTACGACCTGACCACTAGGTACGCTTGAAAAAACAAACATTCCTTTTCATTTTGGTGCATTTATGACACTTAGAATATGTAGAAAGAGTAATCCTACTAGTTCATGAACTGCGAGATTGTGTGTCATAGTGATGGGAACATGCTCGCACCACTTGCATGAGGTAGTGGGAATGGGGTAGCATAGGTCAGATTAGGAGGGTTTAGGAATGTGATCCTATGATAGCGGGTTCGCATATCAGGGTAGCAGGAATGCATTTCTAGGCGAAGGAATTCAGTGGGATTGGGATCCCACCACTAGGCAAAGGGGGAAAAATAATAGGGAATATTTAGGATGTGGGGGATTTTGTTCCCACAATAGCAGGTTTGCAGACCGGGATAGCGGGAATGCATTCCCATAGTCCAAATACTAGTGTGAATGTGTTCTCGCGATCAGGAAGTAGGGAACCTACTATAAATGGTAGGATTGCGGAAAGAAAATAAAAAGAATGGGATGGGAAGCTAGGAAGAAAGAGAATGAAGAGAGGAAAAATCTTTGACAAAAATTTTTACTTAGATGCAGTGTTGTGTGGGCATCTCAATGAATTGAAAGAGGTCATCATCAGTTCTACAATTTATTGATGGGTTTGGAGCCACGGAGTGGTCAAGCATCGATGTTATTGGGTTGGGACACTTGGCACGGATGCCACACATCAAATCACATGTGTGGAGGAGCAACACCTTGACCTTTCATCTACCTACATGAGAGATGATGGTGATGGATGAGGATGTTTATTGCATCCTTAGATTGTCAATTAGGGGTGTCATAGAGATTACTGACCGGGCACCACCAGATGATGCTATACAAAGGTTGGTTTGAGCAGGGGTCCAGTTGTGACATGGACAGTTATCACTGGATCAAGCAATATAGTAAGAACCACCTAACCGCCACATTTAATTTTTTGTATGTGCACTGGTTAGCAGCTTCGTTATCCCTGATAAAGGCGGTCGATCAGTTGAACTCGATATGATTCATGTATGTATAGATGCAGTAGATGGAGGTCGGCCTATGTCTTGGGGAACCCTAGTTTTGATAGAGTTGTATAGAGAGCTCCACCAGATATGCTGCCATTGGAGCTACAATTTTGGGTATGTGACTCTACTCTAGGTATGGACGTGGGAGCACATTGTGGTGACTCGGCTAGCAAGGAGGGTAGATTGAACAGTAGATCTACCAGTTGTGTATAGCTACAGGGGTGGACTACATTATGAGGAGACTAAGGATGTTGACCACTAGAGGGTCATTTTTGATAGATTGGATGCTACACACACCAATTCATTTGACTCCAAATTCGGATGAATGTTTGTTGATATATCGACAAACTTTTGTCGAATTACCGACGAAATGCCCAAAATATTTTCATCGCTTTTTCGACAAACATAAATACGTCGAACCTCTGACGGATTATTATCGGATAGTGGGATGGACATTAGAGGTGTTTTTTTGTCGTAAATCAATGAAAAGTTTGTCCAACTTGCAACGAAAATAATCACAAAATAATGTGTAATGTTTCTTTAAAAGCATCAATATTCTGACGATATTGACCAAACATTTCGTTGACTTTACAACGAAAAAACACCAAATGTTCATCGATATTCCGATGATGTGGACAAAACATTTTGTTGACATTACGACAAAATAATCATCCCTTGTACAACAACTATGTCAGACGTTTTTGTTTTTCGTCGGATGGGATTCATCAAAATTGCGACGAAACCTGTAGATTTCAAAAAAAAAATATATTCGTTCAAATAGAGTAAACTATTCTGACATGTGTATTTCAGAATATGTTATGTCAATACATGTTTTATTGGAATCATATACAAGGTCGAGATAGGACTAGAAGGCTATCCAGATGATGCGAGTTATCTCGATAAAAGAAAATAAGAACTGAAATTTATCAATAAGCATTGAGCAAGCTCATCAGAATAACTAATGAAATCAGGATAATACATTAGCATCGATCTGACAGTTGAATTTGTACTGATGGCAAACAAATAAAATATTATCGAAATAGTTATTCCGATCATGAATTCCTAAATGAGAAGATGACATCGGGGAAACCTATGGCAATGAAAGAAAATGAAGATGGAGTCTCTATCAATATAACTAATAAGATCGGGATAATGAATCACCCATGATCCGACAGTATAACTTATTCCAAAAGCAAGTGTGTAATATGGCATTGGTATAGCTATTCCGATAGCAGACTTAACTAGAATCCCTAGGTACCTCCAAACCACCAAAGATTCGCTCCAAAAGGGAGTGGCTCACCGAGCCATTGTCTGGTAAGAGATGAGTGATGGCCATCTTGAGATTAACAACTTGAGGATGAATCATGTGGGAGGGTTGGATGGTTTCATTACTTTCTCTAAAGGTATAAGGAATGTTTATTACAACAACATTGTCAAACTAAACCATCATGCAATTGTAGTTCTTGAATAGATTTGTTTGCTTGCTATTTTTGTCATGTGCTTGTATTTCAAATGCACAAGACAAATCTGTAAGACTTTGCTTTGAAACTCAAATTATATAGTAGAAGTACCATATATATTTAAAAACGTGTTATATATTCAATTAACGGATTTGAAATCATGTTGTTCTTTATAACTATTCATTGTAAGCCACATGTACACCTGAAATTTTGAGGAGAAAAATGCTATAATTTTTTTTGGTTGAATAAACTATGAATGGAAGTAAAATATATGTAATTTGGGACACAAAAATTAAAGATTTCATTTGACAAAAATGATATTAGAATAGTTTACAAGGGAAAGTTATACCATATCATGTGTGTGCAAAAGTGTTTGTCACTGTTGGTCCAGGTCCTAAAGGATGGAAACCCCAAGTTCTTATGTTTCTAGTATGGTTCTCTTACTCTCTTTGATCTAATCAATAGAGTGGTTAAGCCTCTTAGTTGACATCAATAATCTCCCCCTTTGATTTGCTAATGCCTGAATCATAACAAATCAACATAGTGATATAATAATTAAAAAATTGAAATGGAACATTTCTCCATATGTACAAATACTTTCTACTTGTATTCCTTAAAATTGAAAAATCATATACAAGTAGAAAGAAGTAATGTGACAACCTTAATAGTTAATAGTTAATACCCAACATGTAATGCCCCACCAAGAAACCCTAAAGGATACAACTACAAACACTCGAAAAGAGTGCAAAATATTTTTTTTTAAACAATACAGAACACATAAACATAAAAGATAAACATTTCAATAGAAGTTGCACATGCGGAAGACTTAACTCAAACTCCTAAAGGGTTTCCCAATGTGAATTACTTTTTTAAACTAATTTTAACTTAAGATCAGTTAATCTATTTAAGAAATACATTTAACCATAAGAATCTTAATTACTCTAATCAATGATTGTTTTCATACATTGCACAAGATAACAATAACATCACTATACTTCATTCATGTTAACACATAAAATTATATTACATTAATGGATTAATTAAAGATAGAAATCCTAGCATATAACTTACATCATAATACATTTCTTTTACATTGCAAGGATAACTTAGTATTACAATTGCACTTAATACATCAAGTCTCATAAAAATACATAATGATTACATCAAATTACAACTGTCGTGAAGGAATACATATAACATATGATACAATCGACCACATAAGGTCCAAGAGATACAAATATGATCCAAGGAGAACAAAGATGATCCAACTGGTACAATGGATTGAAATGAAACCAACAGATACATCTGGAGCACCTGCGAAGCTAATCCCTCGCAAGAAGGCCTGAATAAAATGCCTAATGGAAAGTGGCACTACCACCCAACCATGTGGCCCAAAAAGGAACCACCCCTTCATGCTAGGAGATAGAAATAAGTCCCTCAAGCAAGCCACAACAAAGCATCACATGGTCTAACATGTACATCAGGTACTCACACAAGACATAAGCATACAAATATGACTCTCACAAGAGTGCTCCAAGTAAATCCAACACATGACAGGCCTCCATAGGCCCCAACCCCCATCCGGGGTTATCCTGGTAACCCCTCTCAAACCCCCGGCCCCCATCCATGACTCATGCGGACCCAACAAACCCTTCGTGAAGACAAGGTAGTTGGTTTTCCATTCCAGGCCTTCCCACTACATCCTGAGTCTGTACTACCACTCAACCATCAGGGGGGCACAATTAATCTTGATTAATGTTTATAACCCAGCCCAAGTTTATTAATTAAGTTATCACTTATTACACAACTTCCAAGGGGTTATCCTAGCAGCCACTTTTGTTGGCATTGTGTTGTCATCGATGTCAACCGGTATAGGAAGTTACCGGTATCACTGACATTTATGTCAGGTAGTGAACAAGAGGTTGTTGGCATTATAGTTTGATGTCAACCGGTATAGAAGATGGATTGGTATGGGAGAAGAATTAATGTGTTGTCATTGATGAGAACCTAGTGACCATCCTCTCGTAGAAGGAAGAACAGGTGTGTATTGGTATGCTAGATGTGCAGTAAAGTGATCACTCTACAGAAAGGGTATTGATATGGTGTTGCATACAACCGGGATGAAGAGATTACATGATGAGCATTGGTCATGCTGAAGTGGAAAAATACTATAGGAGAAGTAGAAGTATGAGCAGGCCACCAGATTGCTAGTGTAAGGATAACTAGCAGAACTCCCACTGGATGAAGAAGTTATCATAGGCTTGGTGATAGGTTGACAAAGTTTGTTCCCTCTATGTGTAGGATGACATATGTCATGTGGATGATGTATGCTCCACTCAGCAAAGTCACACTTATATTGACAGAATGATTCCCTGAGATAGGTAGGTGATTGAATGAAGGAATCGGTCATACAAATGGAAGATGAGGAAGCTTCCAAGGTATGAGATAAGAAATACACACCAGACAAGAAAGGTGTGCTACCAGGATAGTGAAGGAAGAATGAGGAGTTGAGATGGTGTGTTTTTCATCTTCATAAACCAGATGAAAGGAGAACCGATTTATGGAAAATTATGTTGTATGTCTATAGAAATATACATGTGATACCGGGATGTTGAAGGAAGGTTGATGCAGAGCAGTTGGAGCGTGATGACTTGGTATCATCAATGTGTCTCACCAGCTAGAAGGAAAGTATGTTGTCCACCGGCAAACACATCTACCTATTTCTGCATGGGTGTTAGTTGACATGTTATGTCAACCGGTGAATCATCAGATAAGAAACAATGAAGATAAGGTTCTCACCTGATAAAGAGGAGTGCAGTTGAGTGAGAAAAATGTGAAAGAGTGGAAGACCTTCATCTGATGGAGTTACACATGATGTGTTATTCCTGGTAGCTATTATGGATCGGCATGGTTATTGTCCGGTTGATGTACTACACTAGCAAGATTAAAATGGCATAGGCATGAAGGTTTACCGGTAAGGTGTTATGTGTCGGTAGGGTTTGTTTACCAGTAGATAAAACCGGTTGTTTGTGTTTTCAGTGACTAGGCATGAACCGATAGAATAGTGTGATGAGGTGGATACCGACAGTGATGCCACATGAAGATAAAGTGGTGGATGAAACATGCACGAGTCGGTGAAGTGAGGTCGATGAGGTAGTTGTGAATGGTCTGACATTATTGATGACTGCAAAGCTCGAGGTGGAGTTGCAGAAGTGCGCGGCTTGAGATTAAATGGACAAGAGAGGATCGAGGATAGATTGATCGAGCAGTTCAGGGTAGTTGAAGCAATCCATCATGCCATTAATGGCAATTGACCAAGAAGTGTGCCGACAGATTGATTGTAGGTTGTTGAAATAGGAAGGCGTGTTCTGGAAGGAACGAAGATGGCAGATATGTACAGATAGACATCTCTATATTGTGATCTAGTCATATTTGAGTGGATTTTATGTGCCTCGTGATCAGTGAATAAAACCCTAATGTGCCAAGTTTGAAATTGGTTTTTGGCGAGAAGTCTGGGTTATAAATACACAAGTCTAAGAAATTGTGAAGGGTTGTTGAATGGAAGAAGATTGTGTTGCTACAAACTGACTAAGTGTTACTTATGCATGTGAGATCAAAACAACCAAGTGTCTGAGAAGAGAGTGAGAGTGAGGGAGAACCAGGTTGAAGTTCTCAACTGGTATCAGAGCAGAACCGGTAATGTTCATACTGGCAGAAGAGTGAAGGTAGCACTTCAGGCTAGGCAGGCATAGAACCGGCTAAGTATAGTACCGGTGGAGAGCATCAGAGAGTTGAAGGAAGTGAGAACCGATAGAGAGGAAGGTGAACTGGTAAGTAGCAGTAGTGAGAAGAGAGAACAGTGAGTAAGAGAGAAGATCCAACAAGATAGTGACTGAGTTGGTGAAGATTCAGTCAGAGTGAGCAGAGAACTGGTAAGGTTGAGGAGATACCTTACCGGCAGGGAAGTTTGTATTGAGTTGTTACAAGATTCACTTGTAACTAGATTACTACCTTTGTATTTGATGTTTTTATTGTGAACACTGTGTTGTAGCTTGGTGCAAGGGTTGTAGCTCCTTTGGGTTGTAGCCCATAAACAAGTTAGGGGTTGGTGCTCCTTGGGTTGGTGCTCCTTAGGTTGGTGCCCTAAATCAAGGGTTGGTGCTCCTTGGCTTGGTGCCCTAAATCAGGGGATTGGTGCTCCTTGGGTTGGTGCCCTAAACATTATAATAGTTTTCATTGTGAGGCTGGATTGGAGCAATAGACTCCAACAGCATTGCTCACCAAGGTTTTTCCCATCTTGGTTTTTCCTTGTAAATACTGGTGTTATGTGATGTTCCATTATGTGTGTTTGAATTTATGTTGGTCTCCCCACTAACCGTTAAGTCTGCATTGTGTTAGATCTCATAACTGATATGCACACATACGATAGGATAAAAGAAAAGTTTGAGAACCACTAATTCTACCCCCTCTCAGTGGTGCATTGTGTCTAACAATTGGTATCAGAGCGTAGGTTCCCAGCTAGATGAGATTTCTCCAGCTTGGGTAAATTTTGGCTAAGGACATAATGGTTTGTTTAGTGTCGATCCCTTCTCCATTGTTTGATGGTTCAAACTATGCTTTTTGGAGTTGCAAAATGGAAGTCTTCCTGTCCTGCCTAGGTTATGATATCTGGATGGCAGTCCTAACTGGTCTCCCTAGAAATGTATGTCCTCCCACTAGCACTGAAGAAGAAAGAAGTTGCATATGTAATGAAGAAGCCATGAAGGCTATTTTTAGTGGGCTCACCGGTGATATCTCCTCATGGGTTGACAGATGCAAAACAACAAAGAGTCTATGGGATATACTGAAGAAGTTGTATGGAAATGAACCCTGCACTATTGATTCAGTTTGTGTGAGTGAGAGGAAATGTACAACAGACACATGCACAGATGATAGGGGCAGATCAGAGTCACACATCAAAAAGGGATAATGTAGATAGATCCCACCGGTATGATGTGTTTGACGGTGACATTGAAGAGGAAGGAGATAAAGTAGGTAGATCTAGCTGGCAAGATCTATTTGGAAGTAATGATGAAGAAGAAGAAGATGCAGAAGTAGATCTTGAGTGTGAACTAGGAAGTACTCTAGAAGAGCTTCAAAATGTTAGAAATGATTTCAAAAAATTCAAAAGATCAGTTCATGAGGATTGCAGCTAGTTGAGAACATTCCTTGAAGTGTCAAACCAAAAGGTTGGTTTATTGACCACTCAACTAGAAGACACAAAAATATTGACTGATGATTTGAAATCAGTCTTGGACTCCAAGGAAAGTGAAATGGAGAATCTGATAAATGAATACAAGTTGTTTAAGAATGTTGCAGTTGTTGAGAAAAACCAGCTGATCAGATGCCTTGAAGATTCTGAGGAATGTATCTTATAGTTAAAGACTCAACAAAAGGACACCAAGGAATGTAGGTGCAAAGGTCTAAGGGTTGAGCTAGAGACAAAGGATAAAGAGCTTCAGCAGGTAATAGTGGAAATGGAGTTCCTCAGGAAATAACTTGAGTAATGTCAAGATGAGCTCAAGCTGAGGATGAAGAATGATGTCGTATGGAGAAATAATGCAGATCTGAAATGAAAAGGAAAGATGAGGGAAGACAGTGTTACCGGTAGCATGAATAGGGGAAGACCTCCTACAGGTAGAAGACAAAGAAATGTTGTTGCCACCAAGTCAAGAGAAGCATGGTAGAAGAAGGGATCAGATGGAAGGTCTGTAGAGCATAGACAACCCAGAATCCATCCTCAGAGAAGGAGAAATAGAGAGCCCAAATTGGTAAAATCGTCTCATGTTTGGTAGAATAAATTTGTAAGTAATAAACCACCTTTCTCAGGTTATTGCTTTGTATGTAAGGGATATGTCTATAGGGAAAATGAATGTAGAATGAGGCCTAGGAATAGATAGGTTATTCCTCCTAGAAATAGCATGATAGTTTGCAAGAGAAGAAATGCATATGGGCAAAAGATTACATAATGTAGAAACATGTGTATGCCCACTCCAGGTCATGCTAATAAGAATCAATTTGTTCCTCCTAGAAATGCAAATGTCGTATGTTATGACTGCAATGGATTTGGCCATAGAAATTATGAATGCAGGAAGAAGAACTCACCTTCCTATGGCAACTGGTGGAACCGTCCTAATCAACTCAGAGGCAGTTATAGGACATATAAGCAACAAAGATCTGCATGGAACAAGATGAAAGGTGTTCCTGCACATGCAAGGAATCCATGGAAACTAGTAACCAGCCACAATGGCATGATCAGAAAAGGAAGAGAAAACTAGTATGTTAGAAGGTTCCCCAATCATGAGATTGGAATATATGTTGCATGCTACTATAGAACTACCTGCAGAAAGAGGACCAATGAGGTGAAGAAAGTTAACACTACTTCCAATACTCCAGATGTGGAAAGAAAAGAAATTAAGTAGACATGGAGGAAGAAGCCAGAAGATAAGAGCATGGATCGGTATTGTGCATTCAATGCACAAGTGACGTCTCCTATAGCTTAAAGGAGATGCGGGACTCATGGGGAGTTACATATTGACCAAATCATTACCCCTTAGTTGAAAAGTAGACAAGGAGATGAACATGTTGCTACCGGTAAGAGAAAGAAAATAAGATGGCAGTGTGTGTGTGTGTGTGTGTAGTTACCGCCTTAACTACACATGGAAGATGGTCTACTACTATAGGTGAAATGAATGGTAAAAGAGGAAACTGGAATTGGGGAACAAAGGTATATAGGAAAGTAAAGTGACCCAGTAGAGACAAGGGACCGGTATGCGAAGCATGTTACCGGCATGGATGTTGATCAGTGTTGCTAAGCTATGTAAGTCAATGAGTTGAGGGATCATTGCAATAACTTTGATGGCCTGGATGGATGTGGTTATGTCTCAGGTGTTATTGGAAAGAACCTGAATGACATATATTGGTCTGGTAGCTGATCTCATGTGGATGCATCTTTATGAGTCAACTGGCTGGATTGGTGATCTGCAGTTGGAATTGTGGTCATGATGGTAGAGGTTACAGGTACTAAGGTGAGTACTATTTTGAAATCTGGCAGATGAGAAATAAAGACCAAAAATTTGTGGTTCAGGGGGAGTTCGGAGTTATATCCTTAGATTAATATCAGATAGACTGAACACAGAAGCAGATCAAGTAGATTCTCAAAGAAGGAGAGAGACCAGTGTTTGTTGTAAAGGGTTGTTTGGTACCTAAGCTTTCCATCTCAAGTGTTGATGTTTGAGATGATGTTGTGCATAATATTCAAAGAGGGAGATGCACCTAGTAATAAAGGAAGAAATATTCCTATCAGTGCTCGGTAGATGGAAGGAGAAATGTTATCCTGACAATTCCCTTTGCCATTGTTTTCAAATGGGGAGAAAGTTAATGTAGTATACCGGATCCTACATGAGTTGACATCAATTCTAAAGGGGGAGATTGTTGGCATTGTGTTGACATTGATGTCAACCAATATAGGATGTTATCGGTATTATTGACATTGATGTCAGCTAGTGAACAAGAGGTTGTTCACATTAGAGTGATGTCAAAAGGTATAGAAGATGGATCAACATGGGAGAAGAATTAATGTGTTGTCATTGAAGACAACCTAGTGACCATCCTCTCGTAGAAGGAAGAATAGGTGTGTACCGGTATGCTAGATGTGCACTAAAGTGATCACTCTGCAGAAAGGGTATTGATATGGTGTTGCATTCAACCGGATGAAGAGATTACATGATGAGCATTGGTCATGCTGAAGTGGCAGAATACTATAGGAGAAGTAGAAGTATGAGTAGGTCACTAGATTGCTAGTGTAAGGATAACTAGTAGGACTCCCACAGGATGAAGAAGCTATCACAGGCTTGGTGATAGGTTGACAAAGTATGTTCCCTCTATGTATAGGATGACATATTTTATATGGATGATGTATCCTCCACTCAGAAAAGTCACACTTATACCAACAAAATGATTCCCTGAGATAGGCAAGTGATTGAATAAAGGAATCAGTTGTACAAATGGAAGATGAGGAAGCTTCCAGGGTATGAGATCATAAATACACACCAAACAAGAAAGGTGTGCTACCAGGATAGTGAAGGAAGAATGAGGAGTTGAGATGGTGTGTTTGTCATCTTGACAAACTAGATGAAAGGAGAACCGGTTGATGGAGAAGAATGTTGTATGTCTGTAGGAATATACATGTGATACCGGGATGCTGAAGGAAGGTTGATGCAGAGCAGTTGGAGCATGATGACTTGGTGTCATCAATGTGTCTCACCAGCAAGAAGGAAAGTATGTTATCCACCGGTAGACACATCTACCTATTTTTGCATGGGTGTTAGTTGACATATTACGTCAACTGGTGAATCATCAGAGAAGAAACAAGGAAGATAAGGTTCAACCTAATAAAGAGGAGTGTAGCTGAGTGAGCAAAATGTGAAAGAGTGGAAGACCTTCATCTGGTAGAGTTACACATGATGTGTTACTCCTGATAGTTGTTGTGGACTGGCATGGTTGTTGCCCGGTTGATGTACTACACCAGCAAGATTAAAACGTAGGCATGAAGGTTTACCGGTAAGGCATTATGTGTCGATAGGGTTTATTTACCAGTAGATGAAACCGGTTGTCTATGTGTTCAGTGACTAGGCATGAACCGACAGAATAGTATGATGAGGTGGATACCAACAATGATGCCACGTGAAGATGAAGTGGCAAACTTGCATGAAGTGGTGAATGAAACATGCACGGGTCGGTGAGTGAGTTGTGATTGGTCTGACATTATTGATGACTGCAAAGCTCAAGATTAAATGGACAAGAGAGGATCAAGGATAGACTAATCGAGCAGTTCAAGGTAGTTGGAGAAATCCATCATGCCATTAATGGCGATTGACCAAGAAGTGTGTCGATAGATTGATTGCAGGTTGCTAAAATAGGAAGGCGTGTTCTAGAAGGCACGAAGATGGCGGATATGTACAGATAGAAATTTCTATATTGTGATCCAATTAGATTTGAGTGGATTCAATGTGCCTTGTGATCAGTGAAGAAAACCCTAAGGTGCCAAGTTTGAATTTGGTTTTTGGTGGGAAGTCTGGATTATAAATATACAAGCCTAAGAAATCGAACCGGTAGCAAAAAAGAACCGATAATGTTCATACTGGCAGAAGAGTGAAGGTAGCACTGCAGAATAGGCAGGCATAGAACCGGCTAAGTATAGTATCGGTGGAGAGCAATAAAGAGCTGAAGGAAGTGAGAACCAAGAGAGAGGAAGGTGAACCGATAAGCAGCAGCAGTGAGAAGAGATAACAGTGAGTAAGAGAGAATATCCAACAAGATAGTGATTGAGTTGGTGAAGATTCAGTCAGAGAGAGCAGAGAACTGGTAAGGCTGAGGAGATACCTTACTGACAGGGAAGTTTGTATTGAGTTGTTACAAGATTCACTTGTAACTAGATTACTACCTTTGTATTTGTTGTTTTTATTGTGAACATTGAGTTGTAGCTCGGTAAAGGGGTTGTAGCTCCTTTGGGTTGTAGCCCATAAACAAGTTAGGAGTTGGTGCTCCTTGGGTTGATACCCTAAATCAGGGGTTGGTGCTCCTTGGGTTGGTGTCCTAAATCAGGGTTTGGTGCTCCTTGGGTAGGTGCCCTAAATTAGGGTTTGGTGCTCCTTGGGTTGGTGACCTAAATATTATAACAGTTTTCATTGTGAGGCTGGATTGGAGGAGTAGACTCCAGCAGCATTGCTCGCGGAGGTTTTTCCCATCTTGGGTTTTCCTCATACATACTAGTGTTATGTGATGTTCCATTATGTTTGTTTGAATTTATGTTGGTCTCCCCACTAATCGGTAAGTCTGCATTTTGTTAGATCCCATAACTGATATGCACACATAGGATAGGATAAAAGGAAAGTTTGAGAACCACTGATTCACCCCCCTCTTAGTGGTGTATCTAACAAATTTGGGCCCTTGTCCCCACTTAGAAGCCACTCTTCCTTATGAAATTACACAACCTCCAAAGAACCCCAAGGCAAATCATAAAATCGAACTAACACAAGGAGTTTAAACAAAACTGAAGAAAAACTTGATTATACAAACCTTCTACCAAGGTTAAACCAACTGGATGTGTGAAATGAACAACTGGTCTATCCACAAGACAAGACCAAAACCAAAATAAAGAAAGTACGGCCACAATCAAAAATTAACCAAATCAACTTGCACGATAGACTTACATTCAATAGCATGCCGTCATGACACAAAAAAATGACTCTTTCAAATCAACACCAAAATCCACCAATCAGTGTAAATACTAAAAAGGGTACACTTGCACTCTAAACACATCCATGTTAAGGAATCATAACAATCACTCACAATATAATTAAAAGCAAATGTTATCTAGTTGCAAATCTTTCAATAACTGACTCTTTCATTATAAGAAAATCTACAATAGGGAATAACGCATAAAGAGGGTCTAAGTAAACATAAACCCAGATAGACTTACACAATGCTTGATTTAATAACCTATTGGTTGACATATTTGTCTTTCTTAAACACCTTTCAAAAATGACTCCCAAATACCCAAATTGGAAGACAAAAACAAGAACCAACAGTTGAGTCACTTGCAATGGTGAGTGCAAGTGCTCTCTGAATTTTTATATGAAGGTACAACTCCCTTAGTTGGATAAAAATGTATATTTTTTGAATATGCTTTTAACCAAAAAGCAATAAAGGCAACTAATATCTGCTCATAGCCATGACATAGATGTGAATAACAAATTTATAATGAAGTGAATGAAGATAACTAAAACATAGTTTAATTACCCACACCCAAGAAAATACCCTTTCCAATAGATAAAAATGCTCTGGACTTTGATCGAATCTCTCTCATACCTCAAAGGACAAAGGGGATCATAATACTCAGACAAAGAGAAAACAACACATTTCTTTCCAACATACAAATTATTTCTGAAATCAAAGTTTCAGAATTAAATGCATACACAGTTTAATGTAACAAAATAGGCAATGAAAGGTAATCACAAAAGAAAAAAATATCATTGTAATCAAAAGAAAATATTGACACATCCACATATCAAAAAAATCTTCTTCATTCCATCAATGCCAAAATGTGAGCTCATAGACTCAACAATTCTAAAAAAATAAAACTATGCAGTCTAGAAAACAATGTTGCCCCCTCTTTTTTTTATAGCCAGAAGATAGAAAGAAAGAACCCTTGCTCTTTTATTTCATTATATATATAGCCTCTAAGACTTTCAGTTATCAGTAATTGATTCTTGAAAAGATTATTAATTAATCTTTTCTTTTATCTTTTATCTTCTTTTTTTTTGCTTCAAATCTTTTATCTCAGAATTTTTATAGACCCATACTCACATATTAATACTTTAAATGCAAAAATATTTTTCCAATCGCTCTGATAAGGATTTTTCTAAAACATATCAAAAATCCAGTGCAATCCAATGGTTCAATTAATAGTTATTCCCCCTCACCGAGACTGATTTTTCTGTCATAAAATTTGTGGTTACAGGTTGCATTGAAAATTATAAATAATATACATGCCAAAACTTACACATGGATCATGAATTTGAGCTGCCATTTGAAGTAATGAGCTCTATTTTATGACAAAGTTCTCTTTAGAATAGAGGACGATTGTAACTCTATAAATTTTTTGTAATACCGTGCTGCTGAAACAATTCTTTGAAAATGTTATCAACTGCTATCCTTTGTTATCAACATATGAGTTAATAATTAAATTCATCTTTCAAGAAGCTGAATCTTCTTTTGTAACATGAAGGTTGGACTTTGTATGTGTTAGTGTGCCTATCTCAAAATTCATCCAAACACTTTTACTCTCTACTCGATGATCATTTTTAAAAACATCCACACTCTGAACCTACGAACTTTGAATCTTGAACCTTGAACCTACAAAGTTCAATCAAATGGTTCAAAATTATAGACTTTGCCCACACTATGCTTCATTTATCGCCTTGTCTTCATATTTGGTATCACATTGAACCAAAGAAGCTTCAATAGTTCAAGTTCAATGACCAAAAATTACAAAGACTTTACACTCATTAAAACTAAAGTTGTGATACAACCTGCTCTGGTTGAACTTGAACTTTGAACTTGAACCCGAATTTTGAACTTGAACCCAAACTTTGAACTTTTGAAAAGGTTCAATAGTTCAAGTTCAATGACAATTGTTCCTTTGGGCTGCCATAGAAAAATCTGCATAACTTTTTACTAAGAGCTCTGTTTCTTATGAAATTTTAACTGTAGAATAAATGAGCCAAGTAGAGCATAAACCGGAAATAATTTTTTGCATAGGACACATAAGACTTTGGATTTAATTGTTTGGGCATTTAGGTAACCCAAAAATAAAAGAATTAAAATCTCTCAGCCGACATGGAGTTTGTCCATAAAAATTGGTCATTTTCAAGAAAATGATGTTAAAATTATCTCTTCAAAAGGATTTTGTGTCATCTTTCACATAATTTGAAAAATAATGATTTCTTTGTGACTGACAAGTAGGGGATGTCCATGAGGGTACTTGAAAGTTTGAACAAAGGTGACCAACACTTTCAACATCAAAACATTAGCAATAGTTGGTTTTTAGCTGATTATGAGGCTTTAGGCACGAGCAAAAATATATTCCAGCGTCGCCAATCTCCTTGCACACAGAGATGTCTTTAAAACCTGAGGAAAGAAAGGACTGATCTTTTGTTTCCAATTTCCCCAGCAAAGTCGCCAAAAATCTGTTGGTTAACAGATTTGTCTTTCTTAAACACCTTTCAAAAATGACTCCCAAATGCCCAAATTGAAAAACAAAAACAAGAACCAACAATTGATTCACTTGCAATGGTGAGTGCAAGCACTCTCTGAATTTTGATATGAAGGTACAACTCCCTTCGTTGGATAAAAATGTATAATTTTTTAATATGCTTTTAACCAGAAAGCAATAAAGGCAATTAACATATGCTCATAGCCATGACACAAATGCGAATAGCAGATTTATAATGAAGTGAATGAAGATAACTAAAACACAGTTTAATTACCCACACCCAAGAAAATACCCTTTCCAATACATCAAAATGTTGTGGACTCTGATCGATTCTCTCTCATGCATCAAAGGACAAGGGGGATCAAAATAATCAGACAAAGTGCAAACAACACATTTCTTTCCAACTTACAAATTATTTCTGAAATCAAAGTTTCAGAATTAAATGCATACATAGTTTAATGTAACAGAATAGGCAATGAAAGGTAATCATAAGAGAAACAAAGCTCATTGTAATCAAAAGAAAATATTGAAAAATTCACAGATCAACAAAATCTTCTTTATTCCATCAATGCCCAAATGTGAGCTCACAGACTCAACAATTCTGAAAAATAAAACTATGCGGTCTAGAAAACAATGTTGCCCCCTCTTTTATTTACAGTCGGAAGATAGAAAGAAATAACCCTTGCTCTTTTCTTTCATTAAATATATATATCCTCTGATTTTTTTAGTTATCAATAACTGATTCTTGAAAAGATTATTAATTAATTTTTTCTTTTATCTTTTATCTTCTTTTTTTTTTGCTTCAAATCTTTTATCTCGGAATTTTTTATAGACCCGTACTCAAAGATTAATAACTTTTGAACACGGTAATATTTTTCCAATCTCTCTAGTGATGATTTAGAAAACTAAGTCTTCTAAAACATATCAAAAATTCAGCGCAATCCATTTCAATTAATAGTTATGCCCCTGGCATCGAAACTGATTTTTCTGTCTCAAAAAATTCATGGTTACAGGTTGCATTGAAAACTATAAATAATATACATATCAAAACTTGCACATGGATCATGACTTTGAGCTTCCATTTGAAGGAATGAGCTCTATTTTATGACAAATCTCTCTTTATAATAGAGGAGGATTGTAACTCTTTAGATTTTTTGTAATACCGTGTTGCTGAAATAATTTTTTGAAAATGTTATCAACTGCTATCCTTTGTTATCAACATATGAGTTAATAATTAAATTCATCTTTCAAGAAGCCAAATATTCCTTTGTAACATGAAGGTTGGACTTTGTATGTGTTAGTGTGGCTATCTCAAAAGTCATCCAAACACTTTTACTCTCATCTCGATGATCAATTTTAAAAACATCCACACTCTGAACCTGCAAACTTTGAACCTTGAACCTTGAACCTGTGGGGTTCAATCAAATGGTGCAAAATTACAGACTTTGCCCACAATATGCTTCATTTATCACCTTGTCTTCATATTTGACTGCGCGTTGAACCTTTGAACCTTGAACCTTGAACCAAAGAAGGTTCAATAGTTCAAGTTCAATGACCAAAAATTACAAAGACTTTACACTCATTAAAACTAAAGCTATGACACAACCCACTCCAGTTGAACTCGAACTTTGAACTTGAACCCGAATTTTGAACTTTAACCCAAACTTTGAAATTGAACTCGAACTTTAAACTTTTTGAAAAGGTTCAATAGTTCAAGTTCAATGACAATTGTTCCTTTGGGCTGCCACAGAAAAATCTACATAAATTTTTACTGAGGGCTTTGTTTCTTATGAAAACTGTAGAATAAATGAGCCAAGTAGAGCATAACCCAGAAATATTTTTTGCATAGGACACATAAGACTTGGTATTTAATTGTTTTGGCATATAGGTAACCCAAAAATAAAAGAATTAAAATATCCTAGCCGACATGGAGTTTGTCCATAAAAACTGGTCATTTTGGAGAAAAGGATGTTAAAATTATCACTACAGAAGGATTTTGTGTCATCTTTCACATAACATGAAAAATAATGATTTCTTTGTGACTGACAAGTAGGGGGATGTCCATGAGGGTCCTTGAAAGTTTGAACAAAGGTGACAAGCACTTTCAACATCAAAACATTAGCAATAGCTGATTTTTAGGTGATTATGAGACTTTAGGCATGAGCAAAAATATAGGGGTAACATAACCATACACCCTTTAAAAGAATAAAAGAAACTCATAGCCTAAATAATCCATCATTTAAAAACAAATATAAATCGTTTCAATTTAAAGCCAATTTGGCTATAAACAATTTCCATTTGCCTTTAAATTTATATAAAATAACAATTAAACACATTTGAAAACTAAAATCATTATTTAAATCAAAATAAACCTTTTCAATTGAAAATCATATCGACTAAACTTAATTGATGACTATTCATATAGCCTTTATTTTCACAAAATAAATTATGTTTGTATTGAATCAATCTTAACATTTACTTCATATTGCTAATTTCAAAATACACAGTATATATATACAGATATATGAATGTATATATATACTTATAAATATTCATTTATTCTTTTTGAAATCTGATAATCATTTAAAAAATCAAAATTCCATTAAACTTCATATTAAATTGAAATAACCCAATTTACATATATATATATATATATATATATATATATATAACCGAATAATATTACTATAAACTTGATTTGACTGGCAAATAAAATTGGGGAGACTAGGCATTTTATTCGGTTGCATATTTTCCATGGCGCAATGAAGAGGGTGTGGGGTTTGAAGACCCACGACTGTGGGTGTGCAGGCCCATAGCCATGGGCTTCCCCACGACTATGGGTCTGCAGACCCATAGCCATGGTCCCCACGTATGTGGGTCTGTAGGCCCACAATCGTGGGCTTTTCCCACATCTGTGGGTTTGTAGCCCACAGTCGTGGGTTGTATCCCATGACGGTGTCGAGTGGAGCCGTAGGCTCCCCCACACCCGTCGAATTAAATAATTTTTTTTTCATAATTGTAGACTTGGAAATTGATAGATGGGTGATATTGATTATTGAAGAAGATGGTACTTATACAACAGAAATTTACATAGTTCTGAAGATATTTTTGCAATCCCCCAAAAAAATACCTTTTCTAAGAAAGAATCCTATGTTTGTAGACAATGAAAATAGAAAAGTTCAGAAGACAGAATTCACAACTATCTTATGGTCAAAAAAGAAAGATCTAACAAAAAAAATTTGGTAACCATTAATGCATCACTCATTCCAAATTCAAGCATCTCACCTCTTGCACTTTGCGAATTAGCTAAGGAAGTCTTCGTCGCATCTCTTTTCAAGTTGTTCAGATCAGATTTGTATTCCCTTAGTTTGACAAGTAGGTTGGCCTTTACACTAGGCTGCAAACTTCCTGCCTCAAGATCCATTTTACAAATATTCAAAAACCACAAATAGGTCATAATGTGGTACAATATATTATAATATGAAAAAAATAGTTCTCAAAAGGAACATAGAAAATATGAAAAATAAGCCTCTGTTGTAAACAAAGAAAAAATAAAGTCAAATTAATTGTGTACCAAAGACTCATATAAAAATAATAAATAAATCTTACCCATACCTCTTATTGTTATAAATTTGACCCATACCCTAGTTAGTCACACAAAGGGGCAAGGCTCTTGACTAAACAAAGCCATGGGGTGAAGAAAAATATCCTTACCTAGACAACAAAACGTTGATTTGATATACTCATCTCGTGCTCTGCCAACAAAGCCTTTGTTCCAAATGTAACACCTCTACTAGTTGCAGCAACTCTACCAAGGGATCGGCCTAAATCCTACCCAAATAAAAAATTCCTATAAAAAACAAGAAATTATATAAATCCTAATTGGTATACTCAGATTGTTGGTGCTTCAAGCTGAGTTCATTATACTCACAATAGGTTTTCCCGTTACAATTACAAGTGAGTAGCCATAGAATTGTGAGTATTCATCTTATAATATCTAAGCCATTATCTATGTCACATAAACTTTATGAGCATATTGATAATACAAACACTTAAGACCACCTCATTCAGTTACACACGAGTAATAAGATAGAATAGATCAGGTTATATTCAATTAAAAAGGGGGCATAAAACCATGAAAATACCTGTGGATTGGTACCCATATCAGAAGTTGGAACATTTGTCTGGATGCCAATCAAGTCATGTATCTTCTAAGTAAAGACACGAGTAAGTTTCTCTAACTCACTAAGGCTTAAATTCCCTGGGGAACAACCAATTCCACCCTTAGCCCTTCCATATGGAATAATCTCTCAATTGGAAATATTGTGCCAACTGGAATCCCCCGCAAAAGTTGTCATCTAGGGTAGCATATGAGATGTGTTAAAAAGTAAAATAAGTACAAAGGGTAGCATATTGAAGCTAAGAGAACTAATGAAAATCGCATAAGCTTAAAAGTGCAGCATAATGAAATATTGAAAAGTGCATTACCTTATTGAGCTTCTCTTTATTTCGAGAATAGTTTGATATTCTCTACTTAATAGGGCCAACCACGTGAAGGTGGAAGCTCATTTTGCCCCTCCCCCCACCCTCACATCACTCTCAATTCCCCATACCCGATGATATAACATTAATCATTCATCCATCCATTAATAACATATAACATTCATTCATTCATTCATTCATCCATTAATAACATATAACACTCATTCATTCATCCATCAATAACATATAACATTCATTCATTAGCATTTTCGCATTCATTCACTAACATATAACATTCATTGTTTCAGGTTTTACATATTATTAAAAATATGGTTGTCATAATACGATTACAATCACTTTTTTTGTTTCTTTTTGCAGCTAAATAAATAAGAAGTAGAGTATCATTTTATCAATCATATGTCCCCCCTTCAGTTGTTCTGCCTCTACTCGTGATCTTAATGTATGCCTATTCGTGTACTCATGACGTGGAGGCCGCTGCAAGGGGGGGTCTGCTGCAATAATAAAGAAATGTTAAATTGATATGTTTTATTTTTATTATTAAAAGTATTTCATTAATTAAAATAATATTAGAGTGGTGTTGGTTAACTGATGGGGCCACATCATGTTCCTGATCTTGTCTTATAGCCTCATGCTCAACATGTTGAACACCCTTTAAATCCTTTAGACTTGAAACATGAACGATTAAATTAATTAATACACCAATTGCAAGTAAATATGTTTAAAATAACAATAGAGTGGTCCTCTTTACTTGATGGATCCACATCATGTTCCTGATCATGTCTAGCCAAATCATGCTCAAGAGGTTGATCATGCTCTACATGCTCTAAAGTTGAAACACGAAAGGTTGCATTAATTAATACACCAAATTCAATTAAAGATGTTTAATTGTATGAATCCATAATGCATTTTGTATAGCACATGAATACATCCAATACCAGGATGCACACTACTATGAACTTCATCTGCAGGTTGTGCTCCACCCTCACCAGGCTTCATTCCAATGTCATGTGCAGTATTATCATTGCTTGCCTATTTAAAACAAATAGGCACATAATTAATTTATGGTGGGAATTAATATTGAATAGATTGTGCAAGTATTCATTTTTAAATAAACTTCATTGAGTTTATTTACCTACATGTTGGATGCAGTGGAAGCTTGTGTTTGCCCAGTCAAGAGTCTTAGGCATTCAACCACGGCTCCATAGCCTTGTTGGAAGGCAATCTTCAGGTCCTCTTCTGTGGGCACTCTCTTGAATTCAAAGCCCTGCATTTTTGCATAGCATGAATTTTGCTTCTATAGTGTGATAAAACCAAAATTATTTGCAATTTATTGTTTGGTCGCAATATTTCATTTATTGATACTTACAATTCATGCGGCTAATTTCATATAACCACTAGAGCCATGTTTGTGTTGCCCGTATTTTTCTACTCTTGCCTTTGTTTCGTTCGATGTGTCGAACAACCAATGAAAAGTTTGAAATACATTAGATTATGTAAAAAGAAAAAGTAATCGGTATATAATTACATTGTTGATAGTATCACATACCTTCCTTGGCCCGGTATTGTCTTTCCTTTTTTCTTTTCAACCTTCTCCTTTCCATCTAACACTAGGTCCTTCCACTCTTCCTCTGGAATCATGGGGGGTCGCTCGCACTTTTTGTTCTTCTCTAAATGTGACCTATATTGGTCCCTCACATACTCTAGATAGGTACCAGCTTTCTTAAGGACCTTGGTTCAATTGAATGTTTTATTACCGAACAACACAACTAAATGGTTAATGAGCTCACCTTTTAAATCTTCATTTTGGGCATTCCACCATGTACATATGGTGGGCCCAAAGATCTCCAATGTAATATCATTTAGATGTTTATAAAAAATATCATTTCCTGCAAAAAGATCATGGGATCATTAGTCTAAAAAGAGTGATCAATAAGTAAATTTCAATTGGATTATATATAAAAATAATTGAAAAATATTAAAGTACCTGGGACCTTCTCTATCTTTATGGGAATGAAATCCTCACTCACCACAAATGTGACCGCCTTGAAGAGCCATTTTTAACCAAGAGACCTAATAGGTCTTGATAGAGTCAACTAAGGCCAAAATTTCCATAAAAGGATTAAAATATTGTAATTGATTATATTGTCCATTTTTGTCATGTTGGAAACATCCAAGAAGGATATGGTCAAAGTTGGCAAAGTTGTGTCAAAAATGCAAAAGTTGCAAAGTTGCAACATTGCCAAAAAGTGCAAAAGAGATGTAAAATGTCATCCATCGGTCATGAGTTGGTTGGAGTAGTTAGAAGGATTGGAAATTAATTTGTAATGGTTTATAAAATCATGTCTGGTCGAGGTCAAGAGTGGAAGAGCAGTTTGGAGGGCATTTGTCAAAGTTTACCCATCAAACCCTCAACTGTCATAAAGGTTTAAAGGGTCTATGACTGTCACAGAGCCAAGAAGGCTCATAAATGTTGTATTTTGAATTTGAAAGTATTTTATAATGATGGTATAATTAAATATCTTTCCAATGAATCCTTTCTTGTGCATTTTCATTGAGTATTTGAAGAGATATAGTAGTTTTTTTTTAAACTGTTAAAACCCTTTGTTTTAACACAGTTTATGGGAGGCCCTAGTAACACTGTTATATTAATGGACAGGTGATTAACGTGAATCAGTAATTTTTTGGCATTTTACTATTGAATGCAATAACTACTCATTCTAAGGAAGTGATAATATGTTTTACTGGATATATGGTAGTTCATCTCATTAAGGATTTGTTTTAAATTAAGAGTTTTGCAATCCTTTATACTATGATTAATTGGTTCCTTCATGATCAGATTTGAAAGAGTGATGTAATGAATATTTACTGCTTATCATTGAGTGTGGATTGAGTTGTAGTATGAAATCCTTGAAGGCTCAAAGACAATAGGATTCAGTCCCAACTCTGTTTTCTTTATGAAACACTGTGATCAAAATCAGAATGTGATCAGGTAATGAAAGTAAGGAATTGACAATCCTAATTGGAGACAATAACATGAAACAATGAAATAAACCTGTCGGTTAGAAGCACTTGAAGATGCATCATGATTTTTTCTCTACACCGAAGCCTTCCCCGTATGATCAATGTCCCGCTGTGACAAAAATTAAATATAAAAAAATATTAGCAAAATGAGACCAATAGACTTACAACAAAAAAATATAATAATAAAATGGTATATTGGAGTCATTAATTGGAGGTTGGGTAAAATGGTATATAGTATGTACCACCCCCATAGTAACTATGTTTATATCTATGCAATTCAAATTGTAATTGATTAGCAACTCTTCACTTGCAGTTATTGATTTTATTGCACATACGAATACACAGTTTCCCTCACGTGCCTCGAATATGCAATTGTCTTGCTTATTTATTGACCCAGGTCATGTACTATTTATAAACCCTGTAATATTACCTGATGCTTTTGGCCTTCCGTAAATGTACATAGCCACTCCTTTATTTTTATTCTTATCTTATAGTTGTATATAATTTGCTAACAGTGCATACCTATGCATACTTCGTGTATATCGAACCAGCTGCATCCAATATTTGTAATTGTAATAGGATCTGACATACTCCATCAATTTAGTAACTCTATCGTAATAGACCTTTATGTCGTCCATGAAAAATAGGCCCAAACCATGTAATGACAATGGTGTTATGCGATATATCCTCTTGTTGACACAAAAATCAGTGTTTATTGGAGGAAGTTCCTTGGGTACCCATTGCTTCCATAGATGTTTGTACCTCAAGGGCACCTTGACGTCAACTATGCTCTCATCATCATAAGAACATGACCTCCTTCAACAAGGAAAATTCCATGCATTTATGAAATTTTCTTCTAATATTTTCACCTCTAGTTGATCTCCCTATTTTAGACCTACTATATGTCTCTCTTTCCTCTTCTCTTCCAAAATTTCCCTCGCTCAAGGAAGATAGATCTAACAAATACCTATTTGGTGGTACCTGCACTCCATCGAATGAGAGAGATAGTAAACAAAAATTCCTTGAGGTTCTTCATGGTCCATCAAGATGTGGGCGAGCATAACTATAAGGTGACAAAGAGCATCTACAATAGATCATGGACTTAGTAGAGGTTTCCCAGAAGATGGACTTAGTTTTCCACACCCTTTAAATTGGTCGGTTATTTTTCATGGAATTTTATTTAATTTCAAAATGCATTGATAAAGCTAAGACATATGTCATCTTATATTAACTTGTGACAAGAGAATCTTCTTAGGGGGGTCATAAGTCACATTAGGCGAACAAGGAATATAGAGGTAGATATTTTTATCTAAATGGGCACTCTCATTCGAAAAAGCAGGTGAAGTTAGATTTGAAGATATAATTAGATAAGATTTCAGGGTGGCGGTTATTATGAGTTTTTTAGATCATAAATGCAGGACATTCTCTTTGGTACTCCTATAGAGTCGGAAAGATGATGGGGGACTAACAAGGTGATCACAAACATTAATTGGGAAAGATATTATTAATGACACTAGTTTTGAAAGGCGTAGTGGGTTTAAATGCGAGTAACCTCAAATTTCATCTTGCATTTAGTGTATGAAGCAAGTTAGAAGTGAGACCTTAGAGAAGTGAAGGGGATTTGGTGAACGTTGAGCTAAAGGTGATATCACTGCCTGAGAAAGATGAAGGCAAATTTCACATTGAAGACGAAGAAGAAGATTTGGGATTTTCAGGGTGAGCTGACATTCAGACGGCTGAGAGGTTTTTTTAACTTCTAGGATGATTATCTCCCACACTGTGTTTTTGTGATATTAGGGAAGGTGTTTATAAAAATGAAACACATATATCATACTAGAATGGATATATATTCACTCATTCTGGCTTGGGGATTGGAAGTGGAGGAAAGCATTGCAACAGTTTGTAGGGTGGTGGAATTTCTCGTTCCAGCACAATTTCGTGAAGGGTTAGAAACTTGCTTGGAATGGGAAGTATTAGGTGAGGGGTTTGATATAGGTGAGGGAGAAGAAAATGCAGATGAAGGGGTGAAATCAAAAATCATACCCTTCCTTCGATGGGTGTCGGGTATGTGTTCCTACCATCACAAGGTGGAGGCAAATAATTGATGGGAGGCAATAAAGTTGTTAATTCAGATCAAAGAACTGAATGCATTCATTACAATAGCCAGGGAGGAGGTAGAGGGAGCTAGAAGAACTCTTCAACAAAGGAGGTTGAGAGTGGGAGTGGTGCCGAGGTTGAGAGCGGGAAGGAGACCGGTCAGGCATTGAAGGTGGCTTCTGAAATGCTGCAACGATGGTGACAAATGGGGTGGGGTGTGGTTTTTTATGTTTTTTGGCTAAATTTTTGCTATGTAATTATGGATAACGTCTGATTGTAAATCTAGGGGTAGGTTGTAGTAGAAAAGAGTTTTTTGTATAAAGATTTTGTATTAGTTGTATATTGCCAATTTTGAAGAATGGCAATTTTTTGGATAGTAGAACAGACAGTCAACATCATGATGTAAATACTTTTTATATTTAATAGAATACATATTATTACCGGCCAAAAAAAAAGAAATTGATTCGACATTGTAGAATAATATGCACATTTTTTTTCTATCGAATATAATTGATAATAGCATATACAAAGTAACGTGAGTTCCACCACCACACCCAACCAGTATGCTCCCAAATAGGAGATCGATATACAGAGATAGTTACATCATAGAGTCTCCTTGATTAAGGTTGATTGCATACAATCCCCTTGTTTTAGGTTTACGACAAGATCAAGTTATTTAACAGGAGATCAATCTATTTGAATCAAGTTATTTAATTGATGAGCTAAAAGGCTCTATAATGAATGGTTCATAAGGCACAATGCTTGTCATAGGTTTTACAAAAAAAAAAAAAAAAATTACCCCAATAAGCCTTACCCACTCAATGTAAAAAACACACTACCATTTCAACCCTATTTAGTAAATTGGAAGGATTTTATAGTGGATTTGAGAAAAATATAGAATGCAACACTTACAGTGGATTTGTTGGCACTTGCACTTGTTTGTCCTCTTTCTCCCTTCATTTTTCAATTTATAGCTGGTTGGATGCTTTGCGAGTGGCTTGGTATATCAATTGATCCTTGCAGTCATTATACCAATGGGGGTTCTATTGGGATTGCTTATATAACTAGATTATGCCTTTTGTATCGTAGCCCTAACTCTCTGCTCCTGCACACACGGGATTCAAATAACAAGCCAAATAGACTATAAGTACATTTCTATACTTTCAAAAGAAAATTTAATATTTCAAATTTAAAATACAATTTGGGTCCAATTATTTTCCATCATTTAAATTATTATGTAAACTTGAAGCACAAAATTTATACAAAATACTTTATTTGAACACCTCTTAGAAGATATCAAGGCCTAAAAATAATAATCTAATAATAATGCTACATTAGAAAATGATTTGACATTCTAGAATAATATGCACATTTCACTAAATTAATGTGTTGTAATATTATTTGTCCATTTTACTTGGCTTTTGATTAAAGAGTTTTATCTAACATCTAATATCATGCAACATTTCCTCTAAGTAATCTCTTTAGTTTGCATGAATAAACTTCTTCACAGGTTAAATATAAGATAGATATAAATATATAAATTTAGGCATTATGATGCATTTTGTATGACCGGTGAAATGGTTATCATTGTTGGCAACATCAGCTTCTAAGTCTCTACAATCCATCGGTAAAGGAGTAAAGGGTAGTCGATGAAGAACAAGGGTCCTTATTCCTATCAGTAGTAAGTAGACCGGTATACAGGGGTTAACTAGCTAAGCAATAAGTAGATCGGTATACAGGGGTTAATTGGCTAAGCAGTGAGTAGATCGGTATACAAGGGTTAACCAGCTAAGTAGAAAGTAGACCGGTATATAGGAGGTAATTGGCCAAGCAGTGAGTAGATCGGTATACATGAGTCTCAATTGACAGACTTAGAAACATCCGGTTGAACTGGCAGTCTTCCCTACTCAACCGGCAAGCTTTTCGCCATGAACAATTGTCTTGACCGATATTCCCGGAATGATTTTTCAAGAGCAATTTGAGGCACGATAACAAATTTTTTTTTAATCTGATTTTTGGAGGGAAAATTGGTGCCAGAAGTAAAAGCTAATATATTCACCTCATTCATTATGATTATTATGATTGGGAGTATGAGAAAAATATCTGTGTGAATGTTAAGAGGGTGAACAAAATAGAGTGCAGTAGATAGAGGTATGAATCGATGAAGTCAATACAGATCAGAAGAATAGAGCATGCAAAGTGGAACTATGAGATAGAGGTAGTGTCATCAGACAGATCAATCATATTTGTTACCTTCTAACAATTGCAGCATTGTAAATCCCTTAACAGGGTGAACCTTAACCAATTGTTTATGTAAAATCTCTTAACCGAGTCACTTTAGATATGAAGTTGTAAAATCCTCTAGCAAGGTGAACTTTAACAGGCTCTAAGGTATTCTTAACCGGATACCAGTCACTTTTAATAGGGTGACGTTCTCAGAAAGAACTAGTTGTAAGCTCTTAATAGGGCACTCTTTTTTACTGGAGTAAAAGAGATTGTGGGTTATCCCCACCGTGTGATGGTTTCCACATATAATTGCTAGTGTTATGTGATGCTTATTTGTGCATGAAAATATCTTTTCTTTGATGTTCTTTGCTTTCATGATTAATGCAATGTTTAAGTTAAATTGGAAGGATAGTTGCAGACGGTCAGTTTGAAAGTTTGAATTGTGACTAAACGGTTTTGACTAATTCACCCCTCCCTCCCTCTCAGTCACCTGTTAATACTAACAGTAAATATATGCCAAGTCAATAAGAGTGGATGGTGCAAAGTATCTAGGTGGTAGATAAGGATATGATATGATTGAGTTTTTTCTTACGCCATGAAGACTTTTAATAATTCATGATTTTGGGTCTATTTTAAAATGGATAGTTTAAACCAAATGTGCTCTTCATTTATGAATTATGATCTTTAATGCATGCTTCACAAGTGGGAATTTTTAGTGCTATAGGCAATTTATAACAAATGGGTGGCCCCAGGAAGCTCATGTAAAATATCTAAAAGTAGCACTTATCTTTCTAATGTCAAGCCTTCTAAAAATAGTGTTTTATTAAACTATAAGTAGAAAATAGTGTTAATATTTTCTTTATAGTCATGGTTAGGGTTTAATGTGATGGTCAGAATTATGTTAGGAATAGGGGTAGAATTATGGTTAGGGTTAGGGTTTAGATTATAATTATAACAGGTTTTGAGTTTACGAATACAGTTTTGGTTAGCATTAAGGATAGGGTTGGAATTACAAGTAGGGTTGGGATCCGAATTATAATTAGGAGTAAAATGAAGATTTAGATTTGGTTAGGGCTAGGGTTAGGGTCAAGGTTAGGATTAAGGTTAAGATTACCATTAGGATTAGGATTTGGTTTAGGTTTATGATTATGGTTAGGGTTAGGGTTTAGGGATATCAAAGTAGTATTTCAAAAATCAGTTGAAGCTAACCTTATTAAATTCCCACATACCATAGTTTTCAATGACAATGCACCCAAACTTGTATGATACAAAGAAATTTAGTACTTTTAGCACTATCATATAAAAGGTCATTCTATGTCCAAATGCATGAAACATAATAATTCTAGCCATATCTAATTAAACACAATGAGAGTTTGGGGGATGGTCGTGTATCTCATCTCCTGATGAACAATTCATGGGTACCTATTATGATCTTTTTCTCAAGAATGATAAAATAGACATGTATGTCAAATAAAGGATCATCTCAAAATATTTGTGCAACCAAGGTCAACACTAGTAAGTTGTCTATCTTATATGAATAAATATTAGTGGGTCACATTGAGGAAACCTATCCATATATTAATGCCAATACTATTAAAAATCCTAATTGTGTTGCCAACACTAGCCACAATTAGGTTACTGTGAAGAGGGATTCTTCTTCCCAAAAAGTCACCCAATATGACATCCTAGAGCATCTTAGGAAAACTCTAGCATAGTTATCTATCTTGGAGCTTCTTTTATATTCATCTATCTATAGGGACATATTGGATCATACCTTAATAGAATCATAAGTCCCTAGTGTTGGATATTGTTGGTCATTGTTGCTGCTAGGATATGTTGTTGTCATTGATGTCAACATATTCCTGTGATTTTCTCTGGTGATTGCAGATTGGGAAGATTCTCTAATCCAGTTTGTAGTATTTGTTTGTTGATCACTATTTTGTAGAGGTTGATATTTCCTCCGGTATATTTCGGTGTGATTAGATCCGATGCTGAGCTTTTGGGATATTGTTTTGGATGATCTTGTGTATCTTCCTTTCAGTTGGATCATGATTTGGTGCTCCACAAGTTATCTTTCTTTGTGACAGTTGCTGATTGGTTGTGTTCTTGAGCTTTCAGACATTGACAGATGAAGATTTAAAATAGTGGTGTTGGTGCAGCTATTCTCAATGATTATAACATGCTTGTTGGTGTTTCCTAGTCATGTCCTATTTGTTTTGATGATATGCATTGATCATTGTGTGATTTATTGGTGGTTTCTATCAACCTGTGATGATTTGCGTGTTATGTGGTATTTCTGGTGGTGTAGCGTGTTGCGGTTGATCTTGGCGTGGTTTTCGGTGGAGTTGTGCGTTTGGGAATTTGAATTAGGACCATGTTATGCTATGTAAATCATCATATTGGTCTGGTGGTCGATCTTTGTATCATGTGATGTAATTTTTTAATTGAGGGTTAAAGGTTTATCCAACCTTGTTATCAAGGTTGATGAATTGTATATATAGGTGATACAGTCATGTAGTCTGGGTGTCGTTGTTGTGTCTTCATTATCAAAGAGAGGTTTGTGTGTGAACAAATGATTTATCCTTCGATGTTGACTTTGTGGTGAGATTAGTGTTGCAGGGCAGACATTTGTGCTTAACCAGAATTGTAATCAGCCATTTGGAGATGTTTTTCTTTCAATTCATTTCTTCCAGATTGTAGTACAAATCTTATTTTAAATCAATGAGACTTCCTTGAGGGTTGTAGCCTTTCGGGCGATTATATTTGAGCAGTGAGCTCTAGGCAATATGCCTGAATGCGTGTGCATTCCCCATTGTAATATTTTCATATACTACTACAGAGTATCATCTTACTGTGGGTAGGTTCCCACCGTGATTTTCCCCTTAATCAGGTTTTCCACGTCAAAATATTGGTGTTGTGTGTTGTGTTGTTAATTTTCTTATATGTCTTATTGTTGCAGTTTATCTGATCTGTGTTTTTGGGTTGAGTTTGTTATTCTGGTGAAGATAGATTCACTCCCCCCATCTTGGTTGCTGCTAACAATTGGTATCAGAGCTAGATCCTCTAGTAGAAGCTTAATCACTTGAGGAGATCCAGGATGGCAACTCAAGGTGTACTCTTTAAGAAGGACAATACGAGATTTGTTGGAAGTAACTATGCTATATGGAAGGACCGGATGGAAGTGCACTTGAAATGTTTTGGTGAAGATTATTGGAAGACCACAAAGAATGTCTATGTTGTTCCTCATAATGGACCATCTACTCCTTATGAGGTTAAGGAAGCATAACATAATATTAGAATGAAGGATGCATTTCTTAGTGCCCTGACTAATTCTGAGATGACAAATGTAATGGGTCTTCAGACCACACATGAGCTTTGGGTGAAGCTTGAGGTGGTGTATGAAGGTGATAAACAAGTGAAGGTTGCTAAGCTACAAAGTTTAAAAGGAAAGTATGAGATATTGAAGATGGGAGATGATGAGATCATGCACTATTTTATGGCTAATGTGAATGACCTTGTCCTAGGTATCAAATGTGTCAGTGGAACCATTGACGAAGATGAAAGTGTCTCTAGGGTGTTGATATCTTTGCCTCCTACCTATAAGCATAAGGTTGTTGCTATTGATGAGATCTGGAGTGTGACTACAGTGACAAGAGATATGTTGCTTGGAAAGCTTGTTGCATTTGAGTTTAGTGAATTTGGAGAATCACATGGAAAGTCTGAGACAACATTTAGAGAATCTGCATCTATATCCGATAAGCAGAAGTATAATCCTGATGAGTGCAGAATATCTAGATATGAAAGAGAGAGAAGAGAGATGGAAGAGCAAGAAAAGGAAATGGATGAACTTGAAGCATTTATTGCATGAATATTTCCTAAAGGTGTCGGTAAGTATCATGGAAAGTTGCCTTTGAAAAGTTTCTCTTGTAACAAGATAGGACATTTTGCTTCTAGATGCTTGGAGAGAATGGCTAAGTATGATAGTTATGACAAGTTTGATAAGCATGATAGGAATGATAGATATCACATGCATGAGAAACATAACAAGTCTTACAGGTCTAACCGGAAGTTTAAAAATTAGATGAACTATTATTATGTTGTTGATGAAGGTATTACAAATGATGAATGTCAAGGAGATGAAGTTGTATTCCTTGCCATGTAGAAAGAGTTACCTGTACCAATTGATTCCACTAGCTATACTATTGAGGAGAAAGCTTTAGGCTCTAAAGTTGAAGAGAAAGATGAATGGGTGATTGACAGTGGTTGTTCATATCATATGACTGGTGATAAAAGCAAATTTGTAGGCATGGAAAGATATGATGATGGAATAGTCAGATTTGGAGATGACAAAGCTTGTGTAATCCATGGGAGAGGTTCTATTTCTTTTGATGGTAAGAATAACATTGATGATGTCTTGTATGTTGAAGGATTGAAGCATAATCTTTTAAGTGTTGGATAGATGATTGATAAGGGTTATGATCTACAATTCAAGGATGGTAAATGCAAGATCTTAAATACCTCCGGTATAAAGATTGCATCTGGGACTAAGACTGGAGGTAACATTTTTCATTTGAATGCTGGTGAGAAAAGTTGTTTGATTGCTCACATTGATGAGAGTTGACTATGGCATAGGAGAATGTGTCACGTAAATTTTGATTCAATGATTAAGATATGTTCTACCATGTTGTTAGAGATCTACCTAAGATTGCTAAGCCTGCTAATCTGGTATGTAACGAATGCCAATTGGGTAAGCAAATAAGGATTTATTTCAAAAGAAAAAAAATATACATTTGATAGATTGCTAGATCTTGTGCATACTCACCTATGTGGACCTATAAATGTTAGAAGTGTGCAGGGTGATAGATATTGCTGCTAATTGATTATTATTCTAGGATGATGTCGATTGTCTTTTTGAAGGAGAAATCAGAAGCATTTGATAAATTCAATATATTCAAAGCTAAGGTTGAGACTAAGTCTGGATTAAAGGTGAAGTGTCTGAGATCTTATAAAGGTGGATAATTTTGTTCCCATGAGTTCAACTCATTCTGTGAGATGCATGCAATAAGAAGATAGTTATCTACTCCTAGAACCCATCAGCAGAATTGAGTTGTTGAGAGGAAAAATAGAACTGTTTTAGAAGTTGCAAGGACTATGTTTATTAAAGGAAATGTTCTGCAGATCTACTGGAGAGAAGCCATTAGCACTGTTGTTTATACATTCAACAAAGTTCACATCAAAGGAGATACCAGTATGACCCCTTATGAGATTTGGTTTGGTCATGTTCCTACTATGAGATATTTTAAATAATTTGGTAGCAAATGTTATATCAAAAAAAATGAGGATATAGGTGAGTCTGATGCTAGAAGTGATGAAGGTATTTTCTTTGGATATTCAACAAAGAGAAAGGCCTACCGATGATACAATAAGATACTAAGAAAGATAGTAGAAAGTGCAAATGTGAAGGTGGATGAGAATCTTGGGAAGGAGATCAGAGCATGCAGTTATGATGATATTCAACATCTTGTTTTGGCTCCTATTCAACCTAAAAAACCTAAGCAGAATGATCCGGTAGAGACTATTAATCCAGATGTTGTTGTTGTCAGTGAGGAAGTACAGGAATCTGAGAATCAGAACAGATAGAAGACTCTGAGGTATGTAAGATTGAATCATTCTGAAAATCAAATTACTGGTGATAAAAATAAAGGTGTGATGACTGGAAGAAGGTTAGCTACTGAAGAAGTGTCTCTGATTTCCAAAGTTGAACCTAAAAATGTTGTTGAAGCTTGTAAAGATGAAAGTTGGATGAGAGATATGGAAGAAGAACTAGATCATATTGAAAAGAATAACACTTGGGAACTTGTTCCTAGACCTAAGGATAAGAATGTTATTGGTACTAAATGGGTATTAAGAAATAAATTGAATGAAGCCAGTGAAGTTGTCAGAAATAAAGCTAGACTGGTCTACAAAGGGTATTCATAGCAAGAAGGGATTGATTATGAGTACACTTTTGCTCTGGTTTCCAAACTTAAAGTTGTTAGACTTTTGCTTTCTTATGCTACTTATAAAGATTTCAAGGTATCAAATCTGTCGTTTTGAATGGTGTTCTTGAGGAAGAATTTTACATTGAACAACCTGATGGATTTTCATTGTCAGGTGATGGAAACATGATATGTAAATTGAAGAAATCCCTTTATGGACTGAAACAAGATCCTAGAGCCTGGTATGCTAGACTAGATAAGTACTTGTTGAAATTGGGATTTAGTAAAGGTGTTGTTGACAGCAATCTGTACTTTAAGATAAAAAATGATAACATCCTGATTATTGAAGTCTTTGTTGATGATATAATCTTTGGTGGTGATGATAACTTGAGCATGAAGTTTACCGATGATATGTAGAAAGAATTTGAGATGTCTATGATTAGTGAAATGAAATTTTTCTTAGGTTTGCATATTGTACAAACTAGAAAAGGTATATTCCTATCTCAAACTAAGTATGTGAAGGAATTGTTGAAGAAGTTTGTGTTAGATGATTCCAAACTGATTGGAACTCCTATGGTGATTGGTTGTAAATTGTCCAAGAATGATGAATCTCCTAAAGCTAGTAAGAGTTTATATAGATCTATGGTTGGTGGACTACTATATCTTACATAGACTAGATTGAAAATTATGCATACTGTGTGCATGGCTGCTAGATATCAAGTTGATCTGAAAGAGAGTCATGTCACTATTGTTAAGAGGATATTCAGATACTTGAAGGTAATTATGGACTATGGATTATGGTATACTAGGAATGATTATTTTATGCTATGTGCCTACACTGATGCAGATTGGGTTGGTGATGTTGATGACCGAAAGAGAACTACCTGTGGAGCATTCTTTTTGGGTAAGAAATTGGCTTCATGGGCTAGCAAGAAACAAGATTCAGTTTCCTTATCTACTATTGAAGCTGAGTACATTGTTGTTGCTAGTAATTGCAGTTGGGTAGTTTGGATGAAGCAAATGTTGAATGATATCACAATTATTCATGATGAGCCTACTGTTATATATTGTGATAATTCCAGTGCTATCAACATGTCAAAGAATCTGGTACAACATTCAAAGACTAAACATGTGTCAATTAAATATCATTACTTGAGAGCAAGTCAGTGAAGAGAAGGTGAAGCTGGAATATGTATCTACAAAGGAACAAATAGTTGTTATTTTCACTAAACCTTTGCCTACAAATACATTTGTCTACTTAAGAGAGAGGCTAGGGATATCCACCCCTCCTAGTGAGAACTAGATGCATTAAGTTGCATCAATCTTGTGGATTTTAGAGCTTTATCTTTTTATCTAGATTGGTGAGTTGGTGTTGCTCCTCTGATGGAATATTTTGTGTCTTGGGGAGAAAGATTCATGTTTCTTCTTTGGAGAGTTCGGTTTTCTATTTTTGGATATCTTTGGCATTGATGTCAAAGCGAGAGAGAGTTCATGTGAAAAACATTTCTAAGTCCTGATCTTAGGGGGAGTTTGTTGGTGATATCTTCTTTCTTTGCATTGACTACTTTTCACATTCATATGTTGTCATCAATACCAAAGGGGGAGATTGTTGGATATTGTTGGGCATTGTTGCTACTAGGATATGTTTATGTCATTGATGTCAACATATTCCTATGATTTGCTCTGATGACTACAGATTGGGAAGATTCTTTGATCCGGTTTGTAGTATTGGTTTGTCCATCACTATTTTGCAGAGGTTGATATTTCCTCCGATATATTTTTGTGTGATCAGATTCGGTACTAAGATTTTGGGATATTGTTTTGGATGGTCTTTCTTTGTGATAGTTGGTGATTGGTTATGTTCTTGAGCTTTCAGACATTGACAGAAGAAGATTTGAAAAGTGGTGTTGGTGCAGTTGTTCTAGATGGTTCTAGCATGCTTGTTGGTGTTTCCTAGTCATGCCCTATTTTTTTGACAATCTGCATTGATCGTTGTGTGATTTTTTGGTGGTTTTTATCAACCGGTGATGATTTACATATTATGCGGTATTTATGGTGGTGTAGCGTGTTACAGTTGATCTTGGCATGATTTTTGGTGGAGTTGTGCATTTGGGAATTTGAATTAGGACCATGTTATGCTAAGTAAATCATCATATTGGTCTAGTGGACAATCTTTGTATCATGTGATGTTATTTTTTAATTGAGGGTTGAGGGTTTAGCCAGCCTTGTTATAAAGGTTGATGAATTGTATATATAGGTGATATAGTCATGCATTTTGGGTGTCGTTGTTGTGCTTGCATTATCACAGAGATGTTTGTGTGAGAACAAGTGATTTATCCTTCGATGTTGAGTTTGTGGTGAGATTGGTGTTGCAGGGCAGACATCTATGCTTAACCGGAACTGTAATCAGCCATTTGGATATGTTATTTTTTCAGTTCATTTCTTCCAGATTGTAGTCCTAATGTTATTGTAAGTTAGTGAGACTTCCCTAAGGGTTGTAGCCTTCTGGGGCATTATATTTGAGCAATGAGCTCTAGGTAGTGTGCCTAAATGCATGTGCATTCCCCATTGTAATATTTTCACATACTACTGTAGAGTATCATATTACTGTGGGTAGGTTCCCACCATGGTTTTTCCCTTAAGTATGTTTTCCACGTCAAAATCTTGGTGTTGTGTGTTGTGTTGTTAATTTTCTTATCTATCTTATTGTTGTAGTTTATCTGATCTGTGTTTTATGGTTGAATTTTTTATTCCAGAGAATACTGATTCACCCCCCTCCTCTCAGTCTTCCCTCTTGGATAGTGCTAAAAATTGGTATCAAAGCTATATCCTTCGGTATAAGCTTAACCACTTGAGGAGATCCGAGATGGAAGATCAAGGTGTAATATTTAAGAAGGACAGTTTGAGATTTGATGGAAGTAACTATGCTATATGGAAGGACTGGATGGAAGTGCACTTGAAATGTCTTGGTGAAGATTATTGGAAGATCACAAAGAATGTCTACGTTGTTCCTCAGAATGGACCGCCTACTCCTGATGAGGTTAAGGAAGCAAAACATAATATTAGAGCAAAAAAAGCATTACTTAGTGCAATAACTGATTCTGAAATGACAAATGTAATGGGTCTCCAAACCGCACATGAGATCTGGGTGAAGCTTGAGGTGTTGTATGAAGGTGATAAACAAGTTTAGGTTGCTAAGTTGTAGAGTTTAAAAGTATGAGACATTAAAGATGTGAGATGATGAGAACATACACACTTTTATGGCTAATGTGAATGACCTTGTCTGATGTATCAGACGTGCCGGTGAAACCATTAAGGAAGATGAAATTGTTGCTAAAGTTATGAGATCTTTGCCTCCTACCTATAAGCATAAGGTTGCTACTATTGATGAGATCCAGAGTGTGACTACAGTGACAAGAGATATGTTGGTTGGAAATCTTGCTACATTTGAGCTGAGTAAATTTGGAGAATCACATGGAAAGTCTAAGATAGCATTTAGAGCATATACATCTGTATCCAGTAAGTAGAAGTACAATCCTAATGAGTGCAGAATATTTAGATATGAAAGAGAGAGAAGAGAGATGGAAGAGCAAGAAAGGGAGCTGGATGAACTTGAAGCACTGATTACACAGAGATTGCCTAAAGGTGTCGGTAAGTATGATGGAAAGTTGACTTTGAAATGTTTCTCTTGTAACAAGATAGGACATTTTTCTTCTAGATGCCTGGAGAGAATAACTAAGTATGACAAGTTTGATAAGCATGATAGGAATGATAGATATGACAAGCATGAGAAACATGACAAGTTTTACAATTCTAACCAGAAGTTTAGAAATCAGAAGAATTGTTATTATGTTGTTGATGAAGGTATTACAGTTGATGAATCTGAAGGAGATGAAGTTGTATTTCTTGCCATTAAGGAAGATAGAGTTGTACCAGTTGATTCCACTAGTTGTACTATTGACAAGAAATCTTTAGCTACTGAAGTTGAAGAGAAAGATGAATGGGTGATTAATAGTGCATGTTCACATCATATGACCATTGATAAAAGCAAATTTCTAAACATGCAAAGATATGATGCTGGAATAGTCATATTTGGAGATGACAAAGCCTGTGTAATCCATGCAAGAGGTTCTATTTCTTTTGATGGTAAGCATAACATTGATGATTTCTTGTATGTTGAAGGATTGAAGCATAATATACTAAGTGTTGGATAGATGGTTGACAAGGGTTATGATCTACAATTCAAGGATGGTAAATGCAAGATCTTAAATGCCTCCGGTATAGAGATTACATTTGGGACTAAGACTGAAGGTAACAATTTTCATTTGAATGTTGGTGAGAAAAGTTGTTTGATTGATCATATTGATGAGAGTTGGCTATGGCATTGGAGAATATGTCACGTAAATTTTGATTCAATGATTAAGATCTATTCTACACATGATGTTAGAGATCTGCCTAAGATTGTTAAGCTTGCTAATCTAGTATGTAAGGAATGTTAGTTGGGTAAGCAAACAAGAATTCATTTCAAAAGAAAACAATATACATAGGATGGGTTTCTAGATCTTGTGCATACTGACCTATGTGGACCTACAAATTTTAAAAGTGTGCAGGGTGATAGATATTTTATGCTCCTAATTGATGATTATTCTAGGATGATGTGGATTGTCTTTTTGAAGGAGACATCAGAAGCATTTGATACATTCAAGATATTCAAAGCTAAGGTTGAGACTGATTCTAGATTAAAGGTAAAGTGTCTGAGATTTGATAGAAGTGGAGAATTATGTTTTGGTGAGTTCAACTCATTCTATGAGATGCATGGAATCAGTAGATAGTTATCTGCTCGTAGAACCCCTCAGCAAAATGGAGTTGTTGAGAGGAAGAACAAGATTGTTTTAGATTCTGCAAGGACTATGTTGATTGAAGGAAATGTTTTGAAGATTTACTGGAGAGAAGCCATTAGCAATATTTTTTATACATTCATCAGAGTTCACATAAAGGAGATATAGCTAAGACCATTTATGAGCTTTGGTTTGGTCATGTTCCTACTGTGAGATATTTTAGAGTATTTGGTAGCAAATATTATATCCAAAGAAATGAGGATATAGGTAAGTTTGATGCTAGAATTGATGAAGATATTCTCTTGGGATATTCAACAAAGAGCAAGGCCTACCAGTGCTACAATAAGAGACTAAGAAAGATAGTAGAAATTGCAAATGTGAAGGAGGATGAGAATCTTGGGAAGGAGATCAGAGCATGCAGTTATGATGATAGTCAACATCTTGTTTTGGCTTCTATTCAACCTTAAAAACCTAAGAAGAATGATCCGGTAGAGACTATTAATCCGGATGTTGTTGTTGTCAGTGAAGAAGTACAAGAATCTGAGAATCAGAACAGACAGAAGACTCTGAGGTATGTAAGATTGAATCATTCTAAAAATCAGATTATTGGTGATAAAAATAAAGGTGTGATGACTAGAAGAAGGTTAGCTGCTGAAGAAGTATGTCTAATTTAAAATTTGAACCTAAAGATGTAGCTAAAGCTTGTAAAGATTAAAGTTGGATGAGAACTATAAGAAATAGATCAGATTGAAAAGAATAACATTTGGGAACTTGTGCCTAGACCTAAGGATAAGAATGTTATTGGTACTAAATGGGTATTCAGAAATAAATTGAATGAAGTCAGTGAAGTTGTCAGAAATAAAGCTAGACTGGTCTGCAAAGGGTATTCACAATAAGAAGGGATTGATTATGAGGAGACTTTTCCTCCGGTGGCCAGACTTGAAGTAGTTAGACTGTTTCTTTCTTATGTTGCTTATAAAGATTTCAAGGTATATCAGATGGATGTCAAATCTTCCTTTTTGAATGGTGATCTTGAGGAAGAAGTTTACATTGAACAACCTGATGAATTTTCACTATCCAATGATGGAGACATGGTATGTAAATTGAAGAAATCCCTTTATGGACTAAAACAAGATCGTAGAGCCTCGTATGCTAGACTAGATAAGCACTTGTTGAAATTAGGATTTAGTAAATGTGTTGTTGACAGTAATCTGTACTTTAAGATAGAAAATGATAACATCTTGATTGTTGAAATCTTTGTTGATGATATAATCTTTGGTGGTGATGATAACTTGAGCATGAAGTTTGTCTATGATATTCAAAAAGAATTTGAGATTTCTATGATTGGTGAAATAAAAAATTTCTTAGGTTTGCAGATTGCACAGACTAGAAAAGGTATATTCATATCTCAAACTAAGTATGTGAAGAAATTGCTGAAGAAGTTTGGGTTAGATGACTCCAAACCAATTGGAACTCCTCTGGTGATTGATTGTAAATTGTCCAAGAATGATGAATCACCTAAAGCTAATGAGAGTTGATATAGATCTATGGTTGGTGGACTGTTATATCTTACACAGACTAGATCGGACATTATGCATACTGTGTGCATGGCTGCTAGATATCAAGTTGATCTGAAAGAGAGTTGTGTCATTGTTGTTAAGAGGTTATTGAGATACTTGAAGGGAACTGTGGACTATGGACTACAGTATCCTAGGAATTATGATTTTATGTTATGTGCCTACACTGATGTAGATTGGGTTGGTGATGTTGATGATCGGAAGAGCACTACCGATGGAGCATTCTTTTTGGGTAAGAAATTGGTTTCATGAGCTAGAAAGAAATAAGATTCAGTGTCCTTATCTATTGTTGAAGTTGAGTATATTGTTGCTGCTATTAATTGCATTCAGGTAGTTTGGATGAAGCAAATGTTGAAGGATATCAGAATTATTCATGATGAGCCTACTGCTATATACTATGATAATTCCAGTGTTATCAACATGTCAAAGAATCAGGTGCAACATTCAAAAGGGGGAGATTTTTGGATATTGTTGGTCATTGATGCTACTAGGATAATTTGTTGTCATTGATGTCAACATATTCCTATGATTTTCTCTAGTGACTACAGATTGGGAAGATTCTGTGATCCGGTTTGTAGTATTGGTTTGTTGATCACTGTTTTGCAGAGGTTAATATTTCCTCTGGTATATTTCGGTGTTATCAGGTCTAGTGCTGAGCTTTTGGGATATTGTTTTGGATGATCTTTTGCATCTTAATTTCAATTGGATTGTGATTTGGTGCTCCGCAAGTTATCTTTCTTTGTGACAGTTGTTGATTGGTTGTGTTCTTGAGCTTTCAAATGTTGATAGGTGAAGATTTGAAAAGTTGTGTTGGTGCAGTTGTTCTGGTTGATTCTAACATGCTTGTTGGTGTTTCCTAGTCATGTCCTATTTGTTTTAACAATCCACATTGATCATTGTGTGATTTTTTGGTGGTTTTTATCAACCGGTGATGATTTGCATGTTATGCGGTATTTCTAGTGGTGTAGCGTGTTGTGGCTGATCTTGGCATGATTTCCGGTGGAGTTGTGCATTTGGGAATTTGAAGTAGGACCATGTTATGCTATGTAAATCATCATATTGGCCCGGTGGTCGATCTTTGTATCATGTGATGTAATGTTATAATTGAGGGTTGAGGGTTTAGCCAACCTTGTTATCAAGGTTGATGAATTGTATATATAGGTGATATAGTCATGTAGTTTGGGTGTCATTATTATGTCTGCATTATCAGAGAGACGTTTGTGTGCGAAAAATTGATTTATCCTTTGGTGTTGATTTTTTCATGAGATTGGTTTTGTAGGATAGATATTTGTGCTTAACCGAAACTATAATCAGGCATTTCAAGATGCTATTCTTTCACTTCATTTCTTCTGGATTGTAGTACGAATCTTATTGTAAGTCGGTGAGAATTCTATGAGGGTTGTAGCCTTCTGGGTCATTATATTTGAGTAGTGAGCTCTAGGTAGTGTGTCTGAATGCATGTTCATTCCCCATTGTAATATTTTCACATACTAGTGCAAAGTATCATCTTACTCTGGGTAGGTTCCCACCGTGGTTTTTCCCTTTACAGGTTTTTCCACGTCAAAATCTTGGTTTTGTGTGTTGTGTTGTTAATTTGTTTATCTATCTTATTATTGCAGTTTATCTAATCTGTGTTTTGTGGTTGATTTTGTTATTTCAGTGAAGATTGATTCACCCCCCCACTCTCAGTCTTCCCTCTTGGTTGCTGCTAACACCTAGTGATATTAATTTTGATAAATTTCAAGCCATAGTGGGTCATCTATCCTCTTCTTATCAACCTATATTTATTTTAGCAAATACATCATTTTTTTATCCATCAAATGTACCTAATCAATTCAATTCTAATTTTAACCTAAACCCTAACGTAACCATGTCTATCATTAAAAAAGGGATCATGACATTTTTGTAACCCTAAAATTTCATAATGATGCTTTGTACCCCTGCCATGTTAGTCATCACCAAGATTTTGTATTGAAAAGGGTGAAAGGTTGAAGCTATAGAAGTTTTATTTCATCTAGCATAGAGCCCCACATCTCATCTCCATTATGCCCCAGATCCTGTGTAAAGCATGCCTGATAAGACTCTATCATAGTTATCTATCTTGGAGCTTTTATATTCATCTATCCATAGGGACATATTGGATCACACCTTAATATAATCATAAGTCCCTGGTGATATTAATCTAGATCAATTTCAAGCCATAGTGGGTCAACTATCCTCATCTTATCAATCTATGTTTAGTTTAGCAAAATCAGTTCTGATTAATATGAAAAAACGGTTTTAAGGACCCGAAACCTTTAACAAAGGAGCATAAGATAGTTCAACATAGAGCAACTAGACCAGCATTGAAATAGCATACAAAAAGACTGGCAAGAAGGCCAATAAATCGAACGGACAGAAAAAGAAAGGAACAACAAAGCAAAAAAACCAGATAAAAGACCTAAACAACAAACAACAACTACAAAGACTTAAGAAGATCAGCCGCCTTAGTGACCAGGAGGTCATAGTTTGCCGAAGCAACTTTGAGTTCTTCAATTTCCTTGTTTGGCTTCTTCTCCTTCTTCTTGCCTCTAGTCCTCGTTCTAGGTCCTTGCACCTCTCCCATACCTTCCATGTTAGGTTCTAGCTCTAGGGAATCCTTCTCATTCTCCAACCTACTAATAATAATTTTGGTGTTGTCAGCTGAGGCCTTCAGAATGTTTTGGCTTTGTTCAATAATGCTTTGAGGCATTTTTCAATTTTGTTGAAATTGTTGTCAGTTTTCGCCATTCTCTGGTCCGTAGCATTGTCATTGGTTTTTATCTCTTCTAGGGCCTTCTCTACTTGCTCAAACCTTGGGTTGAAGGCATCTCTAATCTCTTCAGCTCTGGCAACAGTTTTACTCAAGTCATCAATATATTCAGCCATAGATTTACCTTCACCAATATTGATTGTCTCTAGCATTTAAACCCTGTGGCTCAGCTTCTTATTATCCTCCACAGCTTTCTTGTGACTGTTAATTAACCAATTGAGGGTGTTCACAAACCCTTTCAAACCCTCGGTAGGAGGATTTGAAGGGGGGATTTTCTCACCAGCATTGTCTTCTTCATTATTGGGAACATCTCCACTAGTGATATGTTCGGCATTTCCACCGACCCTCTGATTAAAACCTTCCCCTGTGATCTCCTCCTCCACTTTTTGGTCGACGTCGGGATCCTTTCTCTGCACTTTATCCTCCAATTCCATTTCATAATTGTCCTGCCTTTTCTATTTGTTCCTTTTCTGAATGGAATTTTTAGTTTTCTTTTTCCGAGGGGACTAGGATTCACCCTTCTCAGAGTCCTCAGAGACCTCTGAGGAGGAGTGAATCTGGAAGATCTTTTATTTACTTTTTTTCTTTCCCTTAGAAGAGGATGGCTTAATACTCACCTGTTTTCTTTTCTTACCAAGTTTAGCTTCAGAGTCTTCCAGACTCTCCTCTGTCTCACTTTTCGAATCACTTTTAGACTCATCACCCATAGAAAAATCACAATCTGACCCTTCCTCCTCAAAATTAGAGATAGAAGGTTGGGGGCGGGCAATTTGGTTAGCTTTTAAATGGCCATAGATTAATACCATAAGACTTTGGTGCATGGTTGTATCTCCCTTAGGGTTCTCTCTATGGGCTTTAATAGTAGCATTCATTGAACAAATTAGGAAATAGGGTATGTTAACTTTTTCATCATACCTAAAACGGTTGAGCAGTACAAAATGATAGCCATACACTTTGGTGAATATGTCAGCCAAGGTAATGTATCACATAATAGAAATCAAAACCTCCCTCCAGGGCTTAACAAATGCCCTAGGAGGGTAGTAGGTCTTTCTTAGCTTAACCAGACGCTTCTTCTCCTTTTCCATTTTAGGGTATTGCTCAATGGCCTCCTTGCTAAGCTATCCATCCCAGTAGAAATAATTTTCTTCCCTACGAAGACCCATTACCTGAGAAATGAGGTCTTCATCAATGGAGATAGTTTGATCTCCCATCTTCAAGGTGCCCTTCCTCCAATTTTTGCAGAAAAAATTAGTGATTTTGGCATCCCTCCCATGGAGTCTCTCCATATACTTCGTAAACCCACCCTTTTGCAAGATGCTCCAAATTTCCTCCTTTTTTTTCCACTCCTTACAGTTGCTGGGCTCATAGCGACGCCTGTTACCTCCCATAGTTTCGCAATTCAAAACAAAAAATTGAGAGTTGCAGAAAGCTACAGGAAAGAAATTTCTCAAAGTGACCCCAAATAACCAGAAAGCATGGGAAAAGGTGGCATTTGTCTTATTATTAATGGTACTGACACAATGATAAGTAGTAATAGCCCTCCAAGTAATACTTTTAATCATTATTTTATTCATTTATGATCTTAGGAGTGCAGTTATATCGATCCATGAAAATGATCGATATGATGTCATTGAGGAGATCCTCCTCACCCTTCCAGGTAACCATATTGTTGTGAGTGACCACCACATTGGCTACCCAGTGAGCAGGGCCATTTTCTTCATGATAAATGTGGGAAATAAAACATTTATCGAACGTGTTGATGAGATCTCTATCAACCTTTATAATGTTGTTGATAGTCCATGAGGGCTTAGAAATTCCTTTAAGGCATTTAATGATATTATTAGAGTCCCCCTCAATCCATAGATAGGTACAGTTCCATATTTTAGCTGGGAGAATGCCTTGGAGAGCAGCCATAACTTCTACCATGTGCTTAGTTTGGCAACCTATAGGAGCAGCAATCATTTCCTTACAACTGCCATTTTCATCTCTGAGAATCGCACCACATCCTACTAGGCCAGGATTGCCTTTGGCAGTTCCATCAAAGTTGATTTTGAGCCATCCATGAGGGGGAGAGTTCCATCTAGCTTCAAGTTTGTTGCTTTGTTTAGAATTAGTACTAACAGCACTCTTCAAATTCTGGGAGTTGAGAATGTGAGTTTCCATGGGGTTGACAGGATTGCATGGTTCTCCAATGATCCTAATGTTCTCCAAAATAGCCCTTTGAATTTTTTGAAAAGCAATAGCCTAGGTGAGACAAGTACCCCTGAAGATGCGGTTGTTTCTTTCTTTCCATATCCCCCACAAGATGTGAGGGAGTGAGAGCTACCACAAAGATCTCAAAGTGGGATTAGACCAATGATAACTCCAAGAATGGAACAAATCTTGGATATAGTTAGGAAACACCCATTCCATACAAAAATTCTTAAGAAAACTTTTCCAAATTGAAGCAATGAAGGAACAGTGGATAGCCAAATGGTCCATAGACTCTTCCTCCTCAAGACATAAAGCACACCTATTTCAGAAGATAAAACCTTTAACCTTTACATTGTCTAAAGTTAAAATTTTGTTTTGGAGGATGGTCCAGTAGAAAATATTGATATTTGGGATAAGACCCTTTATCCAAGGTTTAGACCAGAAGGGTTTCTCTAAGGGGGTTGGAGATAGCACTCCATACATTGAAGAAATAGTAATGTTGCCTTTGTGTTCAAATTTCCAAATAAGAGTATCTTCCTCATTGTTCAACCAAGCAGAAGATAGGTGTTTCTTGAGATTGATGAGGTTAGGGTGAATACCTTCAATGTTCTGCCATTTATCACCTATCCAATACCCCTCAACCAAGGAACTGAAGACTCTTTTATAGGGGGCAGCAAAAGGGGCCCAATCAGGGATTTCCATCAAAGGCTTATCAAGCAACTAGGGATCCTCCCAAAATCTAACTTTCCTACCATTACCAACTCTCCATTTCACCCCTTTAGCAATGTTGTCTTTACACTTAGAGGCATGATTCTAAATGTGAGACCTGTTAATACAGAAATCAGAATTAATGAAAGAGAAATAAGAAGAAGACAAAAGAGGATACTTACTTCTCCAAATTTTACACCACTCACTATCAGAGTGGAACAATCTCCAAACCTGTTTAGACAAAAGAGCTTCATTGAGGGTCTGGATTCTCCTCAGGCCCAAACCACCTTTGCTTTTCAATCTACAAACCTTATCCCAAGCCACTAAAGCCATTCTTTTCTTTTCCTCTACCCCAGACCAAAGAAAAAAAATTTTAATTTTTTCAATAGCATCAGCAAACTTAACTGGAATTCTAAAGAGGCTAAGGGCATAAATAGGAATGCTTTGAAGGGACACTTTAAGAAGTTGTAGCTTTCCAGCCTGACTTAAGAGAGCACCTTTCCAACCAGCAAGCTTTCTTTGAATTTTATCCACCAAAGAACTCCAAAAGGAATTAGGTGGAGCAATGCCCAAGGGGAGGCCTAGGTAGGTAGCAGGGAGATCAGCAATCCGACATTCCAGAATTCTGATAATTCTATGTTTCCTTCACTTAGGAGCATTGATGAAAAACACTTCACTTTTAACCCAATTGATAAGCTGGCCAGAAGCAGATGCAAACTTGCAAAGGGTTTCCTTCAGGCTTCTGGCTTCTGAAATGCTTGAGTCCCCCATAATGATGGTGTCATCCACAAATTGCTGGTGGGAGCAAGTATGATCTGCAAAGGAGGGTTGGAGACCTTAAAAAATACCTCTAGTCACCATTCTTCCCATGGACCTACCAAAACAATCAGCCATAACTATGAAGAGGATAGGGGAGATGGGGTCCCCTTGCCTCAATCCTCTAGAGAATTTAAAGGAGGAGGGAGATTCGTTAACAAGAACATCAAAGGAGGCAAAGGAGATAAGCCCCTTGAAGAGGTCCACTCATTTGTTAGAGAAGCCAAAAGCCAAAAGGACCTTCATGAGGAAAGACCAATTCTCTGTTGTTATTATCTATAATGGATAATTGATTCTTTAAATATCTGTGAATAAATTATATATGTTGTTACATGGTTGGATTATCAAGATACATATGGCATAAAAATTAAAAAACATCATGAATTAATTATGTAACAATATAAGTCAATTATAATTCTATCAAGAAATCAATATCAAATAGATAATATAATCGCATAACTCATACATTTCAATGTCATTGATCTTCTTCTTCATCCACCTCTTTGCCTATATCATCTGATCCAGATTCGACATTGTAAGGATGGGTCATAACATCATCATTGTCATTGATATTGGTTTCGATAATGTCAACATCCACATGGATATCATCTTCATGAACATTAACTCTTACATCATCATGATCGAGTTCCTCTTCTTCGATATCTTCCTCAAGCATGCCATCAACTAACTGTTGATCTTGGTCATCATCTACGTCATCTTCTAGTTCTTCGGTACCTTCTACTTCCACCACATTATACTTTATTGGCCTTCCTCTTGGTTCATGTCTAACAACAAATGACCAACCTGATTTACCTAGAACCTCTGAGTAAAATACCTGCTCACATTGGCTTGGAAGAAAATAGGGCTCATTTCCAGCTCGCTCGAATGACCTTTTATTAACCATGGTAAATCCATTATCATGTTCAATAACAGTTCTCTTAGGATCATTTTCATTCAATCAAAGCATGTACCATTAGACGACAAACATAACTAATTTGAAGGACTTAAAGTCACACTCAAGTATATCATCCAAAATCCCATAGTATCAATTTTCTGAGACTTCTGGATGTATGTCGCTTCTAGATGAAACATTAGTCACCTGAAAGACTGCAGTTATCCCAGAATCACAAGTTTTCTTATCATCCAGCTTTTTGATTCAAAATTTACAACCATTGTACCACATAACCTTGTGATGTTTCACCTGCAATATGTCAAACATGTAAAAATGATTGCATCGTCAGATGATAAACATATTTATTCTTGGTTGAATGTATGCAAAGAAAAAAACTCAATATATATATACATCAATAATATAATTGAAAATAATTAAATAATATGGGTGATTAATATATTTATACGTACCTGTTTATCTCTTAAACCATATGCAAAATCAATTTCCCTTGGTGTAACATTGGAATCTCCATTAGGATGAGCTTCTTTAACCAATGAAGCCACACCTTCCCATGTTAATGTGTGACCAGATTGTTGACATCGTTCAATCCATACTATCATCCAATCAAGATTGTTTGTGACGTACAAATGTAGTGCATCCCACTCTCGACCAACTGTATCAAAAGAAATTGAAATTACAAATGACGTATATATAGTTAATTACCATGGTATATGACCTTAATTTATAATTAATGTATATTGAAGATTAATAATTAAATAAGTACAATATACATAAAAACCAAATGTAAAATGTATTCTTATTAATCTCCATGACCATCTTATAATTACCTCTCACTTTCCTCAATTTTCCTTTCCCCATCAGGTACTCCCCTTCGAATTTGTTAATGGAGTTGGGATCCCAAATGCAATCTACATGGAACTTTGTTGCAAACTTAGGAAGATAATCAGTAATGTACACCATGGTCTGGTATACCATATATCCCTCCACCATAGAACCCTCAGGATGTGCTCTTTGTCTAACCAAAGCCTTCAAAAGTTTCAAGTGCCTCTAAACCATCCACATTGGCCTTGTGTGTACAGGTCCACACAATTCAATCTTCTCAACCTGGTGTATGAGGTATTCTTCTTGTGCATTGAAAAATATCGAAGGTAGACACTTTTGCATTTCACACATTAGACGAGGAATTTTTCTCTTCCAATAATTTATATCTTCTTTATGGATTGCTTTAAATGACAATCATCTACAAGTCATTCAAGGTGCAAATATATTAACGAGATTTAACAAAAACATACAATATCTTACATAACAAGTTAAAAAAATGGCAAATATAAGATCTATACTATTAGAAGTGATAAAAATTAGTTTTTTATTGTACCTTGCCTATTATTCTCAATCCCTAGGTTTTAGGTTTTAAAAGGGTTTTTGTGTTGCTATATTTTCCCTTTGTTCTCCCTAGGCTATGTTATATTTTGCAGTTGGCTTGCGTTTGTCAATGACCTTCTTTTAATTCATGATTGGGAGGCCTTTTTATCATTGGATTACCAGCCCCGCACATTAGGAATCACCACTTCAAGCCGTTGCTTTTAATTTTTTATTTTATCCCTAGGTGTTGCAAAAATTCCCATGACATAAAGTTCTAAAATACCCTAGGAAGGTCCCCACACATGATCACATCACCCATAAAAGGTCTCCATGTGCTCAAAAGATTCACTTAAGTGTCTGCCTCAATGTCACTATTATGCAAGATAAGCATGTCAAAGGGAAATATGAAGAAATTTTATCCTGCGGTCGTTTTAGTAGAAAGTCTCAGCCTCGCGAGATAAGGGTATAGCACTACTCAAAGAGGAAGTGTTATCCCTCAGCACATTGGAGGTAATGATAGAGCACTGTAGGATAAGAAGTATAAAGAAAATATAAAGAAAATCTTAACTCATAGATGCTTCATAACTACAAAAGGATCATGTGGGACAAGGAGCATTCACAGGAGCGGCAGGAAGAAAAGCTTATCCCACAGTAGTTTTTAGTATGCACTGTGACCATGCGAGATAAGGGAAGATGTGGAGTGCTAAAGAAAGGCTTATCTTGTGGTGTCTTAGGAACACCAAGATGAGGTTGCGGGATAAGAAATAACTCAAAGTTACAATGGAAATATTATCCTGCAAGGTTTCCAAGCCGTCAAAGTGGTAATGCAGGATACGAGATAGTGGAAAAGGTAACGAGTATAATGGTTTGACCCATTGTGTTCTTCATTTGCAAAGATTGGTCCCACGGAATTAGGAGTAACAAAGGATTCTGAAGAGGCCTTATCCTGCAAGGAGTTTCACCCATTCAAAAGGGGTCGTGGGATAAGAATTGCAAGCCAAAGAAAAGAGGAGGAGCATTGAAGAAAGTCTTATTCTGTGGTGTCTTAGTAACACCAAGATGAGGTTGCAGGATAAGAAATAACTCAAAGTTACATTGGAAATGTTAACCCGCAAGGTTTCCAAGCCATCAAAGTGGTAAAGCGAGATAAGAGATAGTGGAAAAGGTAACGAGTATAAGGGTTTGACCCATTGTGTTCTTCATTTGCAAAGATTGGTCCCACGGGATAAGGAGTAACAAAGGATTCTGAAGAGGCCTTATCCCGCAAGGAGTTTCACCCATTCAAAAGGGGTCACAAGATAAGAATTGCAAGCTAAACACAAGAGGAGGAGTGCTAAAGAAAGGTTTATTCTGTGGTATCTTAGGAACACCAAGATGAGGTTTCAAGATAAGAAATAACTCAAAGTTACAATGCAAATGTTATCTCACAAGGTTTCCAAGTTGTCAAAGTGGTAATGTGGGATAAGAGATAGTGGAAAAGGTAACGAGTATAAGGGTTTGCCCCATTGTGTTCTTCATTTACAAAGATTGGTCCCACAGGATAAGGAGTAACAAAGGATTCCAAAGAGGTCTTCTCCCACAAAGAGTTTCACCCATTCAAAAGGGGTTGCGGGATAAGAATTGCAAGCCAAAGACAAGAGGATTTCTTATCCTGTGCATTCCCATGGGGATGAGAGATAGGTTGTGGGCTAAGAAACTATTAGCCTATAGGCTTATCCCATGAGGGGTAGATACATGAAGAAAATCATTCTCAAGCAACACACAGATAGAGGTCTATGAGCAACGCAAAATAAGAGGATTCCTAAAAAATATATTTAGAGCTTTATCCTGCAAAGAAAAACAAGGAGGACTATTGCACTTTGGGATAAGAAGATATAGAAACTGATGAGGTCAAAATAGCGAAATCTTGTCCCACGATGATGAAAAAGATGCTCTTGGGTGCTACAGGATAAGAAAGCAAAGCAAACACAAAGAAACTTTATCCCGCAAGGATAATAAAAGTTGTGAAAGACAATGTGGGATAAGAGAGAAAGGTAAATACAAAGGAGGGCTTATCCTACAGAGATAGTAAAGGCCATGGGATGGCTGGAATAACACAAAATGATAAATATTTTGAGAAGTCAAGGGTGGTCGAAAGAGCTTCATAAAATGCCAAGTCACCATCCAGAGGAGGTCGAAGGACAATCTCAGTCCTTCATTTCTTAATCAATAGATGAAATTCAAATTTGGCACCAACAAATAACTCCATCTAGCACACATGAATTAATGGCAATGCTATAAAAGAGGAATTCATTAGTATTCTTCCTTACCTTGCAGCCAAACAAAAATTTAGAGTGTTTCTCTGATGGACTTGAAAAGCATTGAGAGGGGGCGTGAATCAATGACACCAAATAAAACACTATTTCAAACACCAACCGGTAGATGAACTTAATCAAGCATTTAAACAAAATACATGCTATCCAAAATGATATAACAACATCCACAAAAACTAAAACATCCACTATAACACAAGTGTTTATACGTGGAAAACCCAAATAGCTAAAAGCCACGGTGAGATGGAACTCACGAGTAAACTATCTGCAGTAATAGATAACTGACTAGTTAAGGCCTTACAAAGTGCTCTGTTAGGAGCGAATCTTGTTAGAGATCCTAAGCTTGATTAGAAGCTTATACCCTGTTAAGAGTACTACCCCATTAGGAGTAACCTTGCTGGAGGATTTGAGAATCCAAACTAATGGATCACCTTGTTAGAGGATTTGTACAATGAAGCTTGCTAGAGCTTACCCAGTTAGGGGATTTTGATTATGTCGTAATGATTAGAAAACAACAAGAATGGTTTGATCTATTTTGAGTAGCACAATACTTGCTTGATCAAATCATTCTAAGTACATTCAACATTTCTCTTCATCATAACACTTATCACTCTTCAACAAAAACTTTCACTATTTATTCATATCAATATTCGCATAACATCATTCTCTATCACTCACAAATGATTCACTAAGATGTCTTAATATAGACATTCAAATCTTATGTTGGCCTAAGGAAATCAAAACACAATTTTCTAGGTGCAGTGTATCTAGACAAGTAAACAAAACTCATCATAAAAATGACCACAAAGAAGTCAGTGCTGGTAACTCATCACAAAATTAGACACTGGTTAGAACAGTCAATACCGGTTGGAACAAAACATGTGATCCATTGTCCTGGAATCTTCTGCTTGATCTCCATCTTAATCTTCATCTTCATTTTGATGTCGACTTAGTGTAGCCATAGGTTATCTCTTATGCACATACTGGTTGATACAAAGTATCGGTTAGAAATGAACCTTAAACATACCGGTTAATAGTGTAAACCAATGAAGTTACACTGGTAGTCAATGTAATCATATGTGTGTGAGAGAGTGTTTCATCAATGACAATAAGTGATGAATACATTACAATCATCATCAACCCAACAATTTCCCCCTTTGGCATTGATGGCAATACTTAGAAAATTTTAGAGTAATACAATACCGCTAAGTGTGCATACACAACAAATTTACACATATACTCATACTCCCCTTTAATGCAATACTCCCCCTTAATACATGCATAAATACAAAATTTTCAAAAACACACATACATATTTCTACTCCCCCTTTGACAACAATGCCAAAATGAAAAAGTAAAATATACATATATATATATATATATATATATATATATAGAAAATCTGTATCAAAGTTTTTAGCATTTTACAACTTAAAAAAAATTCATGCATTGGCTAATCTCATAAAAATATCATTGAAGTTCTACTTCATCTGGGATAAAGCATTTTCCCATGATTCTAGTATGTTAGCAGTATACTCAAATGTAGACATCCGCTGGGAATGAAATTCTTCCATTGAGTCTAGCATGCAGCTTTCAGGAGTAGCAAGAATAGCTTTTGTATTGGAGTAGACTCTTGAGCTCTTTTAGAGATCAGAATCTCTTAGCCTTCTTATTATCATTCTTGACCAATCTGTCATGCAAATCATCTACAGACTGGTTAAAGGGATGAATGGAGTCCTGGAGTGGAACATATGCCTTGCATATCCATTCCATTTCTTGCTCGGTTTCAACTTGACTCTTAGAAATGTCAGAGTAAAAGAAAGAAACATTGGAGGTAGAGGCAAGATACTTTCCTCTAGATTCAATAGCTTTCTTCAACAGACTTCCATTATGAGATAGAGCCATTTTGCCACTTTCAATGTTCTTTGCCAGTTTATCTCTATATTTCATCTTGTGGCTCTTCTCAGTAGATATTTGAGCAGCATCTTCAAGCGACTTGATTTGATCAGATGCATCTGCAACTAACTGACCAAGTTTGCTAATGGGAGTAGGAAGATGTGCAACAGCTATTTCCAATAGTAAATTAGACAAAATTTCTACTACATTCAGGATTGTCTCTACTTCAATCCTTTTCTCTTTCAGTCTCTTTTGTGTGCTTGAGATTGCATAACATTAGCAATCTTCATCATTTTTGACGCACTCAAAGTGTTCATGTCAATGGGTCCTGAAATACTTAAAGAATCATCATCATCATCCTCAAGTAGTTTCTGCTTTGCCAGTTCAGGAGGTACACTTTTAATGATAGCTCTCTCTGTGTTTTTCTCTATTGTTTCTTCAGTTAACTGAGTGATAACTTCCTCAGTAGACTCCTTTTGAGTATTTTCCATGACCCGTGGAGATTGGGGTTTCTCCAGTTGTTTTGTTGCCAGTTCATTGTCCACTATTAATTGAATAGTCAGTTTATCAACTAATGTAACATGTACTTTAGTAATTGTAGGAGGCTCCATATCTGGTGCAGTGATGTCTCCAGATAGGTCCACTCTATTCTGATCATCTTCATCAACAAGAATAATGGAATCATCCTTCTTCTTGATTGGATAGACTATGTTAGCTTGAACAATCTCGTCTTCATCCATTTCCGATCGAGGAACATCATCTGTAGTATTATCCTTATCTCTAGAGTGGATGAGTTCTTCCCTCTATTTGATTACAAAGGCTATCTGATATGTCTCAGACTCAATAACTACCCTTTTTGCATTAAGAAGCTTCAATCTTCTCATTTTGAAATCAAAATGTACTTTGTATCGCTCAACCAAAGCACTAATTCCATCAGAAGATAAATTGGGAAAACATTGTACAAATATTTCATTAATAATTTTATTTTCCAATTGAACAGCTTCCTCCCATTTTTCTAAAAGATTATTATATAAAGAGATTGAAATATCTTTTTCCAAGTCATGCGGAAATCTATTGTAATGACCCAAATAAGTTATTACCTGTTGAATGACTTGTTTCTGCTCATTTTCAATGAAAGAATCAAATTATTCTTTGACATTGTCAAACCTATTTCTTCCCAGTGTCTTCATAGTTCTCTCAAAAATTATGTCAGGTTTGTACGTAGCAATATCTATAGGTGTAGTTGCCTTTTGCGCTACCTTTACCTTCTTGGGTGTTCTGTTGGTTTCGTTTTCCTTCTTTGGTTCTCCTTCAAAATTTGTACCCTCAGACTCTGGTTGCAAAATCAATTTCCAATTTCTCTTCTTTGGTGCACTCTCCTTCTTTACATATACTTTAGGTGCTGGTCCCTTTTTGGTTAGGACACTCTGAGTCACCCTTGTGGTCTTTTTCATAGGAGATGTTTCATCAGACTTCTTTTTCTTTCCTTTCACATTAGCTACAGGTACAGTACTGGTTTCTATTGGTGCAACTTGGACTATCACAATGTCCAATTTTGCCTGTTATTTATCTTTAGGCAATGCTAACAGGGTATTAGCATAGCCAACCAATAAATCATGATTAACCTCATAGCTCATATCTTCCATCTCTTCCTCTCTAGGCTCAATTTCTTGCATCAAGCAAAAGTCAGTGGTAACAATGAAGACTATGTCTTTTGCAAAGTGTTTTACCACATCTTCAGGTAACCTCATTCTCATGCTCATCTTTTTCTGAAATTCATTAAAATACTTATTCACGGCAGCTGAAAAGGTATTCTTCACAACCTTAATGTTGTTCTTGATCTGTGCATTGACCGATGTGTCTTTCGACCATTCAAGGTCTCCAATACCCGGTAGGAAGTTCTGAAAATAAAAAAATAATCTAAATAATAGCTGACCATATTTGAACTTTTTAGTGTTGTCCTTCTTAATGGATCACAAATTTTGAAATAATTGCACTCTGATGGCTTCACAGATATCATAATCTGCATTATCAACAATCATTCTATGTGTTGTGTGAATTGTTGCAGATGGAACACTATTAAGTCTACTGGAGTAAAATACCCAGTATCTTATCACCATTGCTACTAGTTTCACTACAGGGTCTCTAATATTGTTAATAGAAGAAGAACGCTTATCAGATATAGAACCAATTAATTTGAAGATAGTATCCTTTGAAATTCCTCTTAGCACAGGAATTTCACCGGTTGAGAAATAACCCTTTTTAGCCCTAATAGCTTCCTTGGTTATTGTGTGAGTCCTCTCCAAATACATAATCTCTCCGTGGACTCAACTCAAAATGAGCCTAATGTGTTCTTCCTTAAAATCTTCAAGAAAATAGGTGGCATTATGAAAACCTTTTTCAAAAACCCTAGCATATTTTGTTTCAATATTTTCGCTCTTATCATAGAGTGATTTCAGTTGTGTATAAATGTGTAGTGTTCCTAAATCCTCTATCTTCCAATCTATATAGCTGGACAAGTCACCTTTGACCATAACACCACTTGGGACTTGCGACAATGCATTATAAGACATAATTTGGTCTGCCTTTAGAGCCTCCTCAGGCTCAACAGTCATCATCAACCTCTCTACAAACTTAGAAGTAGATACAATTCTAGATAAGCAAGTTTCAAAGTGGTAAACTCAAGAAAATACCTTGTTTCTTGCACGTTGCTTTGTTTCCCGGTTGAAATTCCCAAATGCACACCCGTTCGCCTCTCTGCAACTTTTGATTTAGCTCAATTCCTCTAATCATGAAACAATTCACCAATTGACAACAAGACAATCTTATTCAGCTTTGCAATCGCTTCAAATTTCCTTCTCGAAAGATTTAGGGTAAAAATGATAAAGTAAAACTTGTTTTTATCCTTTTTACCAACTATAATAAATACTTGCACTTTAGGTTACAAACCCTAATTTCACCGCTTAAGTGAAAAACCAGTTGATAACACGTCAACAAAAAAGTCACCAAAAATTCATAATTCAAAAATTCTTTCTCGCTCATTTTACAAGGGGTTCGGAGATGTTTTGTCATTAACCTCCCCTTAGCCATGTTAAATAGGCTTAAGTCACCGGTGTTGGGTTCTCTTTACTAGGTGAAGGAACGGTTTCTTCTCTAGGTGAGTCATCACTTTTCTTTTTCCAAATCTGATTCATATCTTCTCCGGTTTCCTCAACATCAACTTTCTACTTTCCTTTTTGATCCTTAAAAGAGTTGACTGGTCTGCTATTTCTTGATCTACAAAACTTTGCTAAGTGCCCGGTTTGTTGCAGTGGTAATAGACCATACTAGATGATCTCCAAGATCTTGCATTTCCTCTTCTTGTTCTTCTTCTGTAGTTCATAGCCACATGACCAAAGTTATTACAGAAGGTGCAAATAACATTTTTACCTTCTCCATCTCGAATGGACTAAACCGGTTGTCGTAGGATCTTTGCCAGTTTAGGTTTACCCAGTTATCAAAGTTCCTCATCTGGTCACCATTTGGACTAGGATGCATGTGTGGTACAGGATTCTTTTCTCTATATCTGCACTCAACATGTCTATGCCCATACATTCCACATGTGAAGCAATGACCTTTAAACTTTCTTGACACATACCTAGCATTAGTATTGTAATTTGTATTTCTGTTAGGTTTGTCTCTATAGACATTTGCAATATGACCAAGCTTATGGAAAATAAAGTAGATAGGTTTAAAAACCTTCTTACCGATAGTCTTATTGACTTTAAGAGCAGTTTTGTTCTTTGGATAGTTGCTCTTTTTACCGGAGGATTCACCTTTTTCCGTTGTATGAAAACCAAGTCCAGAGATATCACCCTTCATTCTGTGTGATTGAATTTGTTCTTCCAGCATGGTAGAGCTTTTGACGAACTTCTCCAATTTCTCATTGGCTTCAGTAATCTTTTTGACAAGATCTTCATTATGCTTAGATAGGTTCTCTTTCAGAGACGATGTGAGCTCAAGATCTAGTTTTAGATTCTCCTTTTCTTTGTTTCAGCAATCAAGTTTTCATGCATAGTATATTTTTCTCGTTTGATCTTTATAATCTCTTGATCTCTTTCCTTAATAAGGTCTTCAGCAACTCTTCTGGCTTCCAGTTCCTAACTCATGCGGATAGTTAGACCTTCTAGCTCCCTCCTTAGATTCAGTTTCTCACCGTTCACCTTTTCAACTTCATCTGCTAAAGCTTTAATATTGGCTTCATCTGAAGAACTATTATCAGATATTTCTAATAGTTTTTCAGATACCTCTCTCCTTGTGTCTTTCAGTTTGCTTCTAAAGGATTTAACTTCATTTCTGCTAGCTTCTATCTCTCTAACCATCTCGAAGTTGCTCATGTCCCCCATGGTAGTTTCAAGACTCCCTTCTAAGTGGTTAGGCTTCAAATAAGTTAGGCTCTGATACCAATTGATGGACTTGAAAAACACTAAGAGGGGGGGGTGAATCAATGACACCAAATAAAACACTATTTCAAACACTAACCAGTAGATGAACTTAATCAAGCATTTAAACAAAATACATGCTATCCAAAATGATATAATAGCATCCACAAAAAGTAAAACATCCACCATAACAAAAGTGTTTATATGTGGAAAAACCAAATAGGTAAAAACCATTGTGAGATGGAACTCACAAGTTAACTATCTGCAGTAATAGATAACTAATCGGTTAAGGCCTTACAAAGTGCTCTGCTAGGAGCAAATCTTGTTAGAGATCCCAAGCTTGATTAGAAGCTTATACCCTGTTAAGAGTACTACCCTATTAGGAGTAACCTCGCTTGAGGATTTGAGAATCCAAACTAATGGATCACCTTGTTAGAGGATTTGTACAATGAAGCTTGCTAGAGCTTACCCGGTTAGGGGATTTTGATTCTGTTGTAATGATTAGAAAACAACAAGAATGGTTTGATCTATTCTGAGTAGCATATTACTTTCTTGATCAGATCATTCTAAGTACATTCAACGCTGCTCTTCATCATAACACTTGTCTCTCTTCAAAAAAAGCTTTCACTCTTTATGCATATCAGTATTCGCATAACATCATTCTCTATCACTCATAAATGATTCACTAAGATGTCTTAATATAGACATTCAAATCTTATGTCGGCCTAAGGAAATAAAAACACAATTTCCTAGGTGCAGTGTATCTAGACAAGTAAACAAAACTCATCATAAAAATGACCGCCAAGAAGTCAGTGTTGGTAACTCATCACAACATCAGATACCGGTTAGAACAATCAATACCAATTGGAACAAAACATGTGATCCGTTGTCGTAGAATCTTCCACTTGATCTCCATCTTTATCTTCATCTTCATCTTGATGTCGACTTAGTGTAGCACAGGTTATCTCTTATGCACATATCGGTTAGAGATGAACCTCAAACATACTAGTTAATAGCGTAAACCAATGAAGTTACACCGGTAGTCAATGTAATCATATGTGTGTGTGAGAGTGTTTCATCAATGACAATAAGTGATGAATACATTACAATCATCATCAACCCAACATTCTCAAGCGAGAAGAAGAGTGATTTTCAGCGAACCAGTGTGCCCTCTAGCAATTCAGCTAAGCAAAAACCAGTAAGTTGATTATTTGACCATCCTTGTGCATTGTTAGGCTCTTGTGTGTGCCCTAGAGCCTATAAGTTTGTTTCTACTTTTAAATTTTCTAGGGCTTCTTTGTTTTAAGCGAAAAAATGACTTCTCCCACTGACAAATCTGCTAGCCCTACCCCTAAAGAAACCCATATTGTTGAATCCAGCTCCTCAATTCCTATCACTGAATCTGCACCAATTGATATGATTCCTCCTCTGCAAGATATAGAAAGTGATCATGTTATAGAGCCAAATCCTAAAGTTTCCCTGCAAGCATTTGAGGAGGCCAAAGCTAGCTCCCCTCCAAAGGAAAAGGCCACAAAGAGAAAAAGAAGAACAATTCAAAAGACTGTCATTATTGTCTCAGACAATGAGTCTTCAGATGAGCCTGCTCCCAATCCTGGAGCTAGAAAACCAACCCAGAAGAGGAGAAGAGTTTCCCAAAACACCTCTGTTGAAGTGCCTGCCATTGAAACTCCTCCTCCTGCAGAAAGTGCCCCTGTTTCTGCCAACCCTTCTACTAAGGAAACCCCAATTCCTCAAAGGCAAAATCCTCATCAGAAAGAAAACCCTCAGGAGAAAGTTAAGGAAATTGCTCTCGCAAGGAAGTCAGTCCCCAAAACTGTAAGGTGGCCTAAGCAACCATTAACGGGAGAATAATTTTCCCATACAGAGACAACAACAACGCCTACTACCCCTCTTGCTCCTGTAATGACTTCAAAGGAATTGCAGCATGAAGTTGAACAAAAATTAGAAGAGGCTACACAGAGGCCAACCAGACAAACAAGGAGTCTACACCAGGACCTCTTGGAATTATTTGAGGGCTCTGCTATGCATGATAATATCATAATTTCCTTCAATGATAAAGAGACAAGGTGCAGAGATACTTTCACAAAGGAAAGAGGTTGGGACATTTTTATTATTTTTATGGCAATAGAGACAAATATGTCCCAATATCCAACCCTTGGACATTAAATATAGGGAAGCTGGTGGTACCAAACATTTTTCGTTGAGCCTATGTTGATAAGGAAGTTGTATGAAGCTTATGATGCTCCAAGCCTAACTATAAGAACTGTAGAAGACTATGCATGTTGGACATCTCACACAAGGCCATTATTCAGTGTTTTGGTTTGGATGGGCCTGCCCTCAAGGGCATCAACAGGGATAGTCTGAAAATGGACTATCAATATTAAAAAAAGAGGTTTAGAAAGGACCTTGTTCCTCCATTCATGAGGAAACTTTTCAAGAATTCACATAATTATGTCCTACCATTTGAAAGGGAGCCTTTCAAATTGGAATGCTTTGAACCCTACTTTATTAAAACCTACTATGCATTGGGGCAGATTCTTGGAGTAGATTGTGGGCTTACTCAAATGCCCATTGATTTCATGATTATTAATATCAACATCTAAAACCCTTCAATAAATGATTTGTATGATTTTGCAACTATCATTCATTACAAGTTGCATGAGGGGTTAATAGGAGCAAAAAATAAAGATGAGAAGCTAGAGTTCAAACATTACTCTTTATTGTGCCATTTGATTCTTTATCATAACAGATCTTACTGGGGTCCACAACTTAATATAAGGACAATTGACCCATACACAAGTTTTGAGTGGCCAATGCAGAGGTGGACTCAAGTATAGGATAAGGGGTCTAGGTATGGTGATTACTGTGTTTTCTTTGACTTTTTCGTCGTAAATATTTTGTCAAGGCTTGGAGTTGGGTTGCCACGGCTGGCCAAGGACTTCATCAAAATTTTGAGAGTGAAAATTTGCAGGGCTGATGGATTGGTATATTCTGAAGGTGCATTCACCCATAATTTTGGGGACTTCTTTTTCTATGGAAATTGCACTATCATTAGGGTCTATGGGTGTGAGAAAGCACCCCATGTGTTGCCACTTTTTGTTTCTCCAGGGATAGCATTTCTTGAATTCATCTAGCAAATGATGTGGATGGAGAAAGATTAGATTAAAACTGGTAAGAAAGGGAAGGTCCTCCCTAAGGTGGTTATTTTTTATGAATTCACAGTAGGGTGTGATACTTTAGAGAAGGTACAGGGTTTCATGGTAAAAAACTACAGATTAAAGGTTGCCCAAGCCAGGCACTTTGACCCCAAAGGATGTATAAATTATCTTAGAATATACAAGCTAAAGGAGAAAGGTTTTTTCCTTTCTTTTGGTGAAAGAGAAGACCTAATCAAAAATGCCTTCCCTATTGAGGTGGATCAAAGAAGGAAAAAATGGGAGCTTATGAAGAATCTTGAGAGGGAAAGGAAGCAGGAGGATCATAATTTTAAGGGTTTTTGTAGAGATTTTAAGAATGATTTTGGTAGGATGTCCTTCATGATTAGAAAGGCAAATGACAATAAAAATTGAAATGGACAAAAGGGATGCTAGGGATAAAGGGGTTGAATTTGAAGAAAGGCCAATTGACCCATCCCCTACAGTACACAAGGTGAAGGGAAATATAGTAACAGTTGAATAACTGCCTCTTATAACCTATCAACATGATGCATAAAGAGAAAAGCAAGTTGTTGCTGAGCAAGCAAGAAAAATTGAGAAAGGGAAAGCAAAAAATTCTGATTTTGTAGACAGTCAACAAGATTTTGATACAAATGTGCCACCACATTAACCCTCTCAAGAAAAATTTCATGAAGATGAAGTTGTTGAAGTCCTTAATGATTCAAATAGGGCCATCATCCTGAGCACAATCCCTATAGAAGAAACAGATGATGAAAGAATTATTGCTTCAAAGAACTTTATGGCAGGTGACAATTTTGTGAACTCTCCCGAGTTCAAATCTTTTTGGCTTAGGGAAAAATTAAAGAGCTTATCTGATGAGGAAATTAGGAATTTTGATAGGAATAGCTTTAGATGCACCCCTAAAGAAGGCAGGGAGATGATTCAAAATAGTGGCATGCTTCTTGTTCTCGGCTAGGATTTTGAGAAAATTTTATTGTTAGATCAAATCATGCTACAAAACGACCCCAATTTTGCCAAAAAGTTTGGAGAGCATTGGTTAGTGGTAAGCATAAGTCTAAAGGCTTTTTCTCTATGGTCTAAAGCTTCAAATTTTCAGAAACTTATAGTTTTTCAAGGTGGACAACAGAAAATAGGAGATGCAGTGGTTAGGACACTAGAAGATACCACTACATCTGAGGTTGTGGTAATCACATCACATGCGGTCCAATTTGATTAGCTAGTAGTTTAAGATCTTAAGCAAAAGCATGTAAGACTAAAGGACATGCATGTGGCCTTACATGCTAGCCACAATAAGTTATTCATTGAAAATGTTGCATTAAAGGAGCAAATAAAGAAGATGACTACAGACTCTTCAGGAGAAATTAGACCTGAAGAATTAGAAAGGATGAACAAAGAGTTGCAAAGCGTCGGAGATGAGGCTGAAAATAATTATTTTGAAATCAAGAAATCTTCAATTTGGTGGATTTCAAATAAGATTATTGATAAGTTGAGTGAGGTACATACTTCATATTATTTGGCATCTCAGCTTCTAAGTTAGCTAGATGAAATTCTTTCATTCTTTTAACCCATCAGGATTGCTTGGCTACCAAAGAGTCAAATTTTAAAGGAAGTCATGTTGGTGGTCAAGAATGCAGACTCTCCACCCCAAATTGCGGGGATAAAATGAAAGAATTATAATTTATTGACTAAGGAATTTCCCAACATAGAGGATGAGAATAAAACATTGATAGGGATGATTAATTCTTTCCAAAGGCTGAAAAAGTGGGATATCCCCATAATTTTGATAGGTGAAGGACATATCAAAATCCTAGAAGAGTGGAAGCAAGGCTTCCAAGACACCATAAATGCATTTTTGACTTCTCTAGCTACTGATCCAACCCAAGGTGATATATATTATGATATTATTAATAAAATTAAGGAGGTATATTTAATGTATCACAAGTTTACTTTGGGAGTCGCAACTGTGCCAGCCCACAAGACAAAAGAAGCAATAAGTAAGCTGCAAGGCTTAAGAACAATTTTCTTGGCCAATTGAGGATATACAAGTGTTGCACAGTTTGTACTATTCTTTGGAAGAAGAGCAGCCTGAAGAGGAAGACTACTCTCAGTCATTCCATTTTTGTCACTCCTAAAAGTTTTGTGCAGGTTGTCTATTTTGGGAGAATGATTAGAATGCCCAAATAGCAAGGATCAGTCTCCAAGAAGCCTACCACTGATGATAGATTACACTTTTGACCCTGACAAGAGTAGAAATGAAGTACAAATGTGAGGACACCTTTTGCAGGTCTATAACCCAAGCTCCCAAGATGATGCCTTCATAGTCGCCTTCATTAAATGCATCAAGGGTGATTGCATGCAGAGAACAAAGGACCTAGTATTTAGGTCAAATTTGTAATGCAGTTAGATTTTGACATGTGTCTTCTTTGTCCTGAGGCTTGTTCTCATCCCTTGTGTTATAAATGGAATTCAAGGCCAAGAATAAGGATTCATAAATTTTGATTAGTATGTTCTAGGAAAACTTTAGAACAATATAGTGACAGTTAGTCTTTTGCAAGCTTAATGAGCAAAATAGTTTATCATGAGTGTATCATTCATCTTTTGAAAATCAATATAGAATATATTCATTTTCTTGCTCGGCCAATCTCTGGTGTTTTATTGTATAAGCTGAAGTGTTAATGATATTTTAGCTTGTATTCTCTAATGGAGAATGTGTGTTATTTGATAGGTTTCATTTTCAGTAAATGAATTAAATTCTATCTTAAACACTGCAATATGTATTTGAGAAATTGTGAGTAAGGAGTGGATGCGTTCTCATTCTGAATATGATAAGCAAGTGTTAGATGTTTAGTATTGAATTGTAATGAGGATCATATGATACTTTTTGTCATTAGACATGTTATTTGACTCTGTTTTCCCTTCAACAGGCATTGGTTGCACTTTTAAGTTTCAGGATCATTTTCACATTCTTATCTCACCTTTTATATTTAAGTTTCAGTTCTTCTACATTAGGAGTAGAATAGATTAGAGCCACTTTCAATGCAAGCAAAGTGACACAAGCTAAAGTTCAAGCCAAAATTTGTAGTTTATCATACTTTCCTTGGTATATTTTCATTGAAAGCATCTATTGTGCATTGCAATGTTTGCTCATATTAAGCTAAAATGTTGTATAACATTGCAATAGGGATACCCACCTAGGTCCTGCAGAGCCTAAAGAGTAGAAGATTGCAGCTTTTATGTTGAATCTTGTTCATTGGCCAAATCCAATCCTAGGTCTATTTATGAGTTAGTGGCTATTTCTCTAGGATCTAGGATCTATTGATTTGGGAACCAACATATACAATGAATTTAACAAATATCACTACTTACCTCATGTATTTTCCAAGATCATTTATAACCTGCTTGACATTGTTGTCAAATTTGTCTGGGAGAGATAGAGGTAGAACATACTGCAACATTTATAAAATGATCTTTTCATTATTTTTCCAAAAGTAGTAAATATAATACACTGAAAAGTACATGCAATATACAAATATATATAATATACCTAAATAATTACCTTAATGAAGGTATGTCAATCATGTGTTTTCATCCCTGACCTAAATTCACCTTTCTTTGTTATGATATTGTTTATGTTCGTAGCAAATCCTGTGGGAAATCGAATTTTTTCGTATCACTTCTTTTATAGAATTGCTTTGCTGCTCCATTAATAACCAAGGAAGGGTGCCTATATTAATTTGGTCTCCATCACTATTTAATTGAATGGCATTTCTCATTACATGATTGGCTTCCTGAATGTCACTACAAATTTTGACATTTTTTTCTTTTTCATGCCTTCCATCCAATATTTTCCATAACATTTCAATTAAATTATTTCCGATATGCATTGTATCAAACAAATGCATAATTTGTAGTTTCTCATAGTAGGACAACCTACTAAATTGTTTGGGATAACTTTTCAGTCCCTGTGGAAGTCGGCCATTAATGCCTTGACTACCTTCATGAAGCATATAAGTTAAACAAATTAACAATGACAATCATTGTCAATTATAGAATGAGTCAACGAAATGCAATATAAAAATATAAATTCAAAACATATCATATATGATAGATAAACAATTTGATCCAATGTATAATCTTGACAATTAATTCTATTATATTCTAACTTCCATAGGCGAGGTGTCATTCTTTGTGGTTTTGATGTAGTCTCTTCTTTCCCATTGAAAAGATGTTTTCCAGTAGTTCGATACTTATGATTTTGGTGGAGGAAGTACCTATACTCATCAAATACCTGATTTCCTAAACTTGTTGAATGATAAGATTTCATCTTTGGACCACAAACTGGCATGCAAATGTTCCCTTTGTTTGAAGACCTACAAGATCATATATAATTGGATTAAATATGTCAATTTTTATAATTATATATAATGAGTAGACTATTTAAAAAATATGCATGATATCTACTTCATAAAATTAAATATTGTTGAAACTGAATTCAAACGTTATAACATACCACAAAAATGTGTTAGCCCTAGGGCATCATGAATTGTCCATACAAGCATTGCATGGAATTGAAATTGTCTTTGTCGTATTGGTCTAGGGACGTCATACATAGTGACGCCATTCCATAACTTTAGTAACTAATCAATAAGAGGCTCGACATATACATTCATATCTTTAACGTGGTACTTACCTAGTTGAATGAACATAAACATTACATAATTATTATAACCATTTTAATGCAATATATATAAATTAATGTACATGACTATTAAATGAAAAAGATATAAGTCATTATGCAACAAATAAGACAAATGAAATGCTACTATGTTAAACAAAATTTATGTAAACAAATACCTGGAACAATCATTGCCAACATTATGTGCTCCCTCTTTATTGACATCCATGGAGGAATGTTATTATTGATAACAAAAATAGGCCACACCGAGTAAATAGATCTCATTTCTCCAAATGGATTGACACTGTCTACTGCCAATGAAAGCCTGAGATTACGAGGTTCTTATTTAAAGTGTGGCCATTTTTCCTCCATGTCCCTAAATGCAAAACCATCTGTAGGCATTTAAAGAATGTCATCTCCACTTCTATCCTGTGCATGGTAATCCATAAATTGCGCTTAGCTTTTGCACCTAAATAATTGTTGCATACGTGGAATAATGGGAATATAATGAAGAACCTTGCAAGGGACCATTTTTGTTAGTTGATTTGTTTGATATCTACTGATATGACATTTTGAGCATTTTGTTGCATATTCATGGTGTTTATGATATATAATATGATCATTGGGGCATGCATCTATTGCTTAATACTCCATTCCAATATCTTTCATAATGGCAAATAAATCTCGGTATGAGCAAGGTAGAATATTTGATTGTGGTAACAAAAATTCACCTATCAATCTACAACAAAAATAATAATTTGTTAAAATAACGAACATTAATGGTACATATTTTATCCTTTATTTAGTAGTGATGAACTAACAACAAAAATAGATGAAAAAAGATGACATGTATGACATACCTTAACATCTATGAGATTGCTATGTTGGATAAAAGATTCATAACCTTCAAGTTCACCAGCAACAATACAACAAAGAGAAGAGTTGTTTGGGAGCCTTCATAAAGGGGCTTGTATGCCTTCTCAAGTACAAGTAAATCATGAACATCATCAAAGTCATCTCGATCATTGAATCATGATCAGTTGTGCCACTAAATGTGTCATGGATCAATGTATTTGTATAATCATCTTCAACTATGTTTTCTGGCACATTATCATCTTCTTCCATAGGATAATTAACTTCATCTTTGATATTCACATCTCCATGTTCCTCCACTTGCAAATCCACATTCTCCGGGCCATGATAATCTATATCATGTGCCCTAGGGCACCCCACCTTTATAATAATGATCAACACAAATAAACCATGATCAAGATCAAGTGATTTTTTATATATAAAAAGGTTAAAACGACATAAACATTTACAAATTCAATCAATATAAAGACATAAAATGAACAACTTACAAATGGACGATAAATGCCCCCCTTCAACGTGACCATGCTGCCTACAATGTTTCTTAGTTGTTGTGATTAAAAGTCTTCTCATCTTCAAGCCCTTACAATTATTGCAAGGACAATAACATTTCCCATCACCCTTTCTTTTCAATCTATCCCACAATCTAGCAAGTGTTTCTTCATTTTATTCTACACTAATATTATCTGACATGATTTTTTGTTACCAAACTTGAATATTTAGATAAATTATCGAAACAAGGCTCCAATCAGCAAACCCACCGACAAGGCCTTCTTGGCACAATGTCTCATCGGGATTTAACACATAACAAGGCCAACTTCATGGATACAAGGCTTGAACAAAGGAACAACATGTTCTTCAAAGGAATAATACTCTTGATCAATAGGACAGTAGGGAACAATGAAACCATACTTCAAACATGTTGCTTTACACATCCATTCATGATGTCAATGCTCCTAGTTGACAAGGACTATGAACTTTGGGTTCAAACTTTAGCCACATGGATTAGGCTCACAATATTATGTCAACCTCAAGTGCCAATTGGAATAATCAAATAGGTCTATAATTAAACATATTAGAGCAATTGGCTAGGGCATCAAACTATATGCCCGTCGACCGACCACAAATTAAGGTTGACTTTAAGAGTTCATTGAACTATCGACGAACATTCTTGTTCGTCAAAATTTTGACAACGTCGGGGACCAATTTTTAGAAAAAATGAAAACCTCACATTAAATTGAAAGGTACCCAACAAAACAATAAATTAATTCACTTTCATCAAAAAATTTTGTTTGATTTTGACCTCAAATGAGTTAGTGACATATCATATGGCAACCATATATGGGTCTAGTAGGATGGCCAGAGGAACAAAGACAATCCCCTATATAATTACCTCTATGTATATTATCAACAGGTGAGAGAAAATCATAGAGAGATATAGACCTGATAGGATCCAGTGCTAGTTTGGATTTCTACAGGACATACCAGAGGCTCCTCATAGGTTCAGGAGGATTACTAGGGAGCAGGCTACAGAATTTGGGCCTTTTGGAGGATAGGCAGACCCTTATTGGTCAGTGTACTTAACTAACACTCACATCATGGAACCTGAGAGAAAGCATTGCAGATCTATGGATTATAGATGCTTACACAACATGGTGGATGCAACATAAGCCTACTATAATCCGCAAAGCAGTGTTGTCCCTGCTAGGGAGTAGGAGGAGGGAGGTACGCACCAGGGGTGTGAGACTAGATGCATACCAATTGGCCCAAGGCAAAGAAGAGGAAAAAATAGTGACAGTCTTGTGGAGGGCAAGGGGGGTTCTAGTAGCACACACTGCACTAACCAAGAGAGGGAAACAAAGAGGAGGGGGTATAGGATCAGAAGGAGGGGATGTAGGGTCAAGAGGAGATGAGAATAAGGATATGGAATTAGATGCACCAATGTCTACACCAACACCAGCACAAGGATAGGGGAGGAGCACACTAAGACAGGTACGATCTCATGGGCAAAGGAGAGAGGAGAGAGGAGGGATCGATAGCACCCCCACATCCAACCATACAGATTTAGTCCCTCAATAAATTTGTGGCCAAGGCAGGGGAGAGATTATAGATAGTCATTGTTGAGCAAGATAGCCTCCAATAGGATAGGGATACTTGAGAGTGGGCATGGGTACAACTCTAGGCAAAGTGGATAGATTCATCTAGGAGAGGGATGCAACCATAGCTGTGAGAGACATCATGGAGCGTGCATAATGATGGATAGAGGAGACAATTTCCCAATATCAGAGGGAGAGAGATGAGGCATGACGCTAGGTCGAGGACAGAGACAGAGGAGAGGCCATACTAGTAGGGATGATTGAGCGACATCAAGCAAAGATAGAGTCACTCTCCCACTAGGTAGGATGGTATAGTTGCCAGTACGAGAGAGTCGCCTCTCTGGAGCAAAGGGAGACCTACACTATGTTTCCCAGAGCCAAAGGATCTATCTCATCTCACAATGGGGGATCTAGTGGATGGACAAGGAGATCTAGATGAAGCAATGGCGGATCGAGAAAGAGGAGGTACACTTAGAGAAGTGGAAACAACATAGGCTCAACATTAGGATCCAGAAAGGGATCCCAAGGGGCAGGATCAGGGATAGGGACTCGTAGGATAGGGACCATCCTAGTCTCCTCAGAGCCTTTTGACACAACTTGATGCATATGAGATGACTATAATTGATGTATCATATATAGGATGTATTAATTGTATTGATTCTTTGCACCCCATGCAGTTTTTTGAGCATGTGAGGTGATCTCCATTTTTCATTCATGATTACTCATAGATGTACCTTATTTTTTCATTCATGGTGTACCATATGATGTATATATTAATACAATTGTACACAGACACATATATGTATATATAATGGAGATCGATTCGGCCCTTGTATATGGCAATTTTATATTTTCATGATGTATGGATGGATGCATGTGATATGGATGAATGCATATTGTAGACACCTAAAATTGTCATGTCATAATTAAATAAATACTTTATTTATTTAATTATTTTATCCTAAGGCTTCTATTAATTAAATAGATTTTTATTTATTTAATTAATTCATTTATCCTCTTCTAGCCTTTTTCTTATTTAAATAAATATTTTTATTTATTTAAATCATCTTTTCTCTAAATTAAATAAATATTTTATTTATTTAATTGGTCCCACTTCTTCTATTAGTTAAATAAATATTTATTTAATTAATTAACTCATTAGCTTTTTCCCTTCATGACACATGTCATTTATCTTTTAATTTTCTTCTACCTACCCCCTTCTTATTTTATTATTTTTCCTAGCTTCCCTTTTATCCTAGCCGACCTTTTATCTTTTCACCTCTTAATCGTATCCTTTCATTTTCTAAAGTATCTTCTATATAAGAGGATTCTTTCATCCTTTCTAGTCCTAATGTGTTTTGTCAAGCCTTTATGCAATCAAGTGACTTCACAACCACAATTTCGTTCTTTTATGAAATTTTCTGCACAATACAAAATCTAAGAGCAAATATATCAAATAAGATCAATGGATATAGGAGACAATGGAGATCAAATTTCGGACCCTAATTGGCATGTGAATGGTATTATTATTTTAGTTTGTTGATTTACATGTTCTTAGGTTTCTTCATTGGTGTATGGTGAATGTTTTGTTATAGAACTAGGGTTTTTCTTGTGGTTGGATCTTTGTGGATTTACAATAGTTTATCCTCATCATTTTTCACTGTATACACATATCATATGATGTTCTAACATGTTTGTGATGCAAGATGCGATATGTATACATGATATTTATGATATATGATGTAATGCATGTATTAACAAATTTGTGATGCAAGATGTGATGCATTGATGTGATGATCTATATGATGTATGAATATTCTTTATGACATGGATTTTATGCACATTGAATAGTAATGGATATGTATGACTTAGTGATGAGAAATTAACATAATATAAATGATATATTATCATGATTATGTAGGATGAGATATATGCATGTGACACTTATGCTATGTGATGTATGAATATGCATTATGTAGTGATCAATCTATGATGCAGGATGCATATATACATGTGTGACTTGTTGACGAGTGTTTTGACACACTCACCAATAGTCGGGTAGTTTATGTGACCACTCACCACCTCTCCTGAAAAGCAATAAGTTTCGAGAAACTAACTACTCCAAGGTCTCTATAGTTGGGTCTCGACAGTGATGGGCAACTCAATGGTTGATGTGGATGTACCTATTAAGGGGCCTTCTTGTTGAACGAATCCCAATAACTTCCAATAACTTAACTTTTTCTATATTTTATATGATTTAAAACTCTTTTAAATAAACTGCAAAAGATAGATCAAGGAAACAAGAAAATAATAATGAAACTAATGTAATAACAACTTAATGAACTACTCAATTAGTATCCTACAATCCAAAAATCATCAATATTATTCAAACCAACATTCAATAATGGACCTCCAATAAACATGCAAAGTCAACAACCTCACAAATTCATGGAAATAATATCACCACAATATCGCCCTATCACAGTAATTCTCATACACCACTTATGTGTGCAATATGATTCATAAAGCAATAAAACATAAGACCAAAATAAGTTGTTGATTTCAAACAATAGACATTACCAGACTGCAAAAAACAAATTAATAGCACATATGCATAGATCAAGCAATCTATAAGTTGCTTCTTGTATTAACTTCAAAGAATGTATCACAAAACTATTCTAATTCATAACAATCTGCATGAAAGTAATCTAAAATCTCTAAGTGGACCTCAAATCATCAATTTGTGGACCCTTAACAATGAATCAAAATCTCCAATTTATAGAGTTTCTTGTCCAACTTTTTAGGAAAAAAACCTATCTAAATTATGCACTAAAAAAGGCAAGGAGTCGCAGTTAACATGCAAGTCTCTGCCTCGAACTCTAGTTAACTACTACAAAAATATGACTGGATGACCATTATGAAAATGGTGCTCCATGAACCAACACTTCGTAATCATGCAAAACATGCAAGTCTCTTCCTTGAACTCCAGTTAACTACTACGAAACTGTGACTAGGTGACCATTACGAAAACGGTGCTCCATGAATCAACACTTCGTAGTCATGCAAAATTTGCTCAATAATCAAGGTACATGTTGGAGCAGCAATTGAAGTCCCAGTACTAGTGTCATACAAAATTCTTCAAAAATACCATGCTATCATTAGCAATTGTATGTTCATCTTCTACTTCTTTTTATAGCTCTTGTAGTTACTAATGAAGCATGCAACTACCTCAGTAGGATGATCAGCAACATACTAAATTTAGAACTCAGACTTCTTCAAAATTTTCTTTTCAATATCTTCAAGCTCAATATGCTCGATCTCTGTGTTTGTTACCCACTGAATTGCATCTTCCAACTTTGAGGCGTATGTTCGCCCTTGATATTGGTACTTCATCGTGATTGGAAATTTTTTAAGATCCTTTGTCTTTCAGAAAGATTCCATGAAACACAGCCAAACCCGTGAAACCAACCAAACAAGTATCAAAAAAAATATTCAAAGAAACAACACTACAAAAATAGCTCACTTCGGGATCGTAGGGTGAGAAAACAACAAAGGAAACCCGAGAGTTCGAGAACTCGAGGTCCCAAGCTTTGACGAATAACAAAAACTAGCAAATTTGGAATCCCGGGAACTCGAAACACCTAACTCACCAATAACACAAAAGGGACCACTCCGAGAAATTGGGAACCCAGGTTTCTGAAGTGGTCCAACATCGAATAGGAAACAAACCCAGGACTTTGGGGTTTCAAAGTTCAGGGGAAGGAGTCAACAGAAAACACAAAAATTCAGAAACCCAAGTCCCGGGGAAGGACTACCAAGATGAAGCCGAAAGGAAAGTCTGAGATCCCGGGATTGCAGGGTTCCAAACCGAACAAACAGGCAAAAGAGAAAGCAATCTAAGAACTCCGGAATCCGAGTATTCGAAGTCCTTCAAACAAAGACCCAAAAAACACAAAACCGCCACTTCAGGAACTCGGGAACCCCAGTTTCTGAAGTAGTGCAAACAAACAAATGGCCCCCATTTCAGAAACTTGGGAACCTGGGTTTCTGAAATGGGACATGGGCAACGAACTCGGAACCCTAGGAACCCGGGTTTCCGAAGAACAGACTAGAAGAACAACCTGAGAGTTCGGAATTCTAAACTTCCAGGGCAAAAACCAAAAGACGAACAAACACTTTGGGAATCTAGGAACCCGAAGTTCCAAAGTGATGCTCCAAACCGACATAAAGAGAACTCGGGAGTTCAGGAAACCGAGCTTCTGAATAAGGAAACAGACAAATGACCTATAACTTCAGAAACCCAAACCTTCGGGGGTAGACAAACAATCAAAGGCAAAAACAAACTCGGTAACCCAGGAACCCGGGTTTTCGAAGCAAGCAACGGAACACACAAAGATCCACCTCAGGAACCTGGGAACCCGAACTCCCGAAGTGACCAAAATAAAAGCCAAAAAAAAATCCAAAGGGGAAAAACTAACAAAAAAAAGGACAAAAAAGGGGACCCGTATTTTCATGAAATGAAAAATGATGGGGCTAGATATGCATGGCAAAACATGACTTTTATACTATATGATATGATTTACCATATAAGATTCATGAGATGACTATGTGATGTATGAACATGCATTATGTATGAATTATGTGCTAATCTATGTGTGATGCAAGTTGTGCATGAATACAAATCTACCATGATAAAAAGGTGCAGAATATTCTAGAGATATTCGGTGAACACCAAAATGACAACTGGAAGAACAAGGGATGTGTGCACATTCCCAAATGAGATTACGAAAGGAAAAAAAATGGATGAATACAATGCAATGAAAAATGCAGATGAAGAGATCATAGAGCACGGGCATCATTGGCATGAATTGCCATCATAGAAATCACTTATTTTGATTAAGCACCAAATATGACACACCAGGGTACAAATAATCAAGGTTTTTTTCATAGACAATGCATGGAATAACTCAATAAATACACACATAAAGTGCACATAAAAGGTTGATCTAGCATCACACAAAATTACAACAAATACTGTGAGAAATAATGCTAGAGAAATCACAAGCAAAGAGACATGCCCTAGTGTAACATGAGATAACCAAGACCTCATGAGGGTACAAAAAGATACGTACATCAAAATAACACCAAGAAAAAATAAAAGTCAACAAGATAAAACTCATGGTTTTGTTATTCCTTGCACGCCATGATACAAAAGATCGTGGCAACCAAGAAGACACAAAATGAAGATGCTCAAAAGAAAAACAAAGATAAAAAAGAATCAAAGCAGACACAAATATCTTAGATATCTTTTTGCCAAAATATTACTGATGAATGAAGATTGGATAGTGTTTGACTAGAGGAAGGATGCATCCTGTGCAAACTAGTGACTGAATGATGAATCGAAGAGATTTATTGACAAAATGGATCTTGATATGATCATGATGACAAAGATTCATTATGAGAATTGTTGAATAATCAGCAAATGGGATATGATCTTGAAGACATGTAAAACATGAATATGTACAGTGGACAACCATATATACAAGGCGCACCTCTATAGAACTGACTTGAAACCCATCCAGAACAAAACTAACACAATGTACAAAATCCAACACGATACCTATGTACAAGAAGCTACAACCAAGAGATTGATAAATAAAGATGAACAAATAATACCCTAATGGGTACTGAGAGGGGGGGGTGAATCAGTACAGACAAAAACTTTCTCAACACTTTATCATATTAAAACAATGCTAACCAGTTGTCTTCACCACTAAACTTAACCATGGGTATATCAGTTAAACACAGATACTTCAGACAGCATTTGACAGATCTTAAATCTTGATGACTACTTCTTGATATAATCAAGCATGAGTTCTATCAACAATACCACAATCATTTAGCACTGCATGCATAACTAACTTAATCAACAACTACTCAATAATCACATGAAAACTCACAAACCATAACACACAGATTTTTCACGTGGAAACCCAAATGGGAAAAACCATGGTGGGGATGAGTACCCACAAGCTTGTTTTGAACTCTTTTGAAGTCCACTCTGTTAGGAGCCTAGTCCGGTTAAACACTTTACAGTAAGGTTTTGTTAGGAACCGATCCTATTAGGGATCACCCGGTTAAGGGATGGCTATAAACCCTGTTAAAGGTTGAAACCCTATTAAAGGTTACCTTGCTAGATGATTTAAAGAACTCAATGAACTTGAGTCACCTGGTTAAAGGATTTGCAACAAGCCTGTTAAAGCTACTCGATCAAGGGATTTTCCTTCTGTTGAAATGGTTAGAAGTCAACAGGTAAAGCTTTGATCTGATAACAGCACTACTTGCTAGGGTAGATCTTTTTTAGCTCCTCTCCTCTGCAGATTCCACACTCTTGTTTGGAAAGTATCTCAACACACAAACACATCATTTTCCAACACTAACAATAACAAACATCATAGACCTTATAGACAATAATTAGGTTGGTAGCATAAACCCTAAACCCTAAACATTTTAGGTTTACAATTACAAGCGGTCCAATCCTGACCATTAGATCCATTGCATAGAATGAAGCGATCTAAAACAAATCTCAAGTCATTCTGCATTGTCCAATCTTCACCACATCTAGGAATCAGTAACCCATTATGCGCACTTCATACACCACTCAGAACATCACGCATTCTCGAGGTAGACATTTAATGCATTTGATCTTCACGTGAAAGATCCTCAAAGAAATCCTTCACATGCACATAACTAACATGGCACCACGATCTCATCCTTATCTCTTAACTAACTCATCACAAAATGTCATTTCTTGCACCGCATAAGAAAAACCGGCAACCCTAGAGCTGAACAGAGACTACCAACCAGTAGTCACACTTAGTGAACCCCAACACCGGTCCACTCCATCCCGGTTGACCATAACCACTTCCAATCTTCATACCGCTTCATAACGGTTCACCTATTGACATCAATGACAACATACATTGTCACCGCTTCATCATATGCCAATAGAGATGACTGCATAGAAGCTTGGAAAAAGACAAGCAAGGCAATATGAACAAATGTGATTCATAGAGGTGAGTAAAGAAAGATACCACGTTGAGATAAGGTGAATAAGAGAGGATAAAGGATAATGCAAGTGCCCTTTTATACAATGCATGTTTCCAATTTTTCACCATATATACATGCCCAAGGCGCCACCAAAATGGTTTTCACCATAGGACGATTTTATTTATCTTTACTATTTTTCTTTTTTCTTTTTTTTATTTTTGTTCTTCTTGTTTTTGCTTTTTTATCATTTTTCAAATTCTTTTTGGATTTTTTTTTGTTTTATAATGGTACACTACTAAGGACTAGGCATAGAATCTCTTTAGATGGTGGATATTTAGGGGATCATTAAGAGGCTCCCCTTCTAGAGAGGATAATTGATAAGCCCTTGAACCATATTTTGTTGTGACTACGTATGGGCCTAACCAATTGACTTCAAACTTTCCTTTCTTTTCTCTATCTTGTTTATTCTATTGATTCTCTCGGAGCACTAGATCACCTACCTTAAATTCACAAGGATGAACTTTCTTCTGATATTGTTTCTTAAGCTTGGTTTGATATATCTATAAGTTATCATATGCTTTTTGATGTTGTTCATCTAGGAGATCTAGCTGAGCTAGCCTTGATACCCTATAATCTTCATCAGGAAAAAAATCTTTCAAGGATATGCACAAGGATGGTAACACGACCTTAATTGGTAAAACCGCTTATGCACCATAGACATGGGAATATGGAATGGCTCCAATGGGAGTTCTAATGCTTATGTGATATGCCCAAAGGGCAGGATTAAGGTGGAGGTGCCAATCACAACCAGTTTCATTGATAACCTTCCTGAGTATAAGTAGAAAAAATTTGTTAGTTGCCTCATCTTGGCCATTTCCTTAAGGATAATATGGGATAGACCAACAGTGTTGGATATGAAATGTGGAAAAAAGGTCACGCATATGTTGGTTTTTAAAAGGGCTTCCATTATAAATAACGAGGGTAGAGGGAACTCCATAATGGAAAATGATATGATATAAAATCAACTTGGACACTTGGACACCAGTGGTAAGAGTGAGGAGAATGTCTTCTACCCTCTTGGTAAAATACTTAGTAGTCGCAATGATAAACTTATGTCCATCTGAGGAAGGGGGATGAATCTTATCAAAAAGATCGAGGCCCCGTGTACAAAAAGGTCATGGCATTGTGATAGGCTATAAATCTTGTGCTAGTACCCCTCTTAAAAAAAAATTCACAAGAACGTATCTACTCATATGTGCACCACAAGTTTCGACATGCACTTCTTTTATTGCAAGATAAGCTTCATTTGAATCTAGACATCTAGGTAGGGTGTCATGATAGCCATGATAATATAGATTATCTCCTATAACTGTAAATCGGGCACATCTACGAATAAAGTTTCAGTAATCATTTTGAGATATGTTGGGTGAAAGGGTACCATCTTTAAGGTAGGTTTAAATTTCATGATACCAAGGCAATTGAAGACCAATATTTTTGCACACCATATCTGTATGTGATGTCTCAAAATTTGGATAAATAAGTTCTTCGACAAGGAACTTATATTTAGGACTATTTGATTCAATTGCAAATAGTGAACCGATAGTGGTCATTGCATCGATTGCTTTGTTTGTGCACTAGAGATTTGATCAAAGGTAACGTTTTAAAAATTCTTCTTGAGATCATCAACCATTATTTTGTATGGTAAAATCTTGTCATCATTAGTTTTTTACTCATCATTTACTTGTTTGACAAACAATTGTGAATCCCCATAGACAAGGATATCTACAATATTCCATTGAATAGTTGTTTTGAGACAAGCAATAAGACCTTCATACTCAACAATATTATTGGTACAGGGGAAAGACAACTTGAAAGATTTAGGAATGAAATCTCCTTGTGAGGAAACAAATATAAAACTTGCCCCTAATCCATTTTGTGTATGTGACCCATCAAATTAAAGCTTCCAAGGAGATTTTGTTGTGGTTGCACAAACATATTCATCTAGAAATTCTGCAATCAATGGATGAGTATCCATTAGGGGTGTTTCTACCAACTGGTCTATAATAACCTATCCTATGATGGCCTTTCTATCTACATATTGACTATCAAATTCATTGAGAAATATGACCCACTTAGCCATAAGACCAGTAAGTGTTGTCTTTGATAACAAGTATTTCAGAGGATCAATCTTAGAAATGAGCTTGACAATCTAACTAAGCATATAGGGTCAGAGCTTTTGTGAACAAAAGACAATAGCTAAATATTCATTTTCCATAGGTGAGTAATTGAGCTCATATCCTACCAAGTTTTGGCTGATGTAATAAATTGCACGATCTTTTCCTTGATCATCATGTTGGGAAAGAAGTGTGCCTACTGCAATTGGAGTAACTAAGATATATAAAAGGAATGGTCAACCTAGAATTGGTGGCATCAATATGGGGGCATGAGCCAAATATTCTTTTATTTTATCAAATGCATGTTGATATTGGGCATCCCACTTAAAATTTTGTGCCTTTTTTGAGAAGGTGTGTGAATGGCTGACATTTATCTACTAATTGAGCAATAAAGAGTCTGAAAAATTATAGCTTTCCTTGGAGACAACACAAATTCTTCAATATTTTAGTGGGAGAAATTACTTCTATTGCTTCGACTTTCTTGGGATCAACTTCTATACCATGCCTGAAAAACTATGAAACCTAGGAGCTTACTTGACGTAACTATGAAAACACTTTTTAGGATTGAGGCGTAGCTTGTACTTAGCCAGATGCTCAAAGATTTGTTCAAGAATAGTTGGATGTTCTACTCTGGTTTTTGACTTGCCTAATATGTCATCTACATAACCTCCAATATATTATGTTTGAGATAGTCAAATATTACTATCATGGCGCACTGATATGTAGTACCTGCACTCTTGAGACCAAAGGGAATGACCTAATTAAAAAATGTACCCCATGGAGTGGTAAATCATATTTTGTGTTGATCATCCTCTACAATTTTTATCTAAGTGTACCTTGAAAAACCATCCATGAGAGAAAGCATCTCTTGTCCCATTAGCAAGTCAGCAAGAATATCAATGATGGGCAATGGAAAGTCATCTTTGTGACAGACTTTGTTAAGATCTCTAAAATTTGTACAAACTCAGATAGCCCCATTTAGTTTGAAAATGGGTACCGTATTGGAGATTCGGTATGAGTAATCAGTTAGATGAATGAACTTAACTTCCAACAATTTTTCCATTTCTATTTTGACCAACAATGCAATTCAAGGATGCATCTTTTGAAGCTTCTATTTAACAATCTTGATACTTGGATCACCTGCCAAATGATGCACTACAAGCTCAGGGTCAAGGCAAATCATGTCTGCATAAGACCATGCAAAATTGATGGGCCACTTATGTAGGATTTTAAAGAATTATTTGAAATCTTCATCAGACAAGGAAGGTACCACATAAGTAAAATGGGGACTTTTGTGGTACCCAAATTAATTTATTTTGTCTCATCAATGAGAATTGGCAATCTATCAAGAACCTATAAGTCAACAAGAGGAAGAGGGGAATCCTCATATTCTAGCACCTCAGAGAGGTTTTCACCAGAAGATACACCCATTGTTTTTACTTTTTAAGAATCTATAGGTTCCTCAAAGAGGTTTTCACCTATAGATAATTGATTGTTTACTTCTTTTCCATTTTTATGTTTAAGGATCCCCTCTTCCCCAAAGTACCCTTGAGGGTCCAACTTATATACTATGTATTGAGCTGGATGGTAATATGGTGCACACTCAATTACCCCCACAAATTGTAGGAGTGTCACGTCATAATGGAATGTTTCAAGGTGTGCAATAGTTTGGCCCCAATCAATGGGCTCGAGATGGTGAAGTGGAAGGTTAATTAAGAGAATGGATGTGTCAAAAAGGGTGGATGTTCCAAAGGTCGAGGAGCTATCCATATCATCATATTCTTTTTTAAGAGCCTCCTCAAGTATGTATTCTATATCAACCGAAATATTTTCATTGTTTCTAGAAGTGCCTACAGAAGCTGAGGCTTCATGCAAAGAATGTCCATAACCAAGCCCTTGATGGTGAATATTAGGAATTGGGTCAAAAGGCTTTTTGATTTCATGTTCTTCTTGTCCCAATCCTCCACCTTGATAATCCCATTTCTTGGTGGTCAATTTGTGAGCTGCTGGATATTTCTCTTTAAACTGACTAAGGCGAGTATCATTTTCTACAACCACATCTTTGAAAAGTCACTGGTTGATGTCTCCTTCTATATCTTCATGATTAAGTTCACCATGAGATTAAAATGTAGTGAAGCCACGTATTTTGACCATGAGTTCTTTCTTATTTTATTCATTGGTGGGTTTCCAATGAGTATGAGGATCTAAGGATAGTGCACCCACTGCAAGGGTTCCTTGTAAAGCATATTCACCGCAATCTCATTGATCTTGAGATGGGAAAAAACATATGAGATGCAAGTTTTTTTCTTTAGTAGCAGTGACTATGGAGTCATAGTCAACATATGAGGACGATGGAGTGGCTTGAGGGATTTCAATGTTAATGTTCAAGAAATGATGTGAATATGGTGAGGATGCCTCAAGAGCATGACAGTATTTAAATAGTTGAGTGTCACCACGAATAAGAATTCACAACTGTGGTATGGAATTTTAAGGCATTGATGTTAAGTTGATGACACAACCTACATGGCATGAATCCATGGGCGACCAAGGAGGATGTTAAATGGAAGATCAAGATCAATGACGTGACGAAGTGTGTCTTGCATTATTGGACCCACCTAAATTGGAAGATTGATCATTCGCACTGAATTTCTCTCAGCATTATCATATGCCTTGATAGTAATGCATTGATTGTGAAAATCCATGATAGTGTACCCCATGTGCATAACAAACATTAATGTAAAAAAATTTAAGGAAAAAACATTATCAATCAGAACTTGCTTTACCTTATAATGTTTAATAATGGCTTCAATATTAACTAGACGAATGTGATTGGGATAAAAAACCATAGCATCAGATTGGGTGAATTTGAGATGGTATGTGGTGGACAAATATGCTGCCAAAGCTTGTAATTGTGTGGGATCTATGTTACAAGGTACGTGAGTCTCTTGAAATGTATGAGTGACAATCTTTTTATGACTAGGTGAAGCTTTTAGAAAATCTAGGATGGAGATCTGTGCAAATGTCTTTCCTAAGCACTCAAGAATATTGTATTACACAGACACATGAACTTAAGGTACGGTAGGAGTTGGAGCTCCAAGAACTATCATGTGATATCCTCTAGTGGTTGTAACACATTGAGTATTAGCCACTTTGACATGAATCATGTTGACATGATCCTTTAAATGAGTGATGCAACCTATCGTGTTACCATAACAAAATGGGATATTATTGTAATTGATATTGTTGGTTGTACGAGACTGACCTGCGTTAGATGTACTAGCTTCTACTTGATTCTTGGGAAGAGAATATTTTTACATACCTAAATTTGCATTGGGTGACTTTCCTATGGTAGGGTCAACATTAATTTTACCTTGGTCAATAAGGTCTTGGACTAGATGCTTGAGCTTCATGCACTTGTTTGTTGCATGAATCTTGACATGATGATAAGCACAATATCCATTTTTATTATACCAATCAAGATTAGGTTTGGAGTCATCAAATGGTATTCTTTGCAGATACACAACCATATTATATGTTAGGATTCCCAAAGATACTAAGAGGGGGGATGAATCAGTATCTGACCGGTATAAGAATTTATTTGAATTATAACATGAAAATCATATCAAAACTGTGTACCGGTAAACCAAAAATAAGGCAGTAAATAAGAGCAATAACCACAACATAAGAGACACACTATAACATAATATTTTTAACGAGGAAACCCGGTATGGGAAAAACCTTGGTGGGATTTGTGACACACAATATTTGCTTACTGTCTAATAAGGGAATATTACTATTTACAATAGGGGCCTACACATGTAGGAAGGCCAAGTGCCTAGAGCTCACTGCTCAGTTACAAAAGAAGTCTCACTAACTTACAAAAATGGATTATACAAATCCAATGTCTTGTACTGCTTCAAATCAGCATCTACTATTCTAGATTCAGAACTGGTTTAAGCTCTATATTATACATAAACCCTTATCCAATATTTGCCTTACAATTCGCACATTAGGTCTCTATTAATCTTGTAGACACCTAAAATTGTCCAGTCTAATTAAATAAATATTTTATTTATTTAATTATCTAAGCCTAATTCTTCTATTAATTAAATAAATCCTTATTTATTTAATTAATTCATTTATCCTCTTCTAGCCTTATTTCTCATTTAAATAAATACATTTATTTATTTAAATTATCCTCTTCCTAAATTAAATAAATATTTTATTTATTTAATTATCCCACTTCTACTATTAATTAAATAAATCTTTATTTATTTAATTAATTCATTAGCTTTTTCTACACATGACACATGTCATTCATCTCTTAATTCCTACACTACCTACCTCTTTCATTATTTTGGTATTTCTTTTACCTACCCTCTAATCCTAGCCGACCTCTCTTTTTACACCTCTCAATCTTAACCCTCCATTTCATATTGTGTCTTCTATTTAAGAAGATGCTTCCTTCATTGTCAAACCCTAATGACCCTAATCACTCAAGCTAATGATCTTTTATGCAATTGACTACACTACGATCCTACTAGCAACCACATTCTGTTCTTTGTTGAGCTCTTGTGCATATAAAATCTGAGAGCAAATATATCAAGCAAGATCAATGGAGATAGGAAGAATGGAGATCAAAACCCTATTGGACATGTGATGGTATAATCTTTGTGATTTTGATTTATTTTGCATTGTCTTAGGTAATCTTCATATGTTATGGTGGATCTTTGTTGATTGTTAGGCTAGGGTTTTGTGGTTGAATCCATTTAGTCTTTCAATATTGTTATTATTGTTATCCATTTTCACCATAAACAAATCCTTCCATCTATCACTCCCTAAATGATCTACAATGATCTCATACTTATATGAGTCATATTACAATCCGCCAAGTCATCTTACAAAAGATTTTACAATTAAATACAAAATACATTTAAACAAAATTCATGTCGGCCATCGTGTCGGTGATCAATCTTTCTGGTGTCGGTGATCTGTGTGTTGGTGTTGAATCTGTCGGTGTCAGTGCCTGTCAGTATCATAGGATTGTAAGGTTGCCATCAATGACAATACCTTCAATAACCTACAATTTCTCATTGGAGTGTGCATTTGCCAACAATCTCCCCCTTTGGCATTGATGGCAACACTCATGAGAAAAATTAAAAAGTGTCCAAAAATGTTGTCCAAAAAGAATCTGCCAAAATATCTTACCAAAATTGTTTTGTCAAAAATGTATGCTCCCCCTGAGCTGATAATGTCTTTGTTATGATCATTTTTCTCATTTCCACTACTCCCCCTTTGGCATCAATGACAAAGGTTGTCATTCATTGTCAGTGGAGTGTGGTTCCTACCTAGATCCTTATAACGGGGGGGTTACAATCTGGAAAAGATCTACCAATACCAAATTTAGACTATCGCTGAACCTTTTGCTATCCTGTAATGTCGCTTCTATTCTCTGAACTATACCGGTTAGTATGTGCATTTTCTCTTCTGGTGTCTTAAGTCCAGGAACCAAAGCCTCAGAAATTTCTTTTCTCAAAGAAATGAGGTAATCTAGTTTAGGACCTAGTTTGCATTTTAAATCCTTTGGCTTAACCTTTATCTTTTCTTTGTCTTTTTCTAACTTCTCTATTTTCTCTTCAAGAACTACAATGTTCCTTTAAATTTCCAAAAATGAATTTGATGATCCTATTAAATTGTCAGCAATATTGTTAATTTCTTCTTGAGCTTCGTTGATCTCCGAATCTATGTTCTCTATCAAAATATTAGTTTTGTAGGTATCTTTGTACAGTTTCTCGAAATCCAAAAAAAAATTTCCTAGTGCCGATAATAAGGTTTCCATTTTCTCCTTATTCTTCTTCACTATTTCCTCAAAGAATTTGTCTTTCTCCTTATTCATTCTCTCTTTGAATGTGTCCTCATTTATCTGATCAACTGTCAAAATGTTATCGGTGATGTATTTAGACAATGTGTCTAGTTGACCTAAAGAATCTTTACTTCCCATAATGCACTTGGGTGCTATCAATTTAAGAATAGGAATTGTGTCATCAATAGCCTTATAGGCTTCTGCATTACACTTAGTGATTTGCTTAATAGAATCTAATAATACCTCTGTCACGTTCATTGGTCTGAATTCTGTCATTAAAGTACCAAATGTCTGCCCAACTGTTTTCACAATTTCCATGTTATCGGTTGTAGTAATAACTTTTCTTGTTTCGACCTCAATTTGTGTTTGCATTTCTACTAGAAAAGGTTTAGGCTTTTCAACTGTTTCTAGGAGCACTGTCTCAGTCTGAACTTGTACCTTAGCCTATTTCTCAACCTGTGCCTCAGAGGGTTTCTCTATGCTCTCTATTGCCGGTTTTTCAATATTCACCTCTGCACTGTCCATTGTCGGTTTCTCTAATTGTTTCTTAGTTTTATCTACTGGTGCTTATGATGGTTTCCCAGTGGTGTCCTCTGTCAGTTTCTCTATCTGAGTAGGTTTTTTTGTGCTTATATTTACAGTATCACTAATTCCAATCTCAACATCTGCAGCCGGTGGCTCAGTAGCCATATCTTTCTTCTTATCCTCAGTGGTCTCTTTCTCCACCACAATGTTTACCTCTTGGGTGTCTATATTCATAGTGTACAAAATTTCAGACTTGGGATTTGTATCCTCTTGAGGAGTCTCCATACTCTCTATAGTTGGTTGATTGTCAACAATTTCTATGGGTGGAGTATCAGAAAGAGGTGGGGGTAAGTTATCAGTTATTTTTAGGTTCGGAGGTCCACCTTCCTTACCTTTCCCCTTATCCATGTCCTTTTGATAGACTCTGATAGTCTTAGATCTTTTAAGTTCTTTCTGTTTCTCCTTTTCAACAAAGAATATGTCCCATTGATCTGCAGTCTCTTCATAAATTTCATTCATTCTTCCTGCCATAAGTGCTACATGTCGGTGACCGGTTGAAAATACTGTCCGGTTGGCTTCACTAATTAATTGATCTATTTCTTCAATGGATTTTACTAGGTGCACTGCAAGTAATTTTTCAATTTTTATCGTTTTATCTAACTCAACAATGGCTACCCTTCTAGCTTCTAGTCTTCTATATAGATTAGTGGGTATTTCATAACAATTTCCATCAAAAAATTCTTGTATATGTCCAAGTGTAAAATTACACTATTTTCTACGCTTTCTTTATCATCAATGGGAAGTGTGTTATACAGTTTGGTAATGTTTTTCAACTTTCCATCCTCTGTTATTTCACTTAAAATTTTATCCAATGGAGCAATGTCTCATTTTACCTTCTTCTTATTTGGAGTTAACTTCTTAACTGGAGGCCTAACTGTCTGTTGCTTTTGTCTTGTTCTCCTAGGTGTAGGTGAGGGTGTTGGTGAGGGTTTTCTTTTCCTTTCTACCCTTTTGAATACCGTCGGTATATCACTTTCAAAAGAAGTTGCAATCGGTGAAAGATGAGTTTCCGGTTGAAGTCCTTCCAACTCACTTTCCTTAATACCAGTTTGCTTCAATACATCTTCCTTAATTGCTTTAGCTTGTCTAGTTCCCTTCCTCAATGTTTGTTCAACTTTCTTAACTCCTTTCTTATACTGAATACCACTTTCAATTGTTTCTGCATTGCCAAAGACTTTCTCAAATGGTTCCTTTGGTGCTTCAAGGAGGGCTTTTGCATAAGTTTTAATCATGTTATCATCTATTTCATATCCCATTTCAGTTACCCAGATAGTCCTAGGGACAACTGCCTCCATCCAGATTTCATCTTTCTTGATTACAAAGCATATTTCCTTTTGATATTTATCTACAATTGCCTGAGATAGCCTAATTCTTGTCTTCATTCGAGCCTTTAGTGCTTGAAAATGTTCATTTATATTTTTCTCTTTGTTTTCTCCCATGTTGTTTAATGTATCCAATAGTTGCTTTCCTACCAGTATATCAAAGCCAAAAAAAAATTCTACCAATACCGGGTACTTCCTTAGTAATGTACAGCATCAAACATACAAGCAAATTTCCAAATCTAAAAGTTCCTTTCTTGTCTCCTTTGATTTTCTTCATATTGTCTATCAATTCATCTTTAAGCCATTCACATATGTCAATCTTAGCATTGTTGTTCACTAAGTCATAAGCACTTTTAATACACAAGCTAGATACTGAGTTTAACCTATTTGCATGTGTGGCTTTATAGCCAAGGATCATACTGACAAATCGAACATTTATGTCCTTTACATCATTGACTCTAAGTGATCTCTTGTCAAATATTGCACCGGTTAGGTCCATTACTGTGTCATTAGAGACCTTTTTAGTTCTGTCAAGCCTGCTACCGGTGGAAGGTAACCTTGTTACTGCCTTAACTGCTTCTTTGGTGATCTTATGAATTGAATCCAACTAAAAGAATTCGCCATGAACTCTACTTAGCACAATCCTTATAACATCCTTGGGAAAATCTGGGATACTAAGGATTTCAGTAAAACCTAGGGTTTCCACTATCTTATGTTCCGGTTTGATATTTCATGATTCATCACATAAAACAATCTGATACATATTCTTGATTTCTTCATCTCCTAGTTCCTCTATATGACAATGTATGTATATCCTAGGATCCTCTGCATAAACTACTCCTTTAGGAATTTGAGAGAATGCACCTAGGGTATCATCTTTCTTCGCTATTTCAGGAACAAGTTTGAGTACGGGTCTAGGACGCTTGATAACTTCAATCACAGTAGGGTTTGCAATAAATTTAGGTGTGGATGAGGAAGCCATAGTTATAAATACCTCAATCTGCCTTAAGGATGAGTGCTTGGATGAACTGCTTCACCTTTTCGCTAAGGATGCCTTCGCTCAGGAATTTTTGCCCTCTCAAAGATTTAAATGCTCAGTGAATGAAAAAAGAGCCAAAACACTTACTTTATAATGTTATTTTCTCCAACTACCACAATTAATACTTGTCGATTAAGTCACAACTTAACTCATCTGTCGGTAAAGAAGTAATTCAACTTCTCACCATCACCCGAGGGTATATTAGCATGTTTTTCAGTTTGTTGCTAAACCCCCAAAGGATTTTCCTTCAGTTAGATGAAGATTCTCCTACCAGTTGAGTGTTACTTTGTTCTGCTAGTGGAGGAGTATTCCCATCAACATTCTGATCTGACTTTTTGATCCATTGTTTTGAGAATTCTTGCTTTACCTCTTCAACCTTTTCTTTACCTTTCAAGTTGGGTCCTTTGTTATTTGTCGGTGATGTCTTGCTTCTACAAAATTTAGCAATATGTCCAATCTTGTTACAAGCATAACAAGTCACATTGTTTTTTTGAATAGCTTTCCCATATCCTACATCGGTTTGTGTTCTGCATTGATTAGATAGATGTCCAAATCTTCCACAAACATAACATCTTACATTCATTCTACAATTTTCTGAATTGTGACCAACTTTGTTGCGTTTAGAACATTGACCGGTGGCTGTATTAGTGTTCTCATAATTTCTAGATCTGCACTAATTTTCTCTATGACCATACTTATTACAGTTAAAGAAATTTCCATTAAATTTGTAAGCATTAGGTTGTCTTACCGGTTTGCTATGATCATGTTTGTTTGCATTACAGGAGCTTTCACCAACTTCAAAGCCAATGCCATTTGCATCACCATTTGGTTTCTGATTCTTCAACATGTCATCAAGTTCTTCTGAACTTTTCTTGAATTTTTCCTTGTGTTGATTTGCAGCAGCCAATTCACTCTCCAAGATTCCTTTATGTCTCATGAGTTCGGTTCTGTCATTTTGTGTATGCATCAAATATGTCTTCAATATATCATTTTCATTACTAAGTCTTGTGTTTTCATTTCCAGCATCATTCAGTCTTCTAACCAAGTCCTCTTCATTCTTCTTCCAATTTTTAGTTTCTTTACAAACTCTCATAGTCATATCTTGCATCTCATTCTTCATTGTATTGTTTTCTTGTCTCAGTTTGTTTACCAGATCATTAAGAGTTTCTTTTTCATCCTCATCATTCTGCATCTTTTCACAAAGTTCTCTTCTCTTATTCCTTGCTATAGTGAAATTTTCTTGAAGTCCTCAAATAATATTCTGTGCAACCTTCAGATCATCTTCAAGTTTGATATTCTTCACTTTTTCTACATCATAGTCTGAAAGAGTTGTTTCCAATTACTTTCTTAAGTTTTCCATCTCTACCGGTGTCAAGATCTTCCTCAAGTTGTTAGGCTTTTGAAAATAGAGGACCAGGCTCTGATACCAATTGTTAGGATTCCTAAAGATACTGAGAGGGGGGGTGAATCAGTATCTGACTAGTATAAGAATTTATTTGAATTATAACATGAAAATAATATCAAAACTATGTACCGGTAAACCAAAAAAAATGCATTAAATAAGAGCAATAACCACAACATAAGAGACACACCATAACATAATATTTTTAACGAGGAAACCCGGTGTGGGAAAAACCTTGGTGGGATTTGTGACCCACAATATTCGCTTACTGGCCAATAAGGGAATATTACTGTTTACAATAGGGGCTTGCACATGCACGAAGTCCAAGTGCCTAGAGCTCACTACTCAGTTACAAAATAAGTCTCACTGACTTACAAAAATGGACTATAAAAATCCAATGTCTTGTACTGCTTCATATCAGCATCTACTATGCTAGATTCAAAACTGGTTTAAGCTCTGCATTATACATAAACCCTTATCCAATATCTGCCTTACAATTTGCATATTAGGTCTGCATTAATCTTTCCATCTATCACTCCCTAAATGATCTACAATGATCTCATACTTATATGGGTCATATTACAATCCGCCAAGTCGGCTTACAAAAGATTTTACAATTAAATACAAAATACATTTAAACAAAATTCCTGTCGGCCATGGTGTCGGTGATCAATCTTTTCGGTGTCGGTGATCTGTGTGTCGGTGTTGAGTCTGCTGGTGTCAATGCCTGCCAGTATCATAGGATTGGAAGGTAGCCATCAATGACAATACCTTCAATCACCTACATTTTCTCATTGGAGTGTGCATTTGCCAACATTATGTCACTACATGCATTTGAAAATCACATCTTAGGGTTCCCCCATGAGTGTAAACTGATGTATGGGGTTGTTATAATTTGTCTGTCGAGGAGGTGCTTGAGAAATAGTGGTGGTGTTTGTCTAATTGGCTTACACATTTGGTGTCTACATTTGAGGATTTCGATAAACCTGAGGTGGTGGATTGACATGTATTGTTGGCAAGGGATTAACATATGATTGTTGTGGGGGGTTGGAATATGTTTGCAAGGGTGGTGGATTTGTGGCGACAACCAATTGGATTGTTTTGGAATCAATGATCCCATCCCTTAAAACATTCTTTTTTTTGTTCCAATATATTTGTTTATCACCACTTGGCTTATCAGAAGATTCTTTGTAAATTCGATGATTTCCTCATCAATAAAAGCCTTCTCTACAAATGGACCTTTGGACATGATATCCTTGAATGTGGCTACACAATTTTATCATATGTGATAGGCAAGCTTCAAGTCAAGATTACTAATGAATACTAGAACCAGTTGAGTGTCAGGTACTAAACAAGGAAGACGGCCAACAAGGGCTCTCCATCTTTGAATATAGTACAAAATAATTTGACAACCTTTTTGTTTGGTTTGACAAAGGTCAAGTTGGAAATATCATTTTCCACATTGTAATAATAATGGGCCACAAAACTCTCTGATAAGTCTACAAATGTAGTTTTGGCACCAAATGACAACTTGGAAAACCATTCCAAAGATGGACCACTAAGGCTTTTGGGAAACAGAAACAAGAGATAGCTATCACAGTACGCAACCTCTTGACAAGCCATATAAAATTCCTTAATGTGATGATGTAGATCACCTTTCCCTTGTATTTGTCAAATTTTGGCATTTCAAAATGTTTCAGGAATGGCATTGATGTTATTGACTTGTCAAATGGACATAGGTAAAGCTCATCAAATTTTAAAACTCTCTTGGAGCTACTATCTTGTAAGGTTTTGAGAGTTGCCTTCATTTCCTCCCATTCAGTATTGATCGAAAATCCCTCAGGAGATGGCGTGACCTATTCATATAGCGATGTTTGATATGTCACTTGGGATGGGTGAATATAGTTTGATTATTGTTGTGGGTGTTGATAGCCTATCATGTTTTGATAAACAAGAACATTTTGCTGAACAAAAAGTGACTGTTGATATTGAGGTGGTCGTGAGTAGGTTGTAATATTATGATGTGGAGGAATGTATTGTTGTTGATACTGCACATTTTGAGTTTGTTGAATTTGAGGAATATCACCTTTCAAATAACTACTCCCAATGTAATTAGGATGAGACACATTCAATTGTTGTGCATTGCACAATAGAGGATTTTGATTAGAACCGCTCGACAATTGTTGGACATTTGGAACAATATAGGATGAAGATGGGGATTGCAAATAACTGAATCATGGTTTTGAGGCAACAGGTAGGGTGGTTACTTGTGGTTTATTTTGAGGTGCACTAACAACTTATGGCATTGATCGGGTGGGGGTAAATATGATGTTGGTGCTAGGTAACTCATGCTCTGAGTCATAGTTTGGGAAGTAAATGGCAAGGGATAATCAGGCATTCTTGTATTCCAAGTTGGTGCTTGCGTAGAAGCTAATTTCAATGGTCATTTAGTTGCATTAACAAAAGGAGTAACATGCACTACACTAGAAGTCATGATCATTTGAGCCACCATGGGAATCGAAGTGAGAATTTGTGTAGATAGTGCAATAGTTGGTGTGTTTTATACAATCCCCCCTGAGGATGAGCATGGTGCAAGCCTTGATGATGTGTTATAGAAAGGTTGATAATGTCTTTCCATAGTACCCATAGGTGGTGATACCATAGGTGAAAAAGGAGCGCTATGTTGTGGTGGAAATATCGAAGCTTGGACTAGAAATGACAATGATGGGGAGAAATGTGAAGGTACTTGTTGTTGAGGAGGTCCTTGCAAACTATCATAGGCATATCAGGTGATGCAATAGTCATACCTTGACAAACCATATTGGCAGAGATTAGATTCTTTCAATTTTCAATAATGTCATATACCATTTGAGCATTATTCGGATTTGAAAGAAACTGGTCAACGAGATTAATTGGGATGTCAATGATCCCATCCTTACAACATTCTTGTTTTTGTTCCAATATATTTGTTTATCACCACTTGGCTTATCAAAAGATTCTTTTTAAATTTCAATGATTTCCTCATCAATCAAAGCCTTGTCTACAAATGGACCTTTGGACATGAAATTGTTGAATGTGGTTGCACAATTTAATCGTATGTGATAGGTAAGCTTCAAGTAAAGATTACTAATGAACACCAGAACCAGTTGAGTATCAGGTACTATACAAGGGAGATGGCCAACAAGGGCTCTCCATCTTTGAATGTAGTACAAAATACTTTCACCTCCTTTTTGTTTGGTTTGACAAAGGTCAAGTATGGAAATATCATTTTCCACATTGTAATGATAATGAGCCACAAATCTCTCTAATAAGTCTACAAATGTGGTAATGGCACCAAATGACAACTTGGAAAACCATTCCAAAGATGGACCACTTAGTCTTTTGGGAAACAGACACAAGAGATAGCTATCACAGTACGCAACCACTTGACAAGCCATATAAAATTCCTTGATGTGATGATGTAGATCACCTTTCCCCTTGTATTTGTCAAATTTTGGCATTTCAAAATGTTTGGGGAATGGCATTGATGTTATTGACTTGTCAAACTGACATAGGCAAAGCTCATCAAATTTTAAAACTCTCTTGGAGCTACTATCTTGTAAGGTTTTGAGAGTTGCCTTCATTTCCTCCCATTCAGTGTTGACTGGAAATCCCTCAGGAGATGGCATGACCTATTCATAGAGCGATGTTTGATATGCCACTTGGGATGGAGGAATATAGTTTGATTATTGTTTTGGGTGTTGATAGCCTATCATGTTTTGATAAATAGTAACATTTTGCTGAAAAAAAAGTGATTGTTGATATTGAGGTGGTCGTGAATAGGTTGTAATATTATGATGTGGAGGAATGTATTATTGTTTATACTGCACATTTTGAGGTTGTTGAATTTGGGGAATACCACCTTTCAAATAACTACTCCCAATATAATTAGGATGAGACACATTTAGTTGTTGTGCATTGTACAATAGAGGATTTTGATTAGAACCACCCGAGAATTGTTGGACATTTGGAACAATATAGGGAGAAGATGGGGATTACAAATAACTAAATCATGGTTGTGAGACAACAAGTGGGGCAGTTACTTGTGGTTGATTTTGAGGTGCACTAACAATTTGTGGCATTGATTGTACAGGTGGGGGTAAAGATGATGTTGGTGCTAGGTAACTCATGATCTTAGTCATAGCTTGGGAAGTAAATGATAAAGGATAACCAGGCATTCTTGTAGTCCAAGTTGGTGCTTGCGTAGAAGGTAACTTCAATGGTCATGTAGTTGCATTAACAAAAGGAGTAACATGCACTACGCCTGAAGTCATGATCATTTGAGCCACCATGGGAATCGAAGTGAGAAGTTGCGTAGATAGTGCAATAGTTGGTGTGTTGTATATAATCCCCCCTGAGGATGGGAGTGGCGCAAGCCCAGATGATGTGCCATGGAAAGGTTAATAATGTATTTCCATAGTACCTATTGGCGGTAATCTCATAGGTGATAACAGAACACTATGTTGTGGTGGTTATATCAAATCTTGGACTGGTAATGACAATGATGGGGATTGATGTGAAGGTACTTGTTGTTGAGGAGGTCCTTGCAAACTATCATAGGCATATCGGGCGACGCAATAGTCATACCTTGAGCAACCATATTGACAAAGATTAGATTCTTTCGATTTTCAATGATGTCATCCACCATTTGAGCATTATTTGAATTTGAAAGAAACTGATCAACGAGATTAAATGGGATGTCAATGATCCCATCCCTTACAACATTCTTTTTTTTGTTCCAATATATTTGTTTATCACCACTTGGCTTATCAGAAGATTCTTTGTAAAGTTCGATGATTTCCTCATCAATCAAAGCCTTCTCTACAAATGGACCTTTGGACATGATATCGTTGAATGTGGCTGCACAATTTAATCATATGTGATAGGAAAGCTTCAAGTCAAGATTACTAATGAACACTAGAACTAGTTGAGTGTCAGGGATTGTACAAGGGAGACAGCCAACAAGGGCTCTCCATCTTTGAATATAGTACAAAATACTTTCACCTCCTTTTTGTTTGGTTTGACAAAGGTCAAGTATGGAAATATCATTTTCCACATTGTAATGATAATGGACCACAAATCTCTCTGATAAGTCTACAAATGTGGTAATGGCACCAAATGAGAACTTGGAAAACCATTCCAAAGATGGACCACTAAGGCTTTTGGGAAACAGACACAAGAGATAGCTATCATAGTACGCAACCTCTTGACAAGCCACATAAAATTCCTTGATGTGATGATGCAGATCACCTTTCCCCTTGTATTTGTCAAAGTTTGGTATTTCAAAATGTTTGGGGAATGGAATTTATGTTATTGACTTGTCAAATGAACATAGGCAAAGCTCATCAAATTCAAAACTCTCTTGAAGCTACTATCTTGTAAGGATTTGAGAGTTTCCTTCATTTCCTCCCATTTAGTGTTGACTGGAAATCCCTCAGGAGATGGCATGACCTATTCATAGAGCGATGTTTGATATGCCATTTGGGATGGATGAATATAGTTTGATAATTTTTGTGGGTGTTGATAGCCTATCATGTTTTGATAAACAGGAACATTTTGCTGAACAAAAAGTGATTGTTGATATTGAGATGGTTGTGAGTAGGTTGTAATATTATGATGTGGAGGAATGTATTGTTATTGATACTGCACATTTTGAGGTTGTTGAATTTGAGGAATACCACCTTTTGAATAACTACTCCCAGTATAATTAGGATAAGACACATTCAGTTGTTGTGCATTGTACAATAGAGGATTTTGATTATAACCACGTGACAATTCTTGGACATTTGGAACAATATAGGACAAAGATGGGGATTGCAAATAATTGAATCATGGTTGTGAGACAACAGGTGGAGTAGTTACTTGTGGTTGATTTTGAGGTGCACTAAAAACTTGTGGAATTGATTGTATGGGTGGGGGTAAAGATGATGTTGGTGCTAGAAAACTCATGTTCTTAGTCATAGATTGGGAAGTAAATGGCAAAGGATAACCAGGCATTCTTGTAGTCCAAGTTGGTTCTTGCGTAGAAGCTAAGTTCAATGGTCATGTAGTTCCATTAACAAAAGGAGTAACTTGCACTACGCTGGAAGTCATGATCATTTGAGCCACCATGGGAATCAAAGTGAGAAGCTACATAGATAGTGCAATAGTTGGTGTGTTATATATAATACCCCTGACGATGGGAGTGTTGCAAGCCATGATGATGTGTCATAGAAAGGTTGATAGTGTCTTTCCATAGTACCCATACACAATGATCCCATAGGTGAAAACGGAGTGCTATGTTGTGGTGGTGATATTGAAGTGCAATGACAATGATGGGGATTGATGTGAAGGTACTTGTTGTTGAGGAGGTTCTTGCAAACTATCATAAGCATGTCAGGCGACACAATAGTCATACCTTTAGAAACCATATTGGAAAAGATTAGATTCTTTCAACTTTCAATGATGTCATCTACCATTTGAGCATTATTTGGATTTGAAAGAAATTGATCAACAAAATTAATTCGGACATCAGTCTCATCAAGTTAATTAACCATAGTTTCTTTAGAGACAGTTGGATTGAGCATATCAAAATTGATAAACACTTTCTAGCATCATATGATTAACACCCTGTAGCGTCGTAAATTGTACGCACTTGCTAGGGTGGTACAATTTCACACCTAGTTTAGCACCCGCCTTTGCGCATTTTGCATTTTGCATTGCATTTCCCCTTTAGCACTTAATTAATCAAATTAATTAGGTCTAAGGTCTTATTTTATCATCTCCCATATCATAAAGTTGGGCCCTTTTCATTAAAGTGTGCCCCTTTCATTTTATTCCTCCAATACATCATTTAATCAAAAACCCTAATTAGGATCTATTTTGAACTTGGGGGCTTGATTTCGGGGGTCAAAACATCTCGAAATCACCTGTAACTTCGGGATTCACTCTAAAATCATCGTATCCGATGGCCCTGAAAATTTGGTGAAAAGTTGTCGGGACCATGGTGCCCGGAGTGCACATGGTCCGGGACATTTTTCCCGAAATTTTAGGAGCGCGATCCAATCATAAAATAAAGCTTAACCCCAAGAAATTGGTGGGAGATTCAATCTCTAGGTCGGCCAAAAGTTGAAATTAAGACCTAGGGTTTCATATATAAGAGCTCTTTTTCTTCATTTGAAAGGATCCGAATTGTTGTTTTCAAGGACCTTCTATGCAGTGAAAGAGCAGATCTTTGAAGACTTCAACAACATTCAACATCCACCCATCAAGCATTTATCAAATCCATTCATCCATTTAGGGCTTGGAAGACATTGAAGAACAATAGGAGATTACCGACTGAAGATTGGCTTGTACCTCTCCCTTGGGGGTTGGGTATGATTTCATGTTGTTTTCATGTCTTTGCATAAGCTTCAATATATCATTTATCCATGCTTTAGATTACTTTGCATCTTGATTTAGAGCATTTACATTATCATTTACAAGCAATTAGGGTTTACTTTCTAGGTTGCTCTAGTTTGCTTACTTGCATTTTAGATCTTGCACACACACAAGGTCTGCACACACACTACTTTTACAATACAAATTGGCTATTCGTGGAGGTGGAAATCACCAAAGCGGGGGTTTGACTAAGGCAAAACCGTATATAGCCGCCCAAAACACCTTTTCAGATATAAGTGCAGATTTCGGGATTCAGACGACGCCGAAAGTTGCAGATCCGAAAGAAGCAGACGGAGACGGGACCACACACCAAGTTTCAGAGCAGAAGACCAGGACAGGGGCGTGGGGCGCCCTGGTCCCTGGGACAGGGGCGCTGGGCGCCCTGGTCCTCCTGACAGACAACATTTCTGACAGTTTTCCAGAGTGCAAAACAGCAGTTCCAAGTGCAGTTTCAGGTGCAGAATCAGGACAGTGGCGCCCGCGCCCCCGTCCCGAACATTTCCACTCAGATTTTGACTCCAGGTACGCATTTGCATTCTTGTCTTATCTTTGTATTTACAGCTTTCCATTGTTCAAGTTCAATTCTACAATCTTGTTATTAGTTCATACTTGCATTTTAGGGTTAGGAATTGAACTTGCATAATCTTACCTTTCAATTACAACAAAGGAATAGAAATCCTAATAGGTAGCCCGTGGCTCTCTCTTTCACAAAAAGAAGTAGCCAATTGTGTGATACCTCTAGGCTCTTTCGTATTCCGTAATGTGTGTCAAAAGGTAGGATTAGGGCATGATAACCTAGTCTCGCTTTTTCCCCCACACACACCCAAATCGAGATTTAGTTGTGGGAAGGTTGTTGTTCCATCACTTGTCTAGATTGGGATCGAGTGGTAACGAGCATGAACTATAAAAAGATGTGATCACAAAGTTGAAGTCAAGGATTGGATTAAATGATTGATTCTAACAAAATGATAGATGAGATGATTGATTGGGATGATTTGATACTCAAATTACAAATGGATGTCTATTCAAACAACACAAGTCTAAAGCTACTCAAATGGATGCACTTAAGAAACAAGATGGACCAGTATGAACAAAACCTCTGGCTCAAACTGACAAGTCTGCAATGATATAAAAGACTAAACTCTAGACATGATATAGTCAAAGAGCTAGTGATGATAGTTGCTAGAAAAGGGATCTAAATTTTTTAATTTGAGATATGAGACAAAAGATATCAAAAGGATTGATTTAATTTAATTCGGTTTGATTTGATTTGATAAATTGGATGATTAAAGGATTTGATTTAATCAAAAGGTTAGTCCCTGACTTAGGAAAAGATGTGATGATGACCGCATGAGATGACAAAGGATGAAAACTAACGATAATAAGGACGCAAGACTGAAATGAGAACAAAAATAATAACTCAAAAGCTGGGATGATCAAGATAATGAGACTAGTCAAGACCCTAGTAAGCGATAATGACAACACAAATGGATGAAAACTAAGTTTGGATAATTGGAAAACCCATGGAAACAAATGAGTGGACCTAATGCTGGAAAAATTTGGATAGAGTAACAAGACAAAGTGCAATCCCACCACTTCACAGGGAAAACTCGCCACTTCAGCAAGCAATCTCATCATTACAAAAAACAAATCTGCAATTTCTAAAAGACTAGTAAATTTAAAATAGGTAGAGCATTCATGTTGTTTATAGGCACAATTGTACTATTTAAGAACTGGACAACAAACTATGGGGAAATAGAGCGTTCCTGCCACTTTTGGACAAAATCCCGCTATTTCAAGACTAGACATCAACCTATGGGGAAATAGAGAATTCTCGCCACTTTTGGACACAATCTTGTTGTTTCAAGTGATAAACTCGCTATTTCTAACTAGGTAAACTAATGAAAATGAAGATTTTAGATTGCAAATTCATTATTTTTGGGTGACTTTTAGACTTAATTTTGGCAAAAGTTTTGAGTAACACAAAAGCACATCAAGCATAAACATAAAGTGTTTAAATCAGTTAAGATAATGAGGGCCTAAACTAGCCAGAGTGTTCGAAATAACTGATCAAAACATGAAGACAGATCAGACAACACATCTCGAGGCTTGGAATATGGATACTAGTTGAAACCCCACTTAGATTTCTCCATAAATTGAAATAAGGTGGATAGAAAGAGATTTCAGTGGCGTTGACTCCCCCACCATGGCACACACTTCTCGGGCAGACCAAAATCTCATACGTCAAAGATCTAAAGATCGTGTAAACCAAGGGACATCTATCTCAATAATGAATAATACAAATTGGGGCAACTTCAGAGGTCTGACCTCCTACACCAACAAGTATCAAAGGTTTTGGTCTACTAAAAACATTGGTTCGTAGTGAGAGAACTTCGGTGAAACTTAGTGTCTACCCATGCGGCAGTGACTCACTTAATAGACTATCCCAAGGGAACCATTGTTGTAGATAAACATCACCAAGCAGTCACAGTTTTCACTTGACTTTTTAATTTATATAGCGGGTTGAAGAAGTACCACTTGAATTGTTCCCTCTCACTAGCCTTAATGGCTTCTTGGGAAAGTAAAAATTGAGCATTGCTAACACTTTTCTCTTACACTTAGGACCACGAAAGCCAAGGGAGAGGATAATGTATGTTAGCAGTAGGTCTACTCACATGCACAAGTGTGCCAAACATGGAATACAAAGGTTCATTTCCTTATAAAATTGAAATGTTTTCTAAGTAGGAGAAAGCACATGATTCATTGTAATATAAATTATTTGTAAGTTCACCCCTCTTTGGTGGTCCTACAACAAATGAGTCAAATTTTTGAGCTTTGGGATCTTTGACAAGAGATGTAGTTGCACAAACGTTACCAAAACACAATCAAACAACACACGTTAGTAAGTTAGCAACAAACTAAGGAGGTTTTAACTCAAGAAAAATATAGAAAATAAACACAGAGAGATCTCGCCAATTTATAGAGAAAACTCGTTGCTTCAAGAAGCAAACCCACTACATAATTGGTGAAAATGATTTTACCAAAATCAAAAAACACAGAATGCGACAAACTCGCAATTTCATAACTCATTCCCACTACTTCTACCCACAAACCTACTATCCAACCAATGAAAATATTTTTTCCAAAAATAAGAAATTACAAATGTAAAGCCCCGAAAGATCATACTTGCATAGGACAACGAGAACACGTTATGGTTGTTTCTCAAGTCAAACCCACCATTTTTGCAAGAAAACCTGCTATTTCTGAAAATCAAATTTTTTATTAAAATAGACCTCCGTCGAAGAAAACATCCACTTGTACTCTCGTATTTCTGTCTACAAGTGTCAAAAATCTGCAAGAAACACACTAAAACAACATAAAATATGATATTGGACACGTGAAGTGAATCCCACCAAGCATGTGAGAAATGCATGCCTGAAAATGTGAGCAATAAAATGATTGAAAGCTTTTTAACAATCTAACTACACAATCAATAATCAAAACACTCAATATTGGACGATAAAAAGAAATCTAAAGAATAATTAATGAGCAAGAAAAAAAAACTTAATAGATCCTTTTGATGAGGATTTGTCCTTCGATTTGGTTCGATGTGTGCTTGCTATGTGATAGATACTCGATTACGCTCCATGATAGTAAATGCAAGATGAAGATTAAGCTGAAATGAGATGCAAGGATGTATGCTAAATTTATATGAATGTGCAAAAGGTGAATAAATAGTTCTACATTACGATGGTACAAAATGAGAGTGCATGGATTGTGAAGAAAAATGAGGGGATAAATTAGGCCAAGCTAGGAGATGAGAAGGCATGAAAATGAGACACTTGTCCCTAACATGGGCAAGTGTCATGGATGGAAAGGGAATGTGTCCTTGAGAAGGACAAGTGTCATTGGAAAGAATGGCATGTGTCTCTGAGGAGACAGACCTATTTGGGACAGACACCCAAATAGGAAGGTTCTATTCCAAATATGGAGATATTTCCATATTTTAGGATCTTTGGGATATTTTCTGAAATTTTAGGAAATTTCCCCAGATTAAAAGACATTTCCCTAAATTTTAGGAAATTTAGGATATTTTGGGAATGTGCACACATATAGTGAAGGCAAGGGGATAAGGTTGACAAAAACCCATGGTTAACTAGGTGGGTGAGGTTAGAGGAAGGGTTAGATGGGGTTAGAGTTAGGAGACATGTTGGGGAAACAGAATTAATTAACTAATTCTATGAGTGAAATAAAGGAAAAGGACAAAAGGTTAATTAAATAATCACATTATATTTAATAGAAGAAGAGGTCAAATTCAATTAATTAATTGATTTATAATTATCAATTAATTAATTAAAGGAGGACTATAGCATAATTAATAGAATTAGTTAGGAAGAGGGAAGGAACACAAATAATTAAATAATGTGTAATTATTTAATTAAAGGCACTCAGGATAGCTAAATTCAATTAATTAAAATAATCAAATTTAGGTGTCTACATGGGGAAAATATTTTTTTGACCTCATGGATGAAATCAAGGATGTCAAACCAAGATGAACTAATAACCTACTCAAAGGAAATGAAGGACCATTTCAAGAACTTAGAGAAAATATTTAAAATATTTCCCTAAATTCAAAAAACTACATATTTAGTGTAGAAGGTAAGTTGTTGGAGAACATTCTATCCTAGAATAGAATAATGATAGGTCTAGAAATATTAAAATTAGTTGACCTTATTCCTAGGCCCAAGATGATCAAGGGAGTGTAGTCCTTCTCCAAACATATCAAATTATTAAAGATGGGGTTTTGTACCAAATTTTATTGAAAATACCAAAGCAATTTCCAAGATGTTAAAGAGGGAACAATCAATTACTTAGAGTGTGAACCAATCAAGGAATTCATGAATATCAAGGAAGACATCAAGAGAAGCACCAATCTTGGTAAGTCAAAAATATTATAAACACTTCCAACTCTTTTCATTTGTATTTTTTCATATTGGTGTTGTTATGCTCCAAAAGAATAAGTATGGATATGAGCATCCTATTATATTTTTAAGTATTTGCAAGGGGTAGAATTAAAATATTAAAAAATGGAAAAACATGCTTATGTCCTTGTATAGTGGTGAAAATTAGAGTTTTCACCAATAAGGATAGTAAGACCACTAATTTTTCTTTAGGGATCATCACATTGAAAGAGGGGAAAACCTAATAGATATATCCATAATCCAAATATGGAAAGGGTTGAGATTCTAATTAGATTCATTGGTTGTGTATTGCCCCCTCTTTCTAGCTGAAGATTAGATGATATTGGTGAAATTGGGGTAACATAATGAATAGTTGATATATATTGTCGAAAACAGATTGCTACAGATGTCCCTTGGAGCCACAAATTCAGATCTAGGAAAAATAAGATATTTAGAACTTCTTCCCATAAGTTTGACATGATTTTTCAAGACCAAGTAGTATAGATTTTCCTTGTTCCTCTCAATTTTCCTACGTCAAAAGCTAAACCTATTCATCACTGTTGAGACTACCAGAATTATCAAGTACGGCTCCTACACTTATTCTCTGCACACAAAAAGAAAGTAAATAGGGATGTGGATAGGATTTTTCTTTAAGTCAAACCTCGGTTTAGGAATTAAACTTTAATAAAATAATACAAATATTAAAGTAAATGCTAGGAGACATGCCTCAGATCTATAATTGTTGATGATGAAGTACTCCTTTTTTAATGTTATCACAAATGTTGAATGTAATGGCATGACAAACACATGAACATGAAAAACCCTAATCACACACACATGCTTGCATGAAGATTGATGTAACTTTGCTCCATAATGCTTGAAGGATGAAATGTTGTCTTAAATCTCCAAAAAATGGTTGATGATTAATGCTTCACAGATGCATGAATAATGGGGTATATGTGTGATGGATGTCAAAATGAAGTGATAGGATGTTTTTGTATATGGTTCCATAATTAAATTACTAATTAGGGCGACCTCCAATGGTCAAGTGTAGTCGTAGGGACCAAAATCCATTTGGGGGGAAAGGGCTTGTCCCATTTCAAATTGGGACCTATTTAAGGGGGACTATAGCATATTGGGGTGTCTGGTCAAGCACCAAGGCACTCCACCCTATTCCTCTAAAAATAGGACCAACAAGTGATAAATAGGAGAGGACTCTTGAACATCCAAGCAACTGAGAGGGAGGGAATCAGTTGGCAACAAGACTTTTACTTAATTATTTCAACGATCTGAAATTACCAATGGGATTAATTAGAACAAATGAACATGAAAGCACACATATAGATCAGATGAAACAATGAATACCACATATGACATGGAAAACCCAAGAAGGAAAAAACCACAAAGAATGTTAGTTCTCAATATATAACACAAGTTTAGGTGACACCGATTAAGGTGTTTTTTACAAAAGGTGGCTCACTGCCAGAATGCTCACTGCAGGAGGGCTCACTACCCAGAAAGGCTCACTGTCAAAGGAAGAATTAAGAAAAGAGAATCCACCACTGAGACATAATCTACAATATTGGAAGTTCTTTTGATGCCTCTTAGCAACAACACACTTCACACATCAACATCAATCAGATTTTTCTTTTTTAGTCTCGCACACCTTCCATTCATTCATGCATATATTCATTCAGATCATCCTTTTATTTATACTTATTTTCAAACAACATAATCTTCTAAGTTAGGTAAACAAATATTTGAAATAGGTCAGCACTAAATATTCTAGTGGTGGAAGGGAATGAGAAGTAGACCATACCACAATGCACTTCATTGGACATAACAATACATTACATCCATCACAAATACCAAACCCAAAACATGACTCGTACGCTACACAAATGTCTTGACTCATTCTCCAATTCTAGATCAAACCGGACCCAAAATAGCACTACTCAACTTACCAAAAATAGGAATGGAACCAAGATAGACATGAATAGAATCGATCAATACCATATCCCATAAATAGAGAAATCCATATCACCATCAACAAGATCAATCAGCACTAGATATCAACTATAGCACATCTTTTGAAGCACCAAACATTCTAGGAAACACATCTTTTTGATTACCAACTTAAGAAACCAATCCCAAAACAATATGTTGACTTCAATGACAACCATCAACATAATACATGCAACAATCTCCCCCTTTGTCATTGATGGCAACATCCATCAACAAAAAACACACAACTTACTCTACATCATCATATCACATTGTCATCACATCTTACAACATCTCTCCCCCTTTGACATCAAGGACAAAGGCGGGCAAAACTCCCCCTAAAAGGAAGCCTCCAAGCATCAGTCCATAAAAGAATGTTCATGTAGTTTGTTGGACCAATGCACATCCAAATATACATTAATTAAAATTGGGAAGGGGTAATACCCTAACTTCTGTCGAATATACTCAAATGTATCCTTACATAACACCTATTTGAATATATCTGCAATCTACTCTTTTCTAGGTACATACTCAAGATTTACCTCATTGTCCAACACCTTTTCTTTGAGGAAGTTATAGCTAATAGATATATGTTTTGTTTTGGAATGTTGTACCGGATTCTTAGAGATGTTTATGGTACTAGTGTTATCACACATAACTGAGATGGGTTCATCAAACAATACACTAATATCTTTCAAATTTTGCTTCATCCACAGTATCTATGTACAAAATCAAGATGACGCGATATATTCAGCCTCAACAGTAGATAGAGACACATAATATTGCTTCTTACTTGACCAAGCAACCAACCAGGAGCCAAGAAAGAATGCTCCACCACTTGTCTTTTCCCATCATCAATACTTTCGGCCCAATTTGCATCTGTATAAGCTATCAGGGTGAAATCTGAATTTTTGGGATACCACAATTCAAACTCTTCTATTACTTTTAAATATCTAAAAAAACTTTTTACTACCATAATATGTGATTCTTTTGGTTCTTGCTGAAATCTAGCCACCAAACAAACTACGTACATGATATCCAGTTTGGTAGCAGTCAAATATAGAAATCATTCAATCATTGATCTATACTGAATTGCATCATCTTTAGGGGATTCATCATCTTTTGTTAACTTGCATCTGATGGTCATAGGTGTACACACTAGTTTATAATTCTCCAACCCAAACTTCTTCAGCAATTATTTAATGTATGTAGACTATGAAATGAAAATTCCTTTGCTATTCTAATTTACTTGCAAACCCAGAAAGAAATTGAACTCACCAATCATGGACATCTCAAAATCCTTCTGCATTTCACCAATAAAACTTTTGCACATGTTATCATTTCCTCCAAATTTATGCCATCAACATAAAATACATCAATTAAAAATAAATATTAGTATCAGTATATCCCTTTTGAAAACCTTGATCAATCAAATACTTGTCTAGCCTTCCATACCAAACTCTATGAGCTTGTTTCAATCCACACGGAGCATTCTTTAATCAGAAAATAATGTTTGGATCATCTCTTAACCTAAATCCTTTTGATTGTTCAATATAAACTTCATCTTTCAATTATCCATTCAATAATGTTGACTTTACATCCATGTGATAAACCTTGAAATTCTTGAAAGCTACAAAAACAAGAAACATCTTGATAGCCTCCATCTGGGCAACAGGGGAATACGTTTCCTCAAAGTCAATACCTTCAACCTATGTGTGACCCTTGCAAACCAACCTTGCTTTGTTTCTCACAAATTTTCCATCTTCATCCAACTTGTTCCTGAGTACCTATTTTGTTCCAATTATATTATTAGATTTTGGTCTATGAACTAGTTCCCACGTCTGATTTTTCTCAATTTTCTTTAGCTCTTCTCTCATTGCCTTTATCCAATTTTGATCTTTGCAAGCTTCTTCTATTATTTATTGTTCAGTCTCAGATAGTAAACGCAACAAAACTTATTCTTGAGTTGCTTTTCTTATTGTGATAATTCAATTGTTCTTATCTCCAATAATTTGATCCTCGAAGTGATTCTTCCATATGTATCGTAGGGTTTTTGATGAAGATGTTGGAGCATCCTAAGTTTATTTTTCTTTCTCTTCTTCTCTGGTTTCCTTTTTCCTTTTTTTGTTAGAGGACTCGTTAGATTCATATCCTACCAATTTGTTAGAGTCTTTAGAAATATCTTCATCAACCTTCACATTTTCACTTTCAACAATCTTGATCAATCTTTTGTCATAACATTGATATGCCTTGCTTCTTGTAGAATATCCTAGAAATATGCCTTCATCTGCTTTGCTATCAAATTTTCCAAATTTATCCTCATCTCTCCAGATATAGCACTTGCTTCCAAAAACCTTGAAATATTTCACTGTCGAAGTTCTATCATGCCATAGTTCATATGATGTATTCCCATATCTTTTTCGGTATAGAATTATATAAAGAGTGTAGACTATTGTGTGAATTGCTTCTCTACAATAAACTTCTAGTATTCCTTCTCCTTTGATCATTGTTCTGGTTGACTCTTTTATAGTTCAATTCATCCTTTCCACTACACGATTCTATTGCGGTGTCTTAGGGGCTAATAATTTCCTTCTAATACCGTTTTTCTCACCAAAATTGTTAAACTCATCATAAATAAATTCTCCTCCTCTATCAGACCTCAAACACTTAATATTTTTACAAACTTCATTCTCAACTCTTGTTTTGAATATATTGAATTTTTCTAAAGCTTTTGATTTCTCTCTTAAAAATGCAACCCATGACATTCTAGAATGATCATCAATTAACAAAATAAAATACATCTCACCTTGTATGCTCCTTGTTATGGTAGGACCACATAAGTCTGTGTGCACCAAGTCCAACAATCCAATGGATGATTTTTTCTTTCCTTTAAATGTTCCTTTTGTCTACTTTCCAACTTGACATTCTTTGCAAATATTGTTAACTAGTTTGGTCAGCCTTGGCAAATCTCTCACTGTACTTGATGAACTAATCTTTACCAAATTATCAAAGTTGATATGACATATCCTCCAATGATAGAGCCAACTATCATTGAACTGAGATAACAACTAGTGTCATGTAGCTCCTTCTAGCAGATACATGTTTCCACTAGTGTTTTTCCCTGCTGTAATAACAGTTCCGGATCTCTTCCATATCTCACAACCATCATCTTGAAAGACAACATTGTAACCATTTTTGCAACACTCAATTAATTATGATGCAAACCCTTCACATAGTATACATTGTCAATATTATGTTTTCCATCAAAAGTAATAGAGCTAATTCCTACAATTTATATTGTCTAATCATCTCTGAACCTAACAAAACCTCCATCATATTTCTCAAGTTTTATGAACTTACTCTTATCACCAATCATATGATTTGAACATCTAGACTATCAATAATATATTCATTTCTATCTCTCCTAGTATGTAAGGTAATAGCAACAGTCTTATAAATATCAATCTTAGGTACATCCTTTTCTACCAAAAACAAACAATCGCCTTCTTCGTAACCTAATTCATCATCTGAGATACCAGCATCATCTTTAGCAATATAGGATTTCTTATTAAAACTTCCCTTTATTTTCCCTAAATTTTTGTCTTGATCCTTTTTCCGAACATCTAGTAGCTATATGACCAATATCTCCACATCTAAAGAATTTAAGAGGTAACATACATTTATATTTGTCGATGCCTTTCTTAAATTTCCTTACAAAGTTCGCTTCCATCTCATTAGAGCTTTCATCATCCAAGTCATCCTTAGAGGATTTAAAGTCTGTCTCAGATTTAGCTTTGTCTTTTCCAAAATTTCTTATCTCAAATTTAGACAAATTGCCAGATAGTTGTTCCCTAGTAAACTTCTTCTGATCATAAGTTTCTTCAATAGCAGAGATCTTATCATTGTAGCTTTTTAGTAGAGACATCAGAATCTTCTCAATTATGTCTTCATTTTTCAAGGTGTCACTAAGTTCTCTTATTTCATTTACTGCACTATCAACCTTTAAAAAATAGTTTGTTATGTCTTCTCCTTCTTCCATTTTCAAGTTTTCATATCTTTGCTTAGCTATCAACTTCCTTGATAATTTAACTATGTCATTTTCCTCATAGATATCCCTTAACTTTTCCCAAACTTCATGAGCAATATTCAATGTATTACCTTTGTTAATTCAGTCTTTGATAATGCACTAAAGATAGCATACCTTGTTTTTTCATTTTCTTCATAGGCTAGAATCTCATCCGGAGTGGTAAGACCATTTGTCGGTTGAACATACTTAGTTTCCACTTCTTTCCAAGTGTTGTATCCCAAGGATACCAAGTAACCTCTCATCTTTACTTTCTAAAAGCTATAGTCGAATCCCTCAAAGATAGGAATAGATAATTTATGTGCCATCGGATCTACCTCAAGCGATTAAGATCTTTCCCAAGGAACCTGGCTTTGATACCAATTGTTGAACGCCCGAGCAACTGAGAGGGGAGGATCAGTTGACAATAAAACTTTTACTTAATTTTTTTATAGATCTGGAATTACCAAAAATATTATTATAATAGATGTAACATGAAAGCACACATACAAATCAGATCAAATAATGAACACTAGATATGACATGGAAAACCCAAGAAGGGAAAACTACAAAGAATGTTAGTTCTCAATATATAACACCGGTTAAGGTGACACTAGTTAAGGTGATTTTTTACAAAAGGTGGCTCACTGCAAGAGGGATCACTACCTAGAAAGCATCACTCCTAAAGGAAGAATGAAGAAAAGAGAATCCACCATTGAGACATAATATGCAATACCGGAGTTGCTTCTAGTGCCTCTTAGAAACAAAACACCACACATTAATATCAACCAGATTTTTCTTTTTCAGTCTAGAACACCTTCCATTCATTCATGCATATATTCGTTCAGATTATCCTTTTATTTATACTAATTTTTGGACAACATAATCTTCTAATTCAACCAAAAAAAGATTTGAAATAGGTCAACACTAAACATTCTAGTGGTGGAAGGAAATGAGAAGTAGACCATACCACAATGCACTTTATTGGACAAATCAATATGTTACATCCATCACAAATACTAGACCTAAAATATGACATACACTACACAAATGTTGTTACTCATTCTCCAATTTTGGATCGAACCAGACCCAAAATAGCACTACTCAACTTAGCAAAAATAGGAATGGAACCAAGATACTCATGAATACAATCAATCAATACCATATTTGATAAATAGAGAGATCTGAATCACCATCAACATGATCAATCAACACTAAATATCAATTGTAGCACATCTTCTAGAGCACCAGACATTCCAGGAAACACATCTTCTAGATTACCAACTTAAGGAACCAATCCCAAAACAATATGTTGACATTAATGACAACCATCAATATCATACTTGCAATAATGGAAAACTCTAGGATGAGGCCCACCAGTGGTGTCAACAAGTGACATCAAGGTTGGAGCAAAAGAGGACCAAAAATGGGCCTAGGGGGAATGAAAACGGGACACTCTAAAGTAGGAGCACAAACATGAGGTGTAAATTGTACCAATTATAATTTACGATGCTACATTTAGCCCTCACTTTAATGAGAGTATGAGCCTATGCAAATACTCATGGTAAAGTAGAAAGATGAGAGAGAGAGAGAGAGAGAGAGAGAGAGAGAGAGAGGAAAAATTAGGAGTGAGATCACAAGGAGATAAGGCATCACTAATTTTGAGAAACCAAGCCCCCAATCTTAGGATCTTAACTCACATAATCACATGAAATGACACACAAAACAACACAAAGACAAAAAAACCAAAAAAAGATAAAAGGCACACAACACAAGGAGTTAGTACTAAAAATAAAATGGCTCCAAGTTCACTAGTTGAAGACCTCAATAATCAAATGTCTAAGCTACTAATCATATAAAAAGAGCAAGAGAATGCATCAAATGATGAATCATGATCCACAAATAGAAAAGATATGATCTCATGGGGAAGAGAAAAGAGAGGACATGGACGCCACAGGCTAGCAAGCTATGGTATGCCAGGTGATCCATGAGAAGAAGAGAAAGAGAGGTCATGGAATCAGACACGGCTAATCTAACTCCAAATCGACAAACTAACCTTGGTGTTATACAGATAGTCAAAAAATAGTAGATGAAGCTATTTCTGCTGAGATCTGTTATTTTCGACTTACCTTCGTGTTATGCAGAAATTATGTTGTTTTTGGAGCCACAAATAACTACAGCCCATGGAATTGATAGGCTAGCAAGTTGTGTTATGCTAGGTGACCCACGGGGACATGGATACTCATAGGACAACAAGCTATATTATATTGTATGATTCATGTAAAGAGGGAGAGAATACTCTAGCAAGTTCTGTTATGCTAATTATGGTCTAGAAAGTTGTGTTATGCTAGATAATTCACCCTACTACATATGATATTATCGAGTTTTAGGATTTGATCATCTTGTATAATACTTGTTGCTCTAGTTTCAAGCATGCAACAACCTATATAAGAAATGAAATAAAAATAAAATATCCCTAGTTTTGGGCATGAAGCATCTCATATAAGACTTGTCAATTTGGTTTTGATAATGACCACCCCGTATAAGACATATAAAAGGTTGTCTTTGGTTTTAGAGATGAAACATCTCGTAAAAGACTTTTTGGTCTAGTTTCAAGAATGAACACCCCATTTAATACATGCAAAATAAAAAAATATAGTGTGAAAAGGGTGTTATGCATGCCTCCCCTTAATATGTCAACATAAAGGTATGTTATTTTCTTAAGGAAGATAGAAACAAAGATACACACCTTCAATGCCAAGGAGATATCCATTTGGGAAAAAATATTCATAAATCCAAGCTAAAGAGGCATTACTCTTATAAGGAAGGAAAAAATAGTTGTAAAAGAGATATCTTGCAACAAGTGTAAAGGGAATACTTAAGAGGAGAAGAAGGAAGAGATCTTTTCTCAAAAGACATCTATCTCCAAGAGGAGATTTTTGAACAAAAATAACATCATTGACCAAAAAAAGGGAAGGAGAACAAGAATTCATACATTCCCCCTATTTCTAGATAAAAGCCATTCTTGATGAAGGATAACACACTTTTGACCCAAAGTGGGAGATTTGTTTATAATAGATATACACTGCCAAGCGAAGAAGAGGATATACACAATGATACACACCTCTTGCATAAGAGAGAATCCTTGAACAAATAATAACTTCACAAAAGGAATAACATCGTATCGTAAGAAACACCACTAAACAAAGGAAAAGTGGATTCTTAGAAATAAAGTAAGATTAAAAGGTTATTCTTGCCCCCCAAGAATGGAGACAATAATAACAATTCTATTATGTTGCTATCTAGATATGATTGCACCTGAAATTGTACCACCATGAAAGACAAAGAGGCCCCAATAAAAAAAGTTGCAATGTCACATAGTGAAGAGCAACATAATAGGAACTTAAATGTTATTTGGAAGGAATAAGATGGGAGTTCAACTCATTGTCATCAATTACTTGAATGACACCAGTTACAATAAGTTGCTAAAATTTATTCGCTAAATCTTGACATTCATTAGTGGAATAGTCATGGATTTGATGAAACTTTCAAAAACAAGAATTGTGTTGATTTTTCTTACGATTCTTTCTTTGATTTTGTAAAGAAGGAGTAATTAAGTTGGATTTAAGAATCTCATACAAGATACTCTCTTGTTGTGATGAGAAGTTGTGACAATACATATATGTATTAGACAATATAGGAGGGGATGTCAACAAAGAAGGACTTGGGAAACCTAGACCATCTTTAGAAAAGTGTGATATAGATTTCTCATGACAATCAAAACTTTGTTATACACATCCTAAACCATGTCCATTGTATCCATGTGTAGATAATGTGTTGAAATGTCTAGAGGAGAGGGTTCATTCTTAGTGTCAAGTCAAAAGAGAAACCCCGTCATCATCAAGACATGTGTTGGAAGGAGAAGAAGCTTGGATAAATGACACACAAGACTCCTTCAAGGCTTCATTCTTAGATAGGGAGATCTTATACCCATTGAAGGAGGGTGAAAAGTCTAATGTACCCCAATTCCTTTCTAAGGAAGTGAATTGATAAGAGATTGTGTTATTGAAGGAATCATATTATTAAAGGGGGAAACGCATCCCACTTCATCATGAATGAAATTATAAGGATTAGGATCAGCCTTGATTGTGTGAATTTCATTATTATATATGAATTTGAGTGTACAATGAAGGGTATAAGGAATTTATTTCATAGAATGAATCCATGGTCTACCTAGAAGAAGGTTATATATAAGATGATTGGGCATGACATGAATAGGATTAGGTAAATTCACGAGTCATACTTTGATAGGTAATATGACTATACCAAGTGACTCTATAGGATCATTATCAAATCCATAAACACAAAGAGGATTAGGTTGAATAAAAGAATAATCCCAGTTTATCTAATCCAATAAGTCAATATGACAAATGTTAAGTACTTGTTAGGACCTTCAAAAAAATTCAAAATTTGAAGGGCCCATGAGGATAAAATTGATTGTAGCACTCAAAAAAGGACCTGCAAATTCTTCCCAAGTAGCCCACCTTGGGGATGAATATCTTGAAATCCTTTGACCATCATAAGGAATAACCTTGAGGTCATGTTCACATGTTACTGGTGAGTTTTTATGACCATTTTCAACCTCCCATGATCAAATTTGATGATTTTTTGAGGTACCCATTTTAGGGGTTCAAAGTAGGTTTGTTGATTGCACACTGTCAAATCTTCCAAAATAGATGCTTTCAAAATGTGACATTTTGCTACCAGTTAGTTGTCAAGTCAAGCTAATCATAACTAGAAATTGTATGCATTTGAATGATCCCCATGTCATTTTTTACAGCCCCATGTATCGATTTGCTATTTTATCTAGGTCAAATCTAAATGCAATTTATTCAGATTTGTTATCAGAACAGTGTTAAATCTGCCAAAGTGGCCCCAAATACTTATTTTTATTTCATGACTTGAGGACCTGCATGTTAAAAAGATTGGTCCCTGTGATTCTTTACATATTCATATACTCCCTAGCTTGGCTGCAGCTCCCCATCTCCTTGTTTGGTATTTTTTTGAAGTCAAAACCAAACTGACTTTGCAGAGGTTTAAAATCAGCCAATTCCAAAAAGTTTCAGAGGAGTCATCTTTTGCTATTAATATTTTGTACATCTAATGGAATTAGGCAAAACCCCTTGGCACACATACTCACTGTATATTGATGAATCATTCCACCTAGTGGCAACTTCCCAGAGTAAATTTTGATATTTTTTCATACCAATGATTTGGCAAGGTTTAGATAGGTTTAAGATGTAGTTTTAAATGTGCTTGAGTAGGCAAATTTAGGCATTAAATTTTTTTGCCTCAGGCATCACCATGTGGACCCATTTGGCATATTTGATTCTCTGTATAACATTTAACATGTGCGCCAAATTCTAAAACCCAAGGTTAAGGTTTGATCAGTTTTTGAAAGCAGTTTTGGAGACTACCTGGGTTGTTTGGTCACAAAGAAAAGACGTTAAAGTCAACTTTAAATGACAACCCGTTTAATCTTTTGGGTCCAGAAAGTGTGTAATGGTGATTCTAGCATAGTTTTAGGTCCAGGTGTTCAAAAATAAGATAAAAATTTAAGCTAGGCCCACAAAGGGGCCCTACTTGCTTTTATATCTTCACCATGTTATTACCGAGTTGGTTTCATGGAATCAATTATTTAAGTCAGTTATGATATCAATATAGATAATGTGGTTTATGTGCAAAGTTAAATTTACATTTCAATATATTAAATAAGTGATGTAGCCCACATAAACGTTGCAAAATGTAGGAGTGAATAATGAATTACAAACTAAAATTATTCATTAGAGATTTGAACCTCTGCAACTCCGCTAAAAAAAGAAAATTTCAAAAGCATGTGCGAGTGTGTGGGGTATACCATGCACCCCTACAAATAAATTAGGGAAAAGGAGAATCTAGCACAAGGATGCAAGAGGCCTCTCAACTCACCATGAAAAAGGGAAAACAAATCAAGGTTCATAGTATTTTGGGCTAGATGACTCAAGATTCACATGTGTAGGGATGTTCAAAGCATGGAAAATGGTATGTAGTTGCTGCACAAAGGAGAGGATATAGTTTTTATGAAAGATATTCACAGGAGGTCTGTGTTGGGTGTCAATGAAATAGGAATCCATTTTATTTTTGTGTTGGGTCTCTAGCAACATCCATCAAATGAAATCAGTTTGGTGAAACACGCATTAAGAATGTAGTGAAAATAATGTCAAAAGCTAGTGTAAATGGGATTAATTTGAGCTATGATGGAGTATGCTTCTAAAAATAATGAAATCCTTAATCATGCCTCAAATGTGATAAAATGCTTTCAAATAAGTCATTTGTGTTCTTCATTGAATGGTTATGTTATTTATGAGCATATTTTCTATACACTTTTTGGCATGGGGGTTTATGATTCAACAAAAAAATGTAATGTCTATAATTTATATATGTATGGAATGAAGCTTGAATGAGGTGTAGCATTCCATTTCCAAGCTCCATGTGAATGATTATTGGTGTGCCTTTTCCTTGTTTTAACTACCCGATGTGTAGGGTATTGTAAGGCCGAAAATATTATAAGTGTGTTGGAGAATGAAGTCTAGTGATTGAAATGAGGACATTTGAGATTTTAATGCTTATGATGTAGAAAGTATAAAGAATGGGTAAATGGTGTGCAACCAATATGGTGGAGAATAGGATGACATCTTTCAAATCAATGGGTTTGAGAAAACATAAGGAGTTGCACTTTGAGAGTGAGGGTACAAAATAAGCATATGATGTCGAAATGCTAGTGAATTTTTAAGATGGCAAACCAATATGCATGTAAAGAAGAATAATATAATTGCAAGATTATTTTTCAATGAAAGGGGTAATTATTTGCACTTAAAGAGTGCATGGTGTGACAACAACCATTCATTTTCATCGGAGGAAAATATCTCAACAAATAACATTGTGAAGTCAAAATGGACAAAAACTTTTCACCCAAATAAAAGTAATACGCAATACAAAACTAAATATTTTCACTTATATGAAAAATATTCTATGTGTGTCAGGAAAAATTATGCTCGAATGTGAGAGATTGAAATACCTGCAATGGTAATCAAGCAAACACAATTAGCTCAAACACCTCAAGATTAGGATGTTGAAAAGAAAGCAAACGAAGTATAAAAACATAAGCAAAAGAATGCAAACTCCATTTTCGATCTTTGATTTGATTATCCCATGGTAAGATGTGTTCTCTTTGATGCAACAACTACTCCATATAGCTCCACGATGTGAATGTGTGATTGGATTCAAGATATGAGGATTGGATGGTATGAACTGTGGATGAAATTTGGCATTATCACAATATGGATGTGCTAATGGTGGATGAAATTCTATATTATAACGATGTATTGTATGAAAGGTGGATCGATTTGAATGAAAAAGAGGGGGGGTTAAATAGGAGAAGGTAGGAGAGGAAAGAATTGGGAAAATGCAACACTTGTCCTCAAGGAGGAAAAGTGGCACTCCTAAAGATGCCATGTGGAATAAGATTTCACACTTGGCTCAAGAGGGAAGACAAGTGTCCCAAAGGAGGGACACATGTCTTGGGGAGGAATGGCATGTGTCCTCAAAGACACATATCTATTTGGGGAGTAACCACCCAAATATAGGATATTCTCTAATATTTGGAAAATAGGGAATGTGCACACATGTGAGAGGGGAGGTTAGAAGGGATAGGATAGGGTTGGTTAGGAGGTTTGAAGCATGACTAGGATAGGATTAGGTTAGAATGATAGGGTTGGGATAGAAGGATAGGGTGGGTTAGAGTGTAGGAGGCATGTGACCAAATAGGATATTTGAATTAAATTAATTAACGAAATTAACTAATTCATGGATTTAGCAAATGGGAATTTGATTAATTAAATTAATTAATCAAAAGGGGGTGAAAAGGGGATATTAATTAATTAGATTAATTAATTTGGAGGAAATGAGAAAGGGAGATTAATTAATTAGATTAATTAATTGGAAGAATTGGATTGGGGGATCAATTATTTACGAATTATTTAATTCAAAGGGATTGGAAGAGGAGAATTAATTAATTCAAAGAATGGTCTAATTAATTAAGATATTTACTTAATTAAATGGCTAAAGGAAATAAATTTGACTAAATTTATTAGCCATATTTAAGTGTCTACACTATGGTAAAGGCCAAAAGTGTGTAGTAATTGGGAAATTGTTTTTACTTAAATAGTGCAGTATGCCACAGTTGAGTGCTTTTCAGCAAATGAAGTGTTTTCATGAAAGGTATTATTATGGGAGGGGTAAAGTTTTCAGTTATAAGTGAAAACCAAGTCAATTGTTATTTTCACTAGCACGAGGAAATTAGTGTTACATGGGTATTTATCATCAAGAAGAATTTATTTTTACAGGAATATATTATGAGGGAAAAGATAAATGCACTTAAGTGGAAAAGATGTGAATTTCTATTTCAAGTGAGTGTCGAGTGGAGTATCATTTTTTGAAAGGGGTATAATGTGCACAATGTGAAATATTTTCACAAGGAGATAAGAAAATACAACAATAAAATACAATGTATTCATTACTGAGTGTGAAATTGCTTCCATGAAAATAAATGGAAATTGGCAAATATTTTTAGTAGCAAAGCAAAAAAATGGGTAAAGAGGTATAAGCTGGGATTTTCTTGTATTGCCAAGTGTTAAAGGTGGGATAAAGTAGAAATAGATTTCAGTTGCAAATTTGAATTTTGAGGACTATAGATTACAAGAAAAAGGCAAAGGCAGAAAAATGATAAAGAAAAGAGGAGGGAGAATATTTTGTTGAAATTTTGATTTTGAGAAGGACACCTATCAGTAACAGAGCAAATCTCAAATGGTTTTGATGACTCTGAGTCTAAGGTTAAGGTCATCGCCTCTACCCCCCCTAAGAAGAGGGTCAGAATCCCCAAGAAGAACAATGATGTCTCGTCAGCGGAGGAAACCTCTAGTTACAAGGTGAAGCCCAAGGGAAAGGGTAAGAGGTTAATTTTATCTGATTTTGATACGAGGGGTGAGCAGCCTCCTAAATTTTCTGAAAACAAGGAATCAAAATCAATGGACTTGGACTCCCAGGACTTACAAGACAACCCTGAAATGATGCTCAATATTTTGGGAACTGCAAGAAGTGCCTTAGTTGATATGTATTGCATCCAAAATTGGGTGTTCCATGAAATTAACTCTACATCTCAAGCAAAGAACTACCTTAGCTAAGCTGGAAAGGCTTGAAGGGGTTGTGGAAAAAGAGGGTCAGGTGAGAATTAAGGACAAGGGGAAAGGATGTACTTCAAAGAGAAATGAGTGTGCCCTGTGGAAAGAAGATTAAAAATGAATGATGTTGGAGTGCCTTCAGAAAAATGGTGAGGCTATTGAGCTTTTTAACAATAGATATGATGAAAATTTTGGGGAGATTATCCTGAAAAATGCAAAAAATTGAGACTGCTCTCAAGAAGATCGTGGAGAATAGTGTGGCTATGCTGAGAGTTTCTGCTACCAATATGTCGGCAATGGTGGCTATATTGGAGAAGATGCACAATGACAGAAACTTTGTGGATCTGGAGATGGATGTTGGGGTCTCTAGCTCCAAGGATATCCCTCGCTCTATGTGGAGGAATAGACAAAGCACCACGATTGTGGAGGTACCTATGCCTCAGGATCTTCTCGACCTCAAGGAAGCTACAAAGACCATGATGATGCTAGAGAAAGAGGCTACTGATGGTCTCAATATTTTAATGTAACTGGTCGTGTTTTTTGCTGTTGTGTTCGCCAGCACCTCGCTAGTTTTTTGTTGTTCTTTCCTCTGGTTGATGTGTCTATGTTGTCCTTCTCTCGTGCAGCCTGTTTTGTTTCTTTGTTGTTAATCTTGGTCTAGTTGCTTTAATGATCTATCTTTGGATTATGATGTAAGGGGTTTTGGGTCTCCTCAAAACCTATTTTTGCTTAACAAAACAGAGCAAATATAGAGCTTTCTCTTCTTCGATTTAGCATGTTGATCATTCTAACTGATTATCTGAAGGATTCTTATAAGTTTGCCAGACTTAATCAACATACCTTTAGGTCAGTAGCCAATGAATGAGGTCTTGGTTGAGACCACAATCTCCTACTCTTCAAGCTCTGCGAAACCTAGCCAAGTGTACCCACAGTACCCTTAACATATACTAGACTACCCATGGTACTTGAAAATAGTAGATGCATCTCAATAAAAATATACCAAGGAAATATATTGTATCCTTGTTTATAACTATTCCTCTTGGTTTGGCAATGTTGACGCACAGATCGAGATGAGGTTCTACGCTAAAATATTCCTACAATAGAAAAGTAAAAGGTATTATGATTTTAAGTGACCTTGGAATGATTGAGAAGGTATAACTAGTGCTCATCCAATTGGGAATAGAGTCAAGTTGCAGAAAGACCATAACAAATGACTATGCATACCTATGTGATGACCATTAACCCAACACTTCAAGCCTTGCATGTTATGTTGATGAAGCTAATGCAGACTATTCTTAAAATCACATACATACAAGTGCATACACCTTGTAGTAATCATGAGGCATAATTTAACTCCATTAACAGAGACCCATTATCAAGATTACACAAAGACTCGTACAGATGCATACACAAGAAAATGAAGACAGTCTAAACTGCTACTTCTTTTTATTAATTTCAAAATATTGTATACATTCTCATTACAATTCACAAAATATCTAAAAAAACTCTTATCTATTACTATGAACTTGCTCCTAACACATTCTACTTTCTCAAAATTCTAGAATCCTTTACTATCGGCCCTAATTTCCCTTTTATAAAAAAGGGAGCAAAACAAGCTTCAGAGCGATAGTACACATGTCAAAAATTTATTTGCATTTCAATGGAATATGCCCAAAAGGCATCCCTTACAAGTATAATACAAAATCATCCTTAAGAGAAAGGAAGTGGCAGGTGGGATAACTACTTCTTGGGATTGGAGTTGCAGGTTGGTGTGTAGTGGTGCTAAAGTGTCTTCATATCCTAGCATGTGTCCCTTTCCAAAATTAAAAAATTTGAGGTTGAAGCTAGCACTATCTATTACCTATTTTTTGCCCCTAGGTTAAATATAGCTTTACAAAAGGAACTTTGGGTCTTTAAAGGAATTAATTGTAATACCTTTTTTTAAAAATGAAAAGAAAAGAATGTCGTATTTTCCCTTTAAAGGCCTCGAAAGAAGTAAAACAAAAATAAATCCTCAGTAAATAAAGTTAAAAGGTCCATCTTAAATGTTTGAGAGGGAAGTGAGGTCTCAAAAGTGAGCTTACCACGTAGAATGGCTACAAAACAAGAAGGTAAAGTTTTTTGTTGGGAAACATGTTACATTTTGAGCTTCATTGAGTTCTAATGTGAGTCAAAAGGCATGTAAACTTTAGGTCCTCCCTTCAAAAAGCAGTTTCATGTCAGTCATGGAAACCAAGCCTAGGCTTTATTGAAGAGTTTGACAAGAGAATCAGATAGAGTTCACTACTGCAACAACAATTTACTTGATGCAACTTCATGTCTTATTTAGTTTTTAAAAGGTGAAAAGTTGTTGAAGAGGTTTTGGACAATAAGAGTACTTCTATTTTGAAGGGGAAAGTATAAAAAAGGGTAAATGAAACATAAAAATCATTGCAGTTACACCATGTGAAATATTCATGCATCACATGTTTAATTGAGTTGTGAGAGATTTAGATCTATTGGGTTGAAATGTTTTGTGAGTTAAATATTTTGCAAATCGCAACTAGATTTTGGTACATCGCCTCCTCCTAGGATAAGTTTAAATTCCAGTTATCCTTCTATCCTTTTTCACATCAAAGTAGTTTTCAAGTGGTATCCATCAGAGAACCAACTCACTCTATAGATTCACCTTCATTACAAACAACCCACAAGCCTAGAAATTTTCCATGTTTCACAAGATTGTTGATCTTTTAGCCTAAGCATTACGAGTGCAATATTTGTGACAACATTGTCCTTAGGAGGTACATGTTAATTGTGAGGAAAAAAGTGTATATCTACAAAAAGAAACCAGAAAAAAGAATGAGGCAAACTAAAATTGACACTAAGAGCCACTCCTCCTCTGGCTGCTCTTCTTCCAGCATGCAATATTCTTTATGTTTATTCCCTACTTGTGTAATGGTGGGCCAATTGAAAGCTTTAAGTTCTTACAATATATTCAATGCCTCTTTAGTCTTGCTATCCATTGCATTTCTAACCTCAATAATTAATTTTTGATACAATGAATCTATTTCCAAAATTTTGTCAATAATCAAATAATGTGTCCCTTTGGGTAGGGTACCCCCATAAAAGTTGGTCCAATGATGACTACACTGCCTCTTCAAAGTCACTTTTCCACACATTCAAATATTTTATTTGATATCCTTATTCATAATTTTTGGAATATCTCATTTCTAAAGATCCTTAAAATAATTCATTTTCTCTTTTAGGGCTACCTCTCAGCCCTCCACATGTTGACTCTCTATGATCACTATGTTGTAATTTTTCCACATGGCCCCAATAATTGGAGGGGAAAAGGTCAAGTTGTTGACCACCAAGAATATCTCCTTCAAAATTGTATCCCTGGGTTACCACATAGCTTTCAGAGGCTAAAACAATTAGACTAGACATTGCAACTATTTATGAACTTCAAAGATATGTTGGTATTACGCATGAACCTCATCTAATTTATTTATCATTTGGTCTAATAAATACATAATTGTGCCTTTTTTAATAGCCAAGCATTTTTCCTCTCCTTCATCCTTAACCTGCTTTAACTTTTTATCCATGTACTTAATAATTGTGTCTAAGGCCTTATTTTTTAAATTCATTCTTTCAAAGTCCAAGATTAAAGAAGAGGGAATGCCCTTTAACTGACCCGGTCCAATTTGTGTTTGTTTTCCTTGAAGAGGTTTTCATTGCTCTACTATAACAATAGAAGAAGAATCTATTTTTGCTAATTCCTTTCTCAATTTTGCATTCTCTATATACAATTAATTGAAATTGGAATTCAAAGCCATATGTTTCTTCTTTAGTATCTCATGTCTTCTTTCTTCTTTTTAAGCAGCTACTTTGGCAAAATATGAAGAGTGGAATGCAATTGTAGCAAACTCAACAACCGATGTATCTCTTAATGTCCATACAATTGCAACCCACACCTTTTCTTTTACCCTATACAAAAGTCTAGGCTTATCTGTGTTGGGGGACTCTGACCATTATGTTAATGCCTTGATATTGGGGTTGAACGCAGTGCCATGAGTGCCAAATTATTTGGCATAAATGGGGTCTTCTTTCTTCATGACCTGGTCTAATAGAAAAAAATTCTCAATGTCCCACCTCTAGACCAGCATCATGCCACTTGCCTTAATCATTTTCACGGCCTCATCGAGAGTAATATCTATATTTTCCCTATCAAAATTTATCATCTCGTCTTCTGGCATATTCTTCAATTTTGTCTGTAACCAAAAACTTTTGAATTCTATAGTCTTGATGAATTTGTCATCAAACAAAAATTGGGTGGCCACAATTATTCTTAGGTATTGTGCTCGAGAAAATTATTCTCCATGAATCTAGTGGCTCATCTACAAAATCCACTCTTTTTGTGAGAGAGCCTGGATCTCTTGTGGCTTTAGTTGAGGAGAGGTTGACTTGGAGAACTCTCCCTTCATGATTTGCTTCCCTTTCTTGTCAACTGATGCATCTTTTAGGGGCTCATATGTAGGCCTTTCTTCTAGTTCATTTCTAGTGACTCTCCTCCTTATGTCTCAATAAGAATTGATTCAAAACTTCTTAAGTTAAAACACATTGTTACAAAAATCATTTTGAATATTGGAACAAAATCCCCTGAATTAGGTTCTTTCAGCTTCCTCTCCTTCTCGAGCCTCCTGAGGATATCCCACAATTTTCTTTTGTTCAATACATCCTGGGGGAGCAATTTCTAATCAAAACCTCATATTCATCATGCTCATTGTATACTTCTTTTCTTTTCATTCTATGAACCCTAAGGTGATTGATGTAGCCCTCAAGATCATACTCTCTCGCCTTTCCAATTTGAAGGTGGTAATTGTCCCTCAAAAATTCACAAACTTTCTCAATTGTGTCATAGCCAATTGAAAAATCATTATACACAGTATATCTAGGCATGTGGGTTCCCTTCTTTTCTGGCCTAACCCACTGCCTCTCCATCCACATAAGTTGCCACATGAAATCAATGAATGCAAGCCTCATAGAAACAAAAACTAGCAATTTGTGGCGATCTTGTTAACATCCATACACCCTAATCATTGTACAATCTGAATACAAAAAGAAGTCACCAAAATTGTGGTTGAATGCACCCTCAGGGACTTGCACATTTTGTGGCTTTATATCTTTTTCCCTTAGTACCTTTATTATGTCACTTGGAATTCTTGGGCATTAGATCCCACACCATCTCAGCACCTTCATAACAAAATGATCAAATAATATTACATAATTTTACAACTCGGACACTTTGTCTTAAGTTTGAGTCCACCTTTGGACATGCCACCTACCACCTTCTTTGGGATCAAACATATTTATGTTTAGGCTGGGCACCCACTCTATTCTATCTTGAAAAAATAATTAAATGACATAGGAGAGAATAATGCTTAAAATCAATTGGAACCTTTTCATCTTTTTCCTTAATTAATCCCTCATGCAATTTATCTTGTACATAGGTGGGAAAGTCATACAACTCATTTGATTGTGGATGTTGTATTTTCATAGCCATCATCATAAATCCCATTGGCATTATGGTTCTCCCACAATCAATCCCCAAAAATTGGCATAAAGCATAAAATGTTTTTAAAAATTAATTTTCAAATAAGACCAATTCAAGTGGCTTTTTCTGATTGCAACAGGTAATTTCTTCCACCTTGGTATAGTTTCTTTTTGTATCTTGGCACCTCCTCTTTCCTTAGTGGCTCTTTCTTCACATTGTACTCATCATCAAGCCTTTTCAAATTAGTTTTTTTTAAGGCATTCGTATTTAGATCAAAGCAATAAATTATTGCCTCTTTGGCCATATCCACCAAAATTTTGCCTTCAGTTGTTCTTACAGTCATAGATTTTGGATGGTATTGCTTTACCAAAACCTAATGAGTGCAGGCTCCACAAAGACATTTGGGATGACCAATTTTGCTAAATTTAGCACCCAAGCATTTGAGACAGGTACATCTTTCTCCATGTTCCCATAGAAATAATAAAATATATATCATCCCCTCTCTATGCTAACAGCATCTCTGGATTTTGAATTCTTATTAAAAAAACATTCTTCAATGAGTCCTGCATGGTTGACCCTTTGAACAAATCCACCAAATCTTGGTGGAGACCCCTTCCCTCTTTCTTCTTCTCGATTTCAACCAATTGCTCTTCAATTTGTCGGCCTAGGGCTTTAGCACTCACATTCAGAGCTGGTGCAGTTGAGATTTGTGTAGGTGGTACATCTTGAGCAGGTTTTAAGCTTTTTGCCTCAACAGGTGGGGTTTGCTCAAAAGCGGGCTCATTAGAAATCAAAGGGGACACAGGAATTACTGCAATTGGTATGGCTTCAATGATTTTTGGGGTAGTAGACCTTTTTCTTTTGGTTTTTGAGCTTTCTCCTTGCTCAAGGGTTTTCTCAGTAGTAGGGCTAGTAGTATCCTTATGTTTTGGGGTCAAGGTTTTTGTAATGTCTGCCAAAATACCCTAGAGAAATTAAATAGCTAACTAACAAATAGAGATAATTTTTTTTAAATATTACTAACTAATGCAATATATACAACTAGAATACTTATATGCATTAAACATCCATCTACTTATTATGCATAAATTCAACTTAAAGTATAATTATAAGAGCAAAATACGCAAGTGGAAATAAATAAAACTCATCAATTAACATTCCCTAGGGTATCTCAACGCCATTACTTAAGTAACACTAAGAACATAGCATCATAATCAACCATAATCCAATACAATCGAACATTTCCAACATTTATTACTTACAATAACATAAGAGAACATCCATTAATTTAACTACCATGAATACATCCAATTATAATACAAATGTCATTAAACCCCCTTAGATTCATTTTAAGAGCACCAATCCAAATGTAGCTAATATTCCATTCTCTTAATTACTAACAAATCATCATTGATCCATTACTAAACATTACCTACAACATAGCTAATCAATTTCCTTAAGTAATAATAAACATACACATCCAACATAATACTCAATGTATAACCATGCTCGAGAGACAAGTACAATAAGGTAATTACCTCTATTCAACCTAAGAACACATACTCTATTCCAATCAAGACTAATCCATTGACATCTTAACATTAATTGTGAATCCAATTCCTTATTTCTAGATATGATAAATATCCAAGACACAACATAGATTCCACAAGAACATCAACTTCATATCCTATCACAAGAATAATTATCACAACCTATTACATCATTTCTATTACATATGAATACAAGATCCTCTTGCATCAATATCCATAGCTCTCATTCCATAAATACAACTATATCACGAGTCCTACTAATATAAATGTCACATGAATCATATTACATCAATTTTCTCCAAGAATCCATACAATAGCTGAGGAGATAAAGAATCCACATCCACACATGCAAGAGCATCCATTGAAGAACATCCCAATGGAAGAAGGCATCAAACCACTTGACCATGTGAAGCCATAAGGAACCACCCATGTGCTATGAAGAATGACACAAGGTCCCACACACACTCTAGACCTAGGTTGACACCTAACAACCAAAGAGACCTCAAAAATACAAAAACCACAACTGAAAGGCAATCACATGAGAAATAATCCAAAACTCATCACATGGCTAAATCAAAAGCACAAAAACTCCCAAAGGATAACCAACAATCATGGAATAAGGAAAAAGGACACATGTAGGGAAGAGTGTCATCACATTCTATCCTCGCAAAGAGGGGAATAATAATAAATACATTGGGATCTCCACCCATCCCCCTAATAGACATGTGGAACCATCTCAACCTATGAGAGAATAAAGGGAGTTTGATTTATCATCTCCACGGTCTTCCAAAGCTCATCCTAAGTCTCCACTCAAGGGCTATGAGGAGGGGCACCAAAATAATTTAATTATCTTGTTTAGGTGAGTCCTAATTACCCAAACCAACTACTTAAATTATTATGGTTATCATTTAATCAAGGAAAACTTTCAATGTGTTCCTGGTGGTCTAGACTTCAAACATCCTTACAAGGAACCTCTTGACAACCTATTCTCTCATGACCTCGGCCTTCACATGGAAGCCCACTCCCCTAACCATATTCCAAGACCTTAGGGTAACCACATAAAAAAAAACAACGGCAATGAGGCTCATACAAATATATTCCACAATAACATCAATACAAGGATACATACAAATATGCAAATCCAATCAATAGCCAAAAGACATAATGCCAACATATAAACCAAGAGCCTCATCAATAATCAATAAACAAGAGCAAGGTATAAACCCTCTTGCTCAGCCATAGTCAATGCATTCCTTAATAGCAAGGCACACTCATCTCGCTGGAGCCAAAAACATTACATACCTCAATAGCAAGGCACACATCATCTTGTTGGAGCTCATAACATAACCAAATATCCAATATTAACCATAAATGAGCTCAAAAAATTACAATAATATCAAAAATAACCTCTAGTACAAAGAGCAAACCAAGAAAAATTGACTCGGGAGATCATAATGACCAAACACCAAAGACAGGGCAGATTAGTGCTTTTGCAAAATAGCACAACACATTTACATAACAATTTAGCAGCTTTGCCCAAAAGTCTGGCTCATACGAATAACGGGTACAACACTTTCACCAATTGTTGCAACGCATTTGAGAAACAAAATAGTGCATATGCCATGTAGATTAGTACATTTATCAAATCCTAAGGCGCATATACTTATTTCTAGTGCATTCGTTGAACATAATAGCGCATTCGCCAAATGGGGTAGCACATTTGAAATGAAAACTCAAGAAATAGAAACATAGAATTATGACAATGCCCAAAAAATATTAAGCATATAAATGACATGATAATAGTTACAAAACAAGGCAATAAAATCTCTCCAATCAAACCAATATCCATTACTAAAATACTCCCAAGGTATAGACAAAGCAAACTCTAGGGATTATCAAGCAATCAAATTTGTTTCATAGAAATACACAGAAGGATGGAATAAATCCATTCATGGCAATCACACGGGAAATATATTTATAAAAACCATAGAAATACAATAATTCCCACTTATTTTAAGATAATAAGACTATATAAATAATCTTACAACAATATAAATTTCTTCCAATCTCATAGACAATCTTTTCACAATTGCAGAGAAAACAATCTTTTCAAATCAAAATGCAAGAAGGTAAAAATCTCCAACTTGGCATATTGAAGTTATGGCAAATGAAATTTGAAGAAGAGAAATCCAACCCACAACCAATCAAGCCAAATCCAAGCTCCAAGCAAATTGAAAATCAAATCCTCAACAAAGCAAAAATTTCTCTAGGAAGCCAACCCTAACAAATACTCAAAAAAAAAAAAAAAAAAATTCATTCAAAACTATGCAATATCTCCAACAATTAAAATAATCAATAATATAATATCTCTTACCAACCATACCCAAATTTGACGTAAGAAAATATAAAACAATATTATTTAACTTACCCAAATCTCTCGACCAATGTTAAAATAGGGTAGGTAGGATCAATAATAATTTAATAATCCAATGGCCAAAAAGAGATTAAATAATAAGAACAGCCCAATAGCAAAAGAGGGCAAGTAGGTAAAATAATTAAATAAATAAAAAGGGGTAAATAGTAAAAATAAACCAAATACCAATAAATAAACAAATAGATAAATCAATAAATCATAAGCACAAATAAATGTAAACACCCAATTAAATCCACGAAATAAATAAATCAACAATTAAATAATATTATCTCACAAACACAACTCACAAAAAGGCCAATCAGAACAAGGCGTAAGTAAATAAATAATAACAAATAAATAGCCAATAAATAGATAAGCCAACAATAAATAAATAAATAATTAAATGTATGGATAAATATAAATGCTCTAGCCAATATAATTTAAACTCAATATTACAAATATCTCTCACATACATATAAAATATAATAAATAAATAAATAATCTTTCATGCATAATGATAAATGCCAAATATTATGATCCATAAAATAACATCAATAAATAATAACCCTCAATAATTAATTTAGACAATAATATCTAAATGTTAATGCCATCCATTAATTTAATTTAATATTTAATAAACTATATGAATCAATTAATTATTAATTAATAAATAATCACAACTTTCACAAGGCAACCCATCATAGGGTTGAACAACATACCACAGGACACCTACAAGATGACTCAAGCTAAGACACTAAACTAACAAGGTATCAACTTAAGCCTAGAGTATGTACAAGGAACTCATGTCACCTTCGATCAACTTGCCATTGGTATAAAGACACGCTCACACCTATGAGACCAGGTGGAGTTGATGTCTAGTACCTGCATCCACCAATATCCACAAGAAAAAAATATAGATTACATATATCATAAATAATCAAACAAGTGAAGAGAATCACAATATCATATCATGCTCGCAATGAGTGATATGACATAGTCTCTATCATGAATACAGTAGTAAGACAATCATGGCAATCACATCATCATCTCATCCAATATAATCATGAAGTAGTGTTAGCACTAACAAGATACCATCATCACCATAAGAAATATAAATCATACATGTATAATAAGTGCATATAAAATACCAAATATAAGTCCATCCATCATAATAATCCAGGATGTATCATCATCCTCATAAATCATAATGTATCATCTATCAATATGAAATGTATAAGATAAATCATCATAGGAAATAAACATGAACCTCGTGTCCTAACTAGTGAAATAACCATGAAGCTAATCATTCACCTATCTTCAATGATCAAACTAGAGCATAGAGTCAACATAATCATCACAATGAATCCAACATTGTCAAGGAGAATATCAATATTTAGAATGAAACAAGAGGCATCATAAACATTAATTAATCTAAAAGTGTATATCGCATCCTCTCATAAGGGATGAATCAAGGAGGGGCACTATAATTTCTATCTAGGGTTCTAAATTATGCTTTCTAAACTCAAGAAACCCTACAATAACCTTATAAGCTTTTCTAATTAGATTACAGAGCTGCAGGTCAATGGCTACTTACTTGTGTATCAAAGCTTCTTGGCACAATTGGGCTTCTACAAGTCGCCTCTAGTCACTCGGAACTCTTTTCGCTCGATCTCCTGGTTGTTGGGTGCACAAATGAATGACAAAAATTGATTTTATTTCTCATAGAGAGCTAGGAATTCATCTGCCATTAATTTCCTTTGTGTGATCTTTATGAGTTGATGGCTTCGAATTTGAACTCCGTCGTTGATTTTCAGATGGATGGCCACGATCTCATCTTGACTCCCTCTGACTACCGAGCTAGCATCATTTAATTTTTTATTACAGTAGCCTTTGAATTTCTATTATTTTCCTTCCATATTCTCCACTACCCCTTCCCACCTTTTTCCTTCTTTCTTTTCCATTGCAGGATGACAGGGAACACCCTTTTCCTTTTTTTTTCTCCTTGCAGGCCCACGAGGTTACTTTCCTTCTTATTTTTGTCCCACAGGATAGCAGGGATGAACATCTCTATATTCTCCCCTTATCCCACTAGCCAGCGTTGTCTTCTCCTTATTTACTTTATGCTATGGGGTAGCGGGAAACCTTTCTTTCCTTGCAATACCACCCCACTAGCCCACAGGCTCATCTTGTTGTTTATTTCTACCTTGTGGGGTAGAGGGAAAGAGCTTTCCCTTTAATATTTTTTGTATCCCATCAGGTCATGGGGTCTCTTATTCCTTCTTTATGACTGTGTGGGGTTGTGGGGGTAATTGTTTCCTTCATCCCCGTTACCTCTTCCCCGCTCTCCCACAACATAGCTTTAACTACCTATGTAGGGATGTGAGGTAACCTTTTCTTCAGACATCACTCCTTGTCCTGCTGCCCCGCAACACTATTTTGTTCACCCAGACCACCGCATGGGGAAGGTTATAAGACAAGGCCTAAGTCATCTTCCTTCTGCCCTGCGATATTTTTGTGCATCAATTTAACCATGTGGGGTCACGGGGAGATACAAAATAGAACTAAAAACATTTCCCCACTACCCCACACCATATTTTCTTTCTGAAAATAAGCCCACGGGATATGTTTGGATTCTTCACTTAAGTGAGGGAATTTTGCATGTACCCAATAAGACTTAAGGGGAAAATGGTTCGTGGGGATCATGATCACTAGGGTGACTTAGACACCCCTTCTTGTGATATAGTTTACTAGTAAAACATAAGATTCCTAATGCATGGGGCCGATTAATGAATGAGGCTAAACCCCTTAAGTCGTAACTAAATAACATATCAACTAATTCACATGGTCAATGACAAAATAGAACAACTGAGGAATGCTAGCAAAGAGAAAAGCCAAAGGGTTTTAGTTTAGACCAAAATTTCAAAAACCCTAATCCTAAAGGGGACTCAAGGGACAAAAGACAAGCAAAAATGCGTCAAAATTTGGCACTCCTAACATATTCTTCTTCATCTTCTTTGTAAGGGGTTTTGAAGTTTAGATCTAAAAGAATAGAACAAACAAATGTACAATTTAGAGAGATTTTTGCATGTCCATAGGAAATGGGTATGTAAATTTTGTAGTAGTATTTGTAGACAACTAAAATTGTCATGTCTAATTAAATAAATATTTTTTATTTATTTAATTTTTTGAGCCTAAGTCTTCTATTAAATAAATAAATCTTTATTTATTCATTAATCCTCTTCTAAGCTATTTCTCATTTAAATAAGTACTTTTATTTATTTAAATTGTCCTTTTCCTAAATTAAATAAATATTTTATTTATTTAATTGATCCCATTTCCTCTATTAATTAAATGAATCTTTATTTTATTTAATTAATTCATTAGCCTTTTCTACCCATGACACATGTTATTCATCTCTTAATTCCTACATTACCTACCCCTCTCATTATTTTCTTATTTTCTTTACCTACCCTCTAATCCTAGCCGACCATCTATCTTTTACACCTCTTAATCTTATCCCTCCATTTCTTATAGTGTCTTCTATTTAAGAGGATGCTTCTCTCATTATCAATCCCTCCTCCGCATTCTAATCAATCTTATGCAATCAAGCTTTTTGTGATCAAGATATCAACCACATTTTTGTTCTTTGTTGAGCTCTTGTGCACACATAAAATCTGAGAGCAAATATATCAAGAAAGATCAATGGAGATTCAAACCCTATTGGACATGTGATAGTATAATCTTTGCAATTTTGTTGATTTTCATTGTCTTAGGTAATCTTCATATATTATGGTGGATCTTTGTTGTTGTTAGGCTAGGGTTTTGTGGTTGAATCTATTTTAGTCTTTCAACATTGTCGTTTCCATTATCCTTTTTTCACCATACACATTTTGGCACACCCGGTGAGACTCTTGTCCCTTTTGCATTTAACGTCTTTTGTTGTAGATTTTGTGTTTTTGAAGTTGCAGATCTGACATTTCCGACAACATATTGACTTTTCACATCTGTGCATTTTGGAACTGCATTTTTTATTTTCTATCGTGTCTGTGAACCTTTGAATTGCGTCTCTGTTTTCGGCAATATTTTTATTTTCCAGATTGTAGGCTTTCATTATAGGCATGTCTGTGGGGAATATAATCGTGTCTGTGAAATCTAATCGCGTCTGTGATAAATTTAACCGCGTCTATATTCTGCAGGATTTTTCTGTTTTGCTTTTTGCAGAAACACATCAGTGGGGTATTGAAACACGACTGTGTTGTTGAATCATGTCTGTGTAGGGCAGAATCGCATCTGTGTTCGGTTTACATTTTTCAATTTTTTTTTTGTCGTTTAGGGTTTTGTTTCGTCATTTTGGCTTGCATCTAGGATTTCAGATCTGGTTTATTTGAGCTAATATCTTGTGAATCCAGCTAATAAAGTGTTGTAGCTTGTCTTTGAAGCGAATTGTGTGTCGAAGGCCCCTATTTTTCATAAACTGTTTTGGGATTTTATTAAAATAAACTTAACTTGTTTGCTTGTAGGAAGGGGTAATCATTTGAAACAACCCAAACTGCTAACAAATCTTTGTTGCAAGATCTTGGCAAGGGTTATCTTTTCATTTTCATTATGTACCTTGTTTTCATAAATTAGCAAACACTTCAATTGGTGCACTAAAATTGAACCAGTGTCTTTTGTGTCTTGAGCAATAGGCTCTTTGTGTTTAATCTTTAGAGGGCCTGCCTCCCCGTGTGGTCATTAGGACTACTAGTGAGGAGGTAATGACCCAAGTGGTAGTGAGGAAAACCCACCTCTTCTGAACCACTATAAATAACTCTATTCATGGTGAAATCCATGGGTAACGTGTGTTGATTAGTTCATACCGACACTATGTCTCCCCATAAACCCATTTAATCAAATTTATTTGATTAGTAGTAGGGTGTAACCCCTACCGGCTGGGAGTCTTATGTATTTATAGAGCTGAAAGTGTTGCCTGTATGGCCACATGAGCGGATGCCCTTACTAGCATCTTTTTGTTTTAGAAATCCAAAATCCTTCTAGTTGTTGGGGCAAGAGGTCGGACCTCTGGAGTGGCCCACACACATACAGTTCTTAGTAGAGATACAAAGTTCGCCATGGGGAGTTTTTGTGGGGACTGGTGATTCGTTGCCCTGGAGAAGTGAGTGTCAAGGGTGGAGCCAGTGGGGTAAAGCATCTAACTATCCACTTTGAATAGCGTAGCCTCGAGGGAAACCCCATGTGGTATCAACAACTATTGTTCTGGCCAACCATAGGAATTGTGCTTGTCTTCTTTTAAACATTCAAGATCAAACATCAAAACATTGTGTATTTTGTGTCTTCAAGTGTATGCAAAACATTTTTACATCAACCAAAACACTTTTCTTTGAGTCATTTTGAGTGCAGACACTTGCAAACATAGAGTCCTCATCAATATTGTGTCCTCTTGTTACGAAAAATAGTCAAAAATTCAGATTTGGTCACAACAACAACTTCACAAATTGGAAAAATTGCACTCATATTTTAGAAACGTGTATGTGTCTGATAGAAACATGTATGTGTCTTGTAACCATGTCTATGTAGGATAGAAATGCGTCTATGTTATCATAGCAAACTGCATTCACAAATATTCTCAGAAACGTGACTGTGTAGTATCTAGTCACGTTTGTGTTGGGTAACTGTGTCTGCTAAGTATATAGGCACGTCTGTGTTCAGTATTGGGAAAATTTACAGTCCAACAAACAAGAGCAATAAGTTTCAGAATTCTTGAGCTTCTTAGGTTATTTCTCCGGGTTTTCATCTAGCATTCAACCTATCTTTGGGTCTCACAAAGTTCATCATTGCTTTACACCTTGCATTACATTCACATTTGTCTAAACTTGAGTCAAAAGGTCACTTCCTTGTCCTCATCTTGCTTTGTCAACACAATACATACAACAACATTTTGCTAAGTGGTCCCTCATAAAGGTCTATCACCTTTGGGTCTCATTTGGTCTTACTTAGAGTCAAGATCAACTTACCTCATCAAGAGATCTATCATCTCTTTGGAAGTCACACCTACTCTACTACATACATACTTGGTCTTACACTTTGGACATTACAAGTACACCTCAGATTCATTTACATTTCATCCAACTATTGGTCTTCCATACTCTTTCCATTTTCATCTAGTCTCACACATCTTGGTCAAGACCTAGTTCATGGTTGAAACTCATTCCCAAAAATCTAGGAGGGAAGCTAAAGAGGCTCAAGAGTCTGCAAACATGAGTGGCTATGAGTATGACAATGATATCTTTTTCAATTCTGATCATACCACATTACCTGGCATGGACATCTATAGGAACATTTAGAATATTGAGAACATAGATGACACAAACAACAATGATGCACAAAATGACAACGTTGATAACATTTCAGTACACTCAGTAGAAGTTGAAGAAACTATCATGGATCCCCATTTTAATAGATTGGTTGAAGAGATCATGAGAAGAGATAGACAATATTTCCTACAAGTGATGGCACAAAGTGGAGCTAAGATACCTCATGATTTTGACATGTCCCAAATAGTGGAAAAGTCACCTACTAAAGAAAGTCATCTCAATATGGATCAAAGGAGACCTAATAGTGTAAGTACTAGAGGACCATGCTTCGTGCCTCAATCACCATCATCCTTGTTTCAAAAACCTAAGATCCCCAATACACATGGTCAAGCTTATGATACTCACAAAAGAACATCTCATGAACAACTCCGTGTACGCAAACCTTTATGGAAATCCTATGCGGATAAATACACTCAATCGCATACCAATGCTAAGGACCAACCTCAAAAGCAATTGGATATTTAGAGGCATGCTCAAAATTCGGACACAAGAAAACCCCGTGTTAAATTTGGGGGCAGTACACAAGAGAAGACTTGTGACATGCCTTATGACCCTATATCAAGTGGTCCCTACATGCATTATCATTATAGACCTCCTCCATATGAGAATGTTTATGATCAATACCATCCATATATGCAGTATCCTCCTCCTCCACTTGGTAGCTCAGGCATAGGATATGGTCCAAGAAGTCGGTCTCCACCCAAAAACAATTTGGAAAAACAGATAAAGGACTTACAAAAGAAGATGGACATCAATACACCAAAACCAGCTTACACAATGAGAGATATATGTCCCTATCCATTTGATAAGAGCATTCCAATGCCTCAATTTTCTACACACTTCGTCACACCAAACTTTGATAAATATAGAGGCAAAGGGGACCCTAAGGAACATATAAGACAATTTTTCAAAGCTTGCATTGAGGTAGCAGCAGAAGAAACATACTTGATGAGATCGTTCCCACAAAGCTTAGGTGAACAAGCTATGGAATGGTTCTCCCAACTTCCACCTAGAATTAAGTCATGGGGTGATCTAGCAGAAGCTTCCATACAACATTTCTCATGTATCATAGAGATAGATATATCAGTTACCACTTTGTGCAACGCCAAATAGAAAGATGGGGAGTCATTTTCATCATTCTTACAAAGATGGAGGAATTTAGCCAGCAGGTGCTCTTGTGAAATTCCACAAAAACAAATGGTAGAGATGTTTACACAAAATGTCAAAAAAGAAATTGGTTATGACTTGAGGAAAGCCTGTTTGTCCACTTTCAAGGTTGTCATTGAGAAAGGCTTGTTACTACTTATCAGATTGCCATTATTTTTATGTCAAAGTTATACTATATACTCTAGTCGGTTATCTATTACCCAAATATTCAATCGATATGTACAGTCTAGTCGGTTACAGAAGAAAGCAGTCACAGAACACAATATACACCGAGCTGTCTACCGAGTATCTTTACATGTCTACCAAGCAGCAAACATGACACACCGAGTTGATTTACACTGAGTGAAATGTGTTACCAGATTCATTGAACCTGGACATACATATGAAAACATGTTACAAGATCGAGGCACATCTAACCGTTATCACATTGGAAATTGCACTTAAAGATTGTGTATGATTTTGAGGTTATCTAACCAATGAAATCTTTTGCATGATTATTCATTCAATAAATCGTGTTTGTAAGATTGAAGCAATGAATTGGATCACCGTCATAAGAGATCTATTTATACAGCATGAGTTAAGAGTTAAAGGTGTGTGCATGAGTGTAAGAAGACTGTTACAGAGACACAGAGGTCACCGAGAAGGTTTTTAGAGAACAGTCGAAGAACAGAGTAAACAGAAGGGTTTACCGAGTTACTATATGGGTTACCGAGGTATGCTATAAGCAAGGTAATCTATTCTTAGCACATAGAATCTGCTATAACATTTCAGATGTAAAGTTGCAAATATTTGTAATGATTTTATTGTAATATTGTGAAGTTGAAAGAGAAACCTTTAACAAGGTAAAAGACTCTAATCAAGTCTATAAATTGTAAAGCCTCTAACCAGGTGCAGCATTTAGATGAAGTGTTGTAAAATCCTTTAGCAAGGTAGATCTAATAGATCTCGTTACTCTAACAGGGTAAGCTATCAAAAATAGCTAAACATGTAGCTCTAATCGAGCACTCTTTATTATTGCAGTAGTGAAGTTGTGGGTGCCATCCCCACCGCAGTTTTTCTCTCCAACCAAGAGTTTTTGCGTAACCAAAATATATGTGTTATGGAGTGAATCATGTATGATTGTTATCTATTTGTTTTAGTTTTATATTATGTTACTGCACTATTCATTTTATGCATAACAGTAAAGATATTGTTGAAGAAATGTTTTGAAGTACTGATTCACCCCTCCCCTCTCAGTACATAAGCTTTCCATATTGGGCCTAACAATTGGTATCAGAGCTCATATCTTGGAAAAGGGTTTAACTGCCCAAAGAGAAAGATCTTATAAATGGAAGGTTATAAACAATCTCAGAGGATTATGTATTTGCAAGAAGAGTTGGATCATGTTAATCAAGTGATTGCAGACATGCAAAGGCAAATGCAAAAATCTCTAAAAGTGAGAAGAAGATTATCTGATGATTTGCAGGACTCTCAAGAGTTAGTGGAACAAATTGAGACATCATCTGAGAACAATATATCTAAAGAAACTGAAGAAATGATTGGAGTATTGAAAAAAAAGAACAAAGCACTGGTTGATCAATTAAAAGCAATGAAAAGAGAATATGAACATTTCAGCACACAAATGACTGAAAATCTAGATGCATTGAGAACAGCTGAGGATAAAGTAAGAGAACTAGAAAGAGAGAAACAACAACTTGAAGTCTTAGTATCTGATAAGAATGAAGAAATCACAAGGTTGACTGGAATTGAACAAAACCTATCAGATCAGCTAGGTTATGCACATCATGAAGCAATTCTGAAGAATGATGAGAATCAAGCATTGAAACTTGAAGTATCGAAGTTAACCGATGAACTTGAAACAGAGAAGAAATCCAAAGAAACACTGAAGAAGAGTTATGAAGCATCAAAGATGTTGGATGAGCAACTGAACACAAGACGACCCAACAAAGATGCAGGACTTGGTTACAAAGGAAAAGACTCTACCGAGAAGGGAATTCATACTACCGAGAGAGGAGAATCATCCAAGCAAGCTGGAAACAGGAATAACATCAAAAGAAAGAAGCCTATTTGCAACTACTATGGAAATCAAGGTCACACTGCCAACATATGTCAAATCAGAAAAGGTAAGCAATTGAATGTCACTAAGTCCAATGGTTATTGTTACAATTGAAATAAATATGGTCACACATCTAATCAATGTAGGACAAAGTCTGTTAAGAATTATCAAAAGGCAAAATTCAAAGGGTTTTGTAAAAACTGCAATAGATATGGACATAATACCGAGAAGTGCTAGTTTAAGAAAAAGAACTTTATGTGGTATGCACACCGAGCAAATGTTAGAGGTTACCGATCTCACACAAATCCTTACCGACAGTACTTTGCAATACCATGGGATTACAATACAAGGATATGGTGTGAATGTTGTGGAAGATATGGTAAGGTTTGGAATGTACAACCGAAGATCATGGAGAAATCTTGGTATGGCATGTTTTCATTGTCACAAAGTGGGACACTTAGCTAGAGATTGCAGAGATCAACCTAGAAAAGACACTGAGGAAATAAAAGAAAAATTAAAGATGATTTGGAAAAAGAAGGAAATTGTGTCAAATGAAGAAAGCACCTTACCTACCGAGTTAGGTGCTCCTATTCCAAATTAATCGGTAAAGGTATGAAGGGACTACATTCTCTAAAGGTTAAAATCTTAACAGTTCCTATTCTATTATGTACTAAATTCAAAATCTGCATAGTTAAGATGTAATAGCAAGTTTGAGATTCTATCAAAGTCTTTGAAGCACTTTATAGGAAACCTGTCAAGTTGGTGAATACAGGAAGTCTGTCAAGTCGGTAAATGAAGGAACTTTGGTTACTCGGTTAAAACGGAAAAAGGAGAGTAAATTGGTTAAAGGTGAACCGAGTGCATTTAATGTTTTTGACCTAACTCGCATGGAGCCCAATAAGGTATTTTGTGTACTTAAAAGCATTTTCACGGTCATTTACACTTACCAAGTTTTCGAGAAAGCAGAGAAAACGATTCAAAGGTGATCAAACCTCCTACAAAGCAAATTCAAGGTATTTACATCAAATCTCAACACATTGTTCAGCTAATTTACCGAGCATATCTAGTTGCCATTATTTGCTAAGTATAAAGCATCTATCGTTTGAAATCCTAAAACCCTAAGGACTCTTTGTTAGTTTTTTATCTAAAATCTTCAAATGGCGCCCAAGATCCAAGATCCCATAGTTGTCAAGAATGTAGAGAAGCCCTCACTGAAATACTCTTTGACTCCCAAAGTCGCTTTTGAACTAGATGACAAAACCTCCTTTTCACTCATCCCGGACAGAGTGTTGTTAGTTGAAGATGTGAGATTCTTCACCAAATGTCATGTTGAAGAACTCGGTCACATTGAAATCAGAGACACCTATGAGGAGCTACGTACTGATGGTGTATTGAACAACAAGTATGAGCACATCAAAGTCAAGGGATTAACTGAAGCCCTAACCTATCCTTGTGTGTTCAAGCCCCAGTGGGTCAAGTTTGTTCTGAGTAGAGTTCACGATGATTTCATGTGGCTAGAAGAGCAACCATTCAAGATTACCAAGGAAATCATTCATCTGATTACCGGTTACCCTATCTATGATCATGCCTGAGCCCAGAAGATGATATCACAGAAGGAATTGATCAGTTTAACCAAAGTGGAATCTAATTGCAAAGGATTGAAACTGAATAATGTCACTGATGAAGAATTAAAATTCACCATTAGAGTAATGGGCTACTGTTTCTTCCAATCGGCAAGGGAAAACAGTGTTCCCTGTGCAGCAGTAGACTTGGCATACAAAATTGTGAAAAAGGGAATGAAAATTGACCTATGCGAGGTATTGTTGAAGAACCTATTTGAAAATCTGAACACCATCAGGAAGCTGAAGAAGAATAACTCGGCTAATACTCTAAAGTTTGGATCACTACTGGTATGCATGTTTTTCTACTTTGAAAAATTATTTCCATCAGTCGGTAAAGTTGTTTGGGAGCTACACCGACCAATCACCCATCAGATTAATGACTTCATTAAGAAGTTAGGAGATAATTTCAATGATATCATGGATGATTACTTCAGTAAATTTCAAGAGAAAATGCATAACAGATATAGGATACCACCCCAGCTAGTAGAGAAATACAAAGATGATATATGTTTTGAAGTTGACACCAATTACTATTATGTGAATGTTTTGGAACTGTGGACTCAATCTTTGTCACCAATGGGTTACGAGATTGATTTTGACATCACAAAACAGCAAATTGGTGCATTTCTTACATTGCCCAGACATGCTACCGATCTAAGGTATGGTACCTATGAGGAAGTAAAGGAAAAGGTAAAGATGAATATTGTAGTACCCAAAGCTACAAGAAAGGCAACAAAGATGATTAAGGCATTGTCTGAGAAATTCGGAGAAGACTCTTCCTCTACACCTGTCAAAGACACCATTGCCATTACCGAAGAGGAATCTCAAGCCCAAGAGGCAGCTATAACACTGAGGACTGAATTGCCTAAGGGTAAAGTATTAAAGAGAGAAATAGGACACATCAAAAGTCTCACTGACTCCACCTCTGGTAAAGCGACCTAACACTAGAGCATTTGCAGCCTCACCGAGTAAGAAGACAAAGAGTGTTATTGTTCCCAAGGTAACAAAGATGTACAAGAAATCTACTCGGAGCCTCATTTTGGCAAAAGAGTCTAGTGATACTGAATCAGAAGATGCAAGCAAATTCCAGATTGTCAAGAGCAAGAAGGTAAATGTACATAGTGTTGAAAACTTCTGTGCTAATCTGAAAGAATATGGTGGATTTGGAGGATTTAGATATGTTAAGTATGAAACCAGGAACAATGATGAAAAGAGACAAATTGAAGAAGTTGTCATCTGCACACTTCTAAAGTTCCGGTTAGCTCCATTAGAACTAGCTAAGTCACTTCCAAGTGAACTATATCTGCATATTGATAATAGGTGGAAGTACGCAATGGACTCAGAGAAACAAATCAGAGAAAGAAGTCTAGACCATCTCTTTCCTAATATGTTAGTAGTTGAAATAAAGGAACATCTGACAACCTATAATTCAAAGTTTCTTGTCAAACAGAGAGCCTTAAAACTGATGAATAAGCTATATATTGACGTAGAAAATGAGACAAGCAAAGTGGCAGGAAATCTTCAAAATTAAGGATGTCGGTGAGCAAGCTACAGTTGAAATCGTTGATGTCACCAAGCATGATCCTGATGTCACCGAGCAAGGTCCTGATGCTACCGAACAAGACCCTGCTAACACCATTCAAATAGATGAAGATGTCATGGATACAGAAGCACCGGAGCAGGAAATGATAGAAGGCACTACATATGCAAAACTTGTATCTAGTGAATCCGTCTTGGAACAAGTTCAGCCTTATCCACCGGTCAAGCAACCTGTCTCAACCGAAACTCCTCAAGATACAGATCAAGGCACTGAAGGTCACAAATCTACAACAGGAGAAGCTACTACTCAAGAGCAAACATCTCAAGAACCTTCTAGCACTGAGAATGTTGCAACTGAGACACCAAGTACCGAGACACCGAAGGATTCTACCGAGACTAAAAGAATCGATCAAAGTGTTGCCTCTACCAAGCAACCTACCGAGGGTAATCAAGCCTCACAAGCTATTGTCTTAGTTCCATCGGTGAAAGGTAAAGAAAAGAAAGTGAAGAAGCATAGTTTTAAACTTGATTTGTCAAAACCAATAGTGTTGCCCAATGTTGATATATCAAAATTGAAAGGGCAAGCACTCATTGATTTCGGTGAACTGTGCAAAGCAAAGGCCGAACAAGAGAAGCAAATGGCCATTCAAAAGAAAAATAAAGTACTTCAGAAGGTAAAAGCACTCCTAATAGATATACTACTTGAAGCTACAGTATCAATAGATGCAGCCATCCACATTCAGCTGGATGAACTCCTAACAAAGATAGAAACATCTGGAGTAGATGCATCGGAGTATTTGAGCAAGATAAAAGACAAAGAGTTCACTACAAAAATGGTAGAAGAGGTACAAAAAGCTATCGCTATTGGAAAAGTTAAACTTGTCAAATTTATTGTTGAGTTGACTCCTCAACTCAAGCACATTCATTATTTATTTCAGAAACTCTGCACATTTTCTTTATTCATTAAAGACATTAAGAATAAAATAGAGGCAATTGAGAAAGAAATCACCAATCTCTCAAGCAAGTTGACCACAGACCCAAATTCAATTCAGAATTTTTATACAAAGCTTCAATAGCTCATGGCTCAACAATTGGACTTAAGAAATGAAGAACACAAGATCAGGATGGACATAATGACACTTCAGACATTATTGCTTCCACATCTTTCATCAGTCCAAGAACAGATCAACCGAGCCACATACCTATCAAGAGGGAAGCACTCTAGATGGCTTAATATCGCTATTAGCCGATATTCAAGCACGGAATTCTTTAATGGATAGAAATTAAGTTTTGATGTTTGTCAAAAAGGGGGAGTAATATGTTAATCTTGGGGGAGCAATTCAATATATTTGGGGAGTGATACAGTTTTGATACAGTATTGAGAGAATGATATAGTATTCGAGTATAGTATACAGGGGGAGTATACCGAGAAGAGTAAGCAGAGTATCCAAGAGCAGTATACAGAACAGCAAGCAAAGCACAAGAACAGATCACCAAGCATGCAAAATTAGAGTTATGTACAGTATATCAACAAGGGGAGTATATCTGATATATTATTTTATTGACTATTGTATATACTGTCAGTATAGTCATTTTGCAAAGTATATAGATTTTTGAGTTATAACTTTGAAAGTAGTTTTTGTCAAACATCTCAACTAATGTCAAAAGGGGAGATTGTTACTACTTATCAAATTGTCATTAGTTTTATGTCAAAGTTATACTATATACTCTAGTCGGTTATCTATTACCCAAATATTCAGTCGGTATGTACAGTCTAGTCGGTTACAGAAGAAAGCAGTCACAGGAAAGTATACACCGAGTTGTCTACCGAGTATCTTTACATGTCTACCGAGCAGCAAAGATGACACACCAAGTTGATTTACACCGAGTGAAACGTGTTACCAGATTCATTGAACCTAGACATGCATATGAAAACGTGTTACAAGATCGAGGCACATCTAACCGTTATCACATTGGAAATTGCACTTAAAGATTATGTATGATTTTGAGGTTATCTAACCAATGAAATATTTTGCATGATTATTCATTCAATAAATCGTGTTTGTAAGATCGAAGCAATGAATTGGATCACCGTCATAAGAAATCTATTTATACAGCATGAATAAAGAGTTAAAGGTGTGTGCATGAGTGTAAGAAGACTGTTACAGAGACACAGAGATCACCGAGAAGGTTTTTAGAGAACAGTCAAAGAATAGAGTAAATAGAAGGGTTTACCAAGTTACTATATGGGTTACTGAGGTATGCTATAAGCAAGGTAATCTATTCTGAGCACATAGAATCTGCTATAACATTTTAGATGCAAAGTTACAGATATTTGTAATGATTTTATTGTAATATTGTGAAGTTGAAAGAGAAACCTTTAACAGGGTAAAAGACTCTAATAAAGTCTATAAATTGTAAAGCCTCTGGCCAGGTGCAGCATTAAGATGAAGTGTTGTAAAATCCTTTAGCAAGGTAGATCTAATAGATCTTGTTACTCCTAACAGGGTAAGCTATCAGAAATAGCTAAACATGTAGCTCTAATCGAGCACTCTTTATTATTGCAGTAGTGAAGTTGTGGGTGTCATCCCCACCACAGTTTTCCTCTCTAACCAAGAGTTTCTGCGTAACCAAAATATATGTGTTATGGAGTGAATCATGTATGATTGTTATCTATTTGTTTTAGTTTTATATTATGTTACTGCACTATGCAGTTTATGCATAACAGTAAAGATATTGTTGAAGAAATGTTTTGAAGTACTGATTCACCCCTCCCCTCTCAGTACATTAGCTTTCCATATTGGGCCTAACAAGGCTTAGCAACAGAGAAGGTCTTAATTGAGCAAGGAATCATTAAGATATTCAAAGAAAATAAAGTGGACTTTAAAGGAAAAGACAAGCCAGGATTTTGGAACAAGAACAAGAACACAGTAAATGATGGCATTATTGATGCTAACACGGTGAGATCAAAAATTATTCTTTCAAGATCAAGTTCTTCTACAAACAACCAAGTAAATACTCAAGCAACTTCAAAACCACGAAGGAAATACACCCCATTGGGAGAACCACTTCAGTTATCTTTTAGGAAGCTAGTGGAAAACAAGATAATAGTAATTCCAGACAATCCTCCATATCAGCCAAAAGTCAAACCAAATTGGTGGAATAATGATGAGTATTGCGAATATCACAAGAGAAAGGGACATAAAATAGGAAATTGTCATCGCTTAAAGAATATTATACAGGATCTTATTGATAGAGATGACATTGAGATCGAGGGACATACATCTAATCAAGAATATAAGATGTTTAAGGAACCATTCCCTAAACATGACAAGGGAAAAGCCAAAGCCACAGATGAGCAAGCCAACTATACCAAAGTGTCCAATGATTATGATTCAACCGTTAATCATATTTTGATGGACAACTATGTTTCTACTATTATAATAAATGACAAAGCGCCTGGAAGTTCTACTCAAAGAGCCAAAGTTGTTGTCAAGGGCATTGGACCTTCTTCTAAATCCACCTCTGAATGTAATGTCACAACTCATCGAGGTAAGGTCACCCTACAAGGTGCTCCACCTAAAACCACTACTTCCTCATCGGCCAAACCTAAGTACGATCTAGTAGAATAGTTAGAAAAGACACTCGCGCTTATCTCAATCCTAGAACAGTTGCATATCTCTCCTTCGCATAAAGCCATACTCGACAAAGTCCTAAGAGAAACCTCTGTACCCACTGATCTAAACGTGGACCAAATTCAAGCCATGGTGGGATACCTTTCCATTCCACATTCCCTTACATTCACCAAAGTTGACGACACCTCTATAAGCCAACCACATAATGCTTCTTTACACATTGAAGCCTTCCTACACAAACATCAAATAAAACGAGTCTTGATAGATGGAGGAGCAGGTCTGAACATTTGTACATTGAGCACTATTAAACAATTGGGATATTCTAATAAGGTTGTGAATTCTTCACATGCTATCACCATAAAAGCATATGATGACGAAGAGCGTTCATCCAAGGGCACAGTCACCTTACCTCTCAGAGTTGGGCCAGTTACAAAGGATGTGGTATGCCAAGTCCTTGATTTAGAAATCACATACAATATACTCTTGGGACGCCCATGAATTCATGAAATGAGAGTTGTTCCCTCAACATATCATCAATGTATCAAGTTCGTGTCATGCCTATGATGTGTGATACATGCAGCTGCAACACAAACACTCAAGAAATCATTACAAGCATGGTTAGAAAATAATAAGCAAATAAGGATGAACCATGACAAAGCGACCTATTGCCTCCTAAGAGATGCAAGTATAGATTTGCTCTCAGATCTCGATAAGCAATCCCAGTGACTTGACTACACCTAGATGGAGGATTTGAAATGATAATGATATGCAAAGATGAGATTGATTATGCTAAATTGATCCAAGAAACTAATTAAGCTAATTATATGCATGATTAAGCTATGATGATGATGCAATTAAGCTAGAAAAGAGATTGATTAAGCTACATGATTCAACAATTATGCTAGAAAATGATCAAATTAAGCTAATGCAATTGCCTATAACAATTATACTCAAATTATATGCCTATAGTAACAATGCATAAGATGGAAATGAGATGGGATCCTTTGTGCTCCAAAATGGGGGATATTTATAGGATTTCCAAGGCCAGGGGTGAGGTGGCAGGAATCAACGGTCAAGATTGAGTCTGAAGATATCAAGAGTGAAATTGGAGGAGGTTGGAGAAGAGGTTGGATGAAGGGACACTTGTCATCTCTGTGGTGACAAGTGTCAAGGAGCTTTTCTCATAAAAGGGCAAGTGTCCAAGAGAGGAGACATGTGGCCAAAGTGTCATGTGTCTCAAGAAGAAAATATCCACACCGTGGGAGGTAAGGATAAGGAGGTTAGAATGTGCAAGATAGGATAGGGTTAGTTAAACCCAAGGCTAGAATCCTTGAAAGCTTCTACATCAAAGCAAACAGAGATCAAAGAAAAGTTCAAGGTTAAAGACATGGGATGTGGTGAGTATATCTTTCATGTTGATCAACTCCCACTATCTCCTAACACATTTAGTCGATAGGAACAATCTATAAACAATTTGCAACGCCAAGGAATTGGGTACGAAGCACCTAGTGTTGTGGCTACTAAGTCTGAATGCAAATCTCCTCTAGTGGTGCAAGAAGCTCTTGATATCAATAGTCCTAAGAATGATTCTAGTGAAGAATCTATTGAGTGTATAGCCAACCCTCTTGAGAACTCACATAGCTTTACCATTTCATCCACTCATTCCATTTCCACTCCACTCCTAGACTTGGATCAACAAGAATTACAAAAGCCCTTACTCATTGGGGATGAAAAATCAAGCTATGAAAAGGAAAAATCTAAAAGTCAAAAATAAAGAAAAGGCCTTTAGTCCAAATCAAAATCAAAAGCTATTGGACTCTGCAAAAATAAAGGTCAACGATAAAAATCCTATGAAAGAAAACAAGCAAGAGATGATCTCCCCTAATACCAAAATAATTGGGTGCAAAAGTTCTACCATTTTAAGTCAAAAAGCATACTTCTTGATCCTAAGTCTCCATCATGTTATCCTACTTTCACTTCTTTTCGCAATCATAAGCCTTCATCACTCATCCACTTGTTCCATACATCCATTCCCTTTTGGTGATATATCATATCTATGGACCTTTAATGGAGCTTCCTTGAAGGACTTTGTTATCAGGGATGCCCAAACTTCTTTAGGTGACATGCATACGGGCCTGTGTAGTCCACACACTAGTAATTCTATCTCAATTCCTTTATCAAGGAAGACAGTCACTTGAGCTACACATCATTCAATCAAGAAATAATGCAGCTACAATCATAAGGTAAAGCCTCACACATTTGAAGTGGGTGACTTAGTTCTTAGAGAAAATCCTAATAATCAGCAAGACAAAGAGAAGAAGGGCAAGTTCAAACCAAACTAGTTGGGTCCTTATGTCATCACAACAGTCTATGGATTAGGTGCATATCATCTTCCGACACCAGCTGGAGAACCCTTGGAAGATCCTATCAACAGCATGCACCTTCATAGGTTTTACACGTAGTTCTTCAACATATCCTAATTCAAAAATACAACAACAACAACAACAACAAAAATACAAAAATACAAAAATACAAAAAATCATTACTTGGTGAAAACCTGGCAAACAGGCGCCTTGTGACACAATTTTTTTTTGAAATATCAAAAAGAGTAAAGAGAAATAAATTCGTCCAATGGTGAAAACCACTTCGGTGGTGCCTTGGGCAAGGACCATGGTGAAAACTAGGTTACTCGCGCTATGTGTAGAGACATTGTTCCTCCCTCCTTCAGGATTCAATCTCATCCTTCACTTTGCACACACTCACAACCTATCCATCCATAATAAACTTACCAATTCCCATCATGGTTTGTTATTGATCTAACCAAGATTGGTTAGTCATTCATAATAATCCTTCCTTTTCACCCCTTTCTATCCATAATAAATCAGCTCCTATTTATGGCTAAGGCAAATCCTAAGTCTAGTGATGGGTGTGGAACTAAGAGCATCACACGTTTCGAGGAGTACAGTTTCTTCCTATTTTTTTTTCAGTCTATCCGCCCACAATCCACAAAATGTCCGCAATAAAGTTTTGTCTTCTATACAATTAAATATCACTTTCTTGCATTCAGTCAATTTCAGATGAGACACAATCAGTAGCAATGGGCTTCAACAAATCAAATCTTTCAACGGACTCAAAGAACATTATGGTTCAGTGCTATCCATCCTTTTGTGAACAAAAACATTGTGACCACAATCAAATAGACTTATACAAGTGACAAGAGACACTAAACTTGAGGACTATAGTGAATGTTGGTGTCAAGTCTTGGTTTTCTTTTGATTTTATCTTTTGGTGACATCTCTTTTTGCTTTTTCGGGATGTCTCTGACTAGAGATTATATCTTCAGGATATCTTTGACTAGAAGGCGAGGATGGGATATGTTAACCTACTATTTTGTTGTTTGTGGATTGTCTCTTAGTAATGCTATGACTTGTCCAGGGATATGAGGACACTGAGTCTAGTGTGAACTGGGGCATTCCTTGTTTGCAATTGTTTGATCTCCATGCAAATGGGTACAATGACTTTCTGGGTCAAACATATATCTGGATTGTCATAACCTATTTGCCATAATAAAGCTCAATGATGATATTAGCACAAGAAGCTCTTTCACTTCCATATCTTCTATCTTCTATCTTCTATCACTATCATACATCCATCTATCACTGATTCCCATTTGCATCATGCATAACATATAAAAACATAAAAGAACAAAAAAAAATTGCATTTCATCATGTACATATTTGCATCCATATCATATGCATCAAATAGAAAAATGCATCACATATCAGCACCATCACATAGGTACACATGCATATAGCTACCACAAGGATGAATCATCTCATATATATATATCTCAAAAATCATAAGTGTCATGATACAATGATGTCAAGATACATATGGCTACAATCACCCAAAGGTGTCTACAAAAATGGTACAAAAACTGATACATAGGGAGCCCTCTAAGGCTATGATGAACTCCCTCCCTCGAAGCCAGCTGGCCTCGATGGAGTCTAAGCCTTGGAAGTCCCCGCGCCAAGATCATCTCTCATGCCCCTTGTATCTAGTGGTGGTGGAGGACCCATGACCCCACCACTAGATTCTTGTCTCTTATCTCTCCCTCTAGTGGTCGTTGTAGTCCACGATGGTCTCTGGAAGCTCCTAGCTCGCTGATCTAGTGGCACAGCTCCATAATACAGGTCTCTCCATTAGCCTATCTCCTCCCCTCTTCATATAACATAGGCATATCCATCCCCAATGTCCTCTATTTCCTACCCTCAATGCTACCTCAGCCTCTATGTAGCGCTGAATATCCTGATCTCTCTCTCGCTCAGTGTCCCCTAGTTGTCTCCTGAGCCTAGCCCCATCCCTCTCTAGGTCCTGAATCTCATCTGACTATCCCTAGCAGATCTCCCTCAAGGATAGTATCTCATCCTCCTCCTCTCCTCCCTCCTTCCCCTGTCTCTGTGGTTGCTCCTATGGTTGTCTCTGTCCCTATCCCTATCCCTATCTGGGAACCTATGTCACTAGCACCTGTAAAGACAATCCACCTCTACCCCTGACTACATGATCATGTCTCTCCTCTCCTCCATCTCTCCTCTAAGCTACCCTCCTCTCTACTATTGAACCTCACCTCCGTCATCTGCCTCTGCCTCCACCATCCCCACTATCATCCCCACCATCCCCCTCTATCGGCTCCCTGGATCCGTCAGCTGTGGAAACAGATGCTCTGCCCAATATGCATTGTACGCTGCATCCATCGCTATGTCCTCCACATCAGCCCAAATATCCCAAGGCGTGGGAACCATCTCCTGCATATGTGCCACCGCCTGATCATAAGATGGTAATGGACCTAAATGAGCTTGATCCCTCACTATCCGCGCATACATCCCTGAGCCACATGGCATCCGTTGTATCCTATCGAACTACCTACATACTCTATCAATCAACTTTCGCTTAATAACATATGGTGTCCACCCAATTAGATACCTACTCCTGAACACATATGGCAGCTCCATTGCGTCATCCGCCCACTCCTCACAATATAGATAAGGCCTCCATACCACACTGTCTTCCTCATGAATCACTCGACGCCAATACTCTATCCTCCCAATTCATGGATGGGAAGTAATTATATCATACAAATGCACATAATTACACCCATGTCCCCTGCCTCTAAAGTGTATCGACCGTGTAACCGGAAGATGCTCATATGCCCACACCTGCAATAATGTCACTCTACATCCCAATCCTGATGATCCATGATACACAAACTGATGTAGCTCATAATACAAGTGTGCCAATAGAAACGACCCCCATGCAAACCTGGTGTGCTCCGTCACCAATGTCTCCAGAGTCCTCCCCCATCCCACATCCAACCCTCATGTCACCCTGTCTGGATAGAGGAACCCACTGATCACTCCTGCCAACACTGCCAATAGAGCCAATCTTGTAGTTGTCATGGTGTCCCAGGCCACATGTCCTGTCCTCATCTCCAGTCCTGGATCCTGGAACACTCATCTCAATGCCTCTCAATCTCCCTCCTTATCGTAAGGAACCAATTCCCCATCGATCGGTATCTGTAGTATCCTTTACACATCCTCTAAGGTGACTGTCATCTCACCCATCGGCAAATAAAAAGTGCATGTCTCTGAGTGCCATCTCTCAGCTAATACAATCAACAACCCCATGTTCATCTAAAACTCAGGCATATACATAACATATTGTAATCCCATAGCCTCAATTGTTGCAATCAAGCAAATCAACTGTGTCAATCCTAGTAGTACTCCTTGTTCATCACAAAGTGTTACTTTTTTATCCTAGTGCTTATATCTATCATATGGATCTCTATCCTAGTAGTACTCCCTATTCATCACAAAGTGTTGCTTTTACCTTATCTTTTAGGGCACCTACTTGAGTGTATCCTCTTGAGTAGCTTATCCAATTGACAACGTATGTTCTATCATAAAATTATCAATTTATATTCTATCACAGAACGGTCAATTTCTATGGTACTCACTGCTCATCACAAAGTGCCTTGCTCTATCCTATCCTAGGGCCTTTTCTTGAGTGTATCCTCTTGAGTGGTTTCCTGATTGGCAACGTATGTTCTATCACAGAATTGTCAATCCTAGCCCTATCTATTATCCTAGTCTTCCCTAGAGGACCTACTTGAGTGTATGCTCTCAGCAGCTTATCCAATCGACAGTGTACGTTTATCACAGAACTGTCGATTCAACCTTGAAGACATAAATGTGCATTCATGACACAAACGTGCTTACATACTTCACAGACGTTTCTGCATTTCATAGATGCACCTGCAACACATAGACGTGCCTCTGTTCTGCATAGATGTTCCTTCCCTGCACATATGCGCATGTATTTCGCAAACGCGCTCGCATTTGACATAGATGATTTTTCAACCATAGACGCACTTAGACCAAGCACAGACGCACCTAACCTACCCAGACGCACCTGGCACCAGCGCAGACACGCCTTCCCGTCTTTCGCCCTGCTTGACAAGTTTTTACAAGATACCTAATACGCATTTATTGACCTACCTAACATGCATTTATGACAACAATTAATGCAACAAGGTACAAGGAGGTTTTGCAGTACTCACTGGCTCTCCTGCATCTGCTGGCCTCTGATATCGACGTACGCGATCGAATCTGTGCACCAATGCCATCACTGTTGACTGCTCTCTGCTCTCTCTGCACTCCGATCTCTTAGGTGTGTGCACAACAATGAGGATGTTTTCCCTCGTAGTCTATCTTATAGACTACCCTAGCTCTAGTTTCCCAAGGTCAGTCTTCTTTATCATGTGACTCTGTCACTCTATCCTATCTTTTCAGTCCTTTCTAGCCTTTCTTTCTTATCAAGAGATTTTTTGCGATCTTTTCAAACTTTTTCATCCAATCTCTCGAGGGGGCATATCATTCCTGTCTTGGGACAACTTTGTATCAGTTTATCTTATCTTCTTTGAGCCAATGCGATAAGCTGCATTGTCTCAAAGAGGGGCAAAATGTAGACACCTAAAATTGTCCTATCCAATTAAATAAATATTTTTTATTTATTTAATTATTTGAGCCTAAGTCTTCTATTAATTAAATAAATCTTCATTTATTTAATTAATTCATTAATCCTCTTCTAAGCTATTTCTCATTCAAATAAATACTTTTATTTATTTAAATTGTCCTTTTCCTAAATTAAATAAATATTTTATTTATTTAATTGATCCCATTTCCTCTATTAATTAAATGAATTTTTATTTTATTTAATTAATTATTTAGCCTTTTCTACCCATGACACATGTCATTCATCTCTTAATTCCTACATTACATACCCCTCTCATTATTTTCTTTTTTTCTTTACCTACCCTCTAATCCTAGCCGACCATCTATCTTTTACACCTCTTAATCTTATCCCTCCATTTCTTACAGTATCTTCTATATAAGAGGATGTTTCTCTCATTATCAATCCCTCATGAGCATTCTAATCAATCTTATGCAATCAATCCTTTTTGCAATCAATCTATCAACCACATTTCCGTTCTTTGTTGAGCTCTTGTGCACACATAAAATCTTAGAGCAAATATATCAAGCAAGATCAATGGAGATAGGAAGAATGGAGATTCAAACCCTATTGAACATGTGATGGTATAATCTTTGTGATTTTGTTGATTTTCGTTATCTTGGGTAATCTTCATATGTTATGGTGGATCTTTGTTGTTGTTAGGCTAGGGTTTTGTGGTTGAATCTATTTTAGTCTTTCAATATTGTTGTTTCCATTATCCACTTTTCACCATAAACAGTATTAATCAGTTTGAGCAGATTGAAGAAAATATTGTAAAATTGTCTCTATTTTGTGTTGTCAAATTGCGTATGAATTAAAGCATTGAGGATGTTTTGATTTGTCACTATAATATTCTTGTAGTTGTATGATCTGTGTATGAGTTTCTTCAAGGAAGAATTAAATTTTGTATGCAGGTTATTGTGGGTTTGAGAAAAAAAAATAGATCTGTAAGAATGATTTTGCAATAATATGAGAAGTTGCAGTAATGTTAGGCATTGGTGTGGAAAGGCCACTGATTTTTTTAATGTCTACCATTCAATTTTGGATTTGACTCTCTATGCCTAATAGCCTGGCACTTCTATGATGTTTTTAGATTTGATTCAGAAACAATCAATTTCATTAATAATTTTTTTCTTTCTTTTTGTTAGCAGTAGAATTAGAATAGGGTTATTTACTCGCATCTATGTGTCAATAATGTATAAAGTCGGAATAGAGCCAGTTCTAAAGAAATTCTTGTGTTTTGATTCATCCTACTGAGAGTCATCTATTGTAGGCAATATTTGTTATAAAATTTCTTTAGATCTATAAATATTGAAAGAGGTTTACCCACTTGAGTTTTGCAGAGCCCCAAGAATAGAAGAATTTCTTGCATTTGTAAGTGATTCTTATCAATTGGCCATTTGTCTTAGATTTCCATTAATAGGAGAAGGCTAATTCTTAGGAAAATCTAAGGAAATAAATGGAAGAACCAACAAATTAGTGACTCTATCAGAGAGTCGATGCCAAATCTATTTGAGGAAAGAGTCAAAACTATTGAGTATTCTAAAAATATATTTCACAACTTGAAATTTTCAGATCTAGAGGTTTTATTGTAGCAGATCTAAAGAGTGTGTGGCTTTGTTGTGGAAGATCTCAAAAGCGAAATAATATTTAAGGAGTTTTCTAGTCGTTGGAAATTCATTCCTCTTCAAGAGAGGTGGCAACTCTATGCAAGAAGAACCTAAATGTATGAAGAAATGTATCAAGTCTACAAAGTTCTTAGTCAAGAAAGAGGATGGACAGCTATTGCAATTTATTTCTAGGTATTCCTCAAGTTTTCATGAAATAGAAAAGTTCTCTAATAGTTGAAAAGTAGTACTAAAATAGGGAAAGAGTAATGGTTGTCTTATAGGCTTCTCATGTATCTAACTGTATTTTTGTATGAGAAGTATATGTATCTTTTAAATTTATGTTCATTGAAATGAGATCTTGGTCATTGTTTTTATAATGTTTCCTAAAAATTCTAAGATCTTCGATTATGAGAAAAGTGTGAAAGTATATCAAAATGTTTCAATGTATGTATCCCAACATGGTTCCAATACAACCATGATTTGTAATCAACCCCAATTGTGTAATCTAAAAAGTAATTTTATTTCTAAGAGGTATGGAGCCCTAAATTTCAGTGGTATTCATGGTTTCCCAAATCATATATCAACTAAAATCATAAATAAGATATCAAAGTTTAGTGGACAAAAGTTTGAATCAGCAGACAAACATCTTCAGAAATTTAGTGACTTAGTGGATGATTATGACATAGATTGTGAGGATGTGACCATGAGATTAATTGTACAATCTCTGAAGGATGAGGCCAAACATTGGTTTTCATATTTTTCTACCAGGATCAATCAATTCATGGGATGAGTTCAAAGCTATCTTCAATGAACAATTTGGTGGAAGAATTTTTTAGGTTTACGTTATTAATGAGTTCATGGATATCCACATTAGAAATGGTGAGTTGATTCTTGAGTTCAACCTCATATTTATGAAGGCCTTAAAAAGGATTCCTAATAATTGTAGACCTCGGGATACAATGGCATTAGTTGTATACTTGGGTGCATTTGACAAGAAAGTGAGTTACAAATTGAGAAATGAAGAGCTAGAGAGTTTACATGAGGTCTTTCAGATTGCAATGAATATTGAGAAGGTTTCCAAGTATGGGATGATTAGAAGGCTTAAGCCCAAGAATAAAGCTTCATATGCAACTGAAAGGGGCAGCTCAAAGGTTAGCAGTGGTATTCCAAGCAATGACCAATTTGATGTCCCAAACTTTATTTCAACTAAAAATAATGTTAGTGGCCTTGCAAATGTTATTCATGAACCAATTAATGATGGAATGTACATGAGTGAATCAGATGTATTTCAAAATCCAATTACTTCTAATGTACCTATTCGAGATCGTGGATATGAATAGGCATTTAATATGCAAATGCCTGAAAGAATCATTCCAAGTGAACATCAGCTTGTTGTCCCTAATCAAATAGAATTCATTGATACAAATTAGATTGATTCTCAAAACTTTTATCAACAATATATAGATGCACTTGACTCTATAGCACGTCTTTAGGCTTTGATTGACCAGAAAACAAGGAGGGTTTTAAACAATGAAGACATTATATTAGTAGAGATTTGAGGATAGCCTCATATTGACTATGATGCAAGTGAAATATTCAAGGGTATTAGAATTCATGAGATAATGCAGTCGCTTGGGTATGAAAATCAATTAAGTGAAGATCATTATGTGTGTACCAAATTTCAAAGTCTTGTCAAGAGTAATTATAATACCATGGATCCTCCTTGTGTGCCTTCATCTCGTGATGTGAATTAGGTTCCTTATTGTCCTAATATGCACAATAGCCTTTATGAATCAGATTTAGATTCATTTGCAACACCAGAATATGCAAGTGACTTGTATGATGCTCATGATGAGTGTAATGGTGTTGATTCTCACCATATTGTCCCTATTTGTGAAGACAAACATACTACTCATCACTTAGTTGTTCAAACTAATTTGAGTGAGATAGAAATAGATTCATTCATTATACACAAATATGATATTGATATAAAAGTGTTTAACAATTCTTTTTCATCAATGGTTAGTCTAAATGAGCATTGTGTTGATCATGTCGATCAAGAATCCATGACAATATCCATGGAATGTTTTAGTGATCTTGAGGAGTCTTCAAACCTTGAAGTTTCAGATTTTCATGAGGAAAAGCCATTTAATCAAATAGAGAGTGTTTCTAAATTTGGACGTTTCATTGAAAGTTTCAATGCCATAGAAAATGATGAAAATCATGAGTCTGAAGATGTAAATATTTTTTATGATATGGAAATGTTGTTTGAATATGTGGAAACTAATGCCATTGATGATAGAGTTTTTTGTGTGGACATCAATGATAAATTACTTTCAAATGTATATGAACCTACATTAGAGTACTTTCACGAAGAGATGATTGAAGAGTTGGACAAGAAATCTGATTGTATGATGAAATCGGAGCTAGATGTGTTTATGTTTGATGTGAATGTTGATAACATAAGCATGGATTATGGTATAAATTTAATGATCATATGGAGTTGCCTCTTGATAAAATATAATGCAATGATTTTGATCAAGTTTTTTGTAGTGCAACAACTCAAGTCAAGAAGATTACCATGATGATGATGATGATGCTTGTAATGAGCTACTTTTTTATTTGTTTGAGCCATCCAATAAATTTGTTTATGTGGAGATAAATGAAGGTTCGGAGTGTGGATCAGATTGTTTATTTATTCCAAAGATGTATTTATTTCTACAAGAATGGGACAATAAGGATGTTGATGCCTTGTGTCTAGAAGATACTGAAAGGAATGAACATGTTGAAAAATTTGAATGTTTTGATGTATGTCCTTACCTACATATGAAGATGCAATCTTACAATGAATCAACATATGAGTATTTTTTTTAATACATCTGAGGGTTCATTGTGTGGTTTACAATCTAACGATCATGAAAGTTCCATGAGTTGTGTGAAAGATTGTCATGAAATTAGATTTGATGATACCAACTACATGGTAAAGAATGAGTGTTTCAATTTTTCATTCCAGCTGGATGATTTTTTTATAAAGCATGACGGTGGTATTGGTGATAAAGGATACCACATTAAATATGAATATGCACTGTATTATGGGTATGAAAAATGAATCTCAGATTGTGATATATTTCAGTATGTGCATAATTTTTTGACACCAATAAGTGTTAAGTGTGTTGCCAATGAAGAGTATGGTGAAAGGATGGATAGTGTTAGTTGTAGTATGTATGATTAGATGCATTTCAGTGATTTTTTTAGATTGGTCATATTGTTACATGATGAGAATCAAATTTATGACAGGGGTAAGTATTGGATTTTCATTTTTGTTGGCTCGGGGCCACCACGTGAGGTTTCAATCTAAATTTCAAAACATAGCATTCAATGAATAAGAAACCCAATGAATAAGGTATTTGGTTTGCACACCAGAGATCTGAATTTTGTTATGTCTGCAAGGGGAAGGTATCCCCAAGAAAGAGCCACTATTGGGACCTTCAAAATTTTGCAAAATTTGAAGGGACCATGAGGAGAAAATTGGTTGCAGCACTCAGAAATACTCCTACAAATTCTTTCTAAGTAGCCCACTTTGGAGATGAATATCTTGACATCCTTTAATTGTCTTAAGGAATCACCTTGGGGTCATGTTCACATGTTATTGGTGAGTGTCCATGACCATTTTCAACCTCCCATGATCAAATTTGATGTGTTTTTGGGGAACCTTGGGGGTTCAAAGTAGGTTTGTTGATTTCACACTATCAAATCTTCCAGAGTAGATATTTTTAGAATGTGGCATTTTGCTACTAGTAGGTTTTCAAGTCAAGATAATAATTCCCAGAAATTGTATACATTTCAATGATCCCCCATGTCAATTTCTAGAGCCCTGTGAATCCATTTTCTATTTTATCAAGGTCAAATGTAAATGCAATTTATCCAGGTTTGTTATCAAAACATTGTTAAAACTACCAAAGTGACCCAACAACTTGATTTTTATTTCATGACCTAATGACCTGCAGAGAATTTTTTAGTGGCGAATCTTCGCCAATTGGTGAATTCCACGCGAATAGTGAGGGGCAAAATCATGGTCAAATCGCCCAGAATTTCGGGGTTAATGGCACACTATAGAATCTGGCTTCGCCATTGACCACACACCGTCAACGTGCATGCCTATAATATTCGCCTAGAATCACTCAGACGTGGGTATTAGATCACCTCCGCTATTCGCCAGCAATAGTAAAACGACCACGTACCCATGACCTAATTTGCCAATGGTGAATTAAATGTTCATTGCACGCGTCAGCCAAATTCGCCAATATCAATTAAAACATTATAAGCATTCGAGGACCCATTTCGCCCCGCTTAAATTAAATGTTCATTGCACGCCCGCGCAATTCGCCAAAAATGCAATCATGGATTGTTATAAATACACTCTTTCTTACAATTTGTTCGTGTCTGATTAGTAAATTGGGAGCTCTCGAGTCTCGATTCGCATTCCACAAATTGAGTTGGAAAGTCGAAGTTCATTGTAGGGCAGAGGGCCAGAGTTACAATCCTGCAACACAGGCCCAGGCATTCTTGATTCCTGATTCAGAGAATTGAGAAGGCATAAAGGTGAGTAATCATTTATTCATACTTGATAGTATTATTTTTAACTTTTAATTCATAGTGAGAGGTCAAGACACAAGATGTCATAGTCAGACATGGGTGAGACTCCTCGGGGTGGCGAAGGGATTGAGATGTCACACAAGGGTGAGACTGAGACTCCTCAGGGTGGTGAAGGGATTGGGATGTTAGACAAGGGTAAGACTCCCCAGGGTGGTGAAACTAAAGGGATTGGGAGGCCATCAAAACACCCAAAACTTAAACTTAAAGATAGTACCATAAATTCTTTTTTTGGAATTGCCAAAGTTTCTGGTCCATCAACTTCTGTAGTTGCAAAACCCATTCACAGTAGCTCACCACCACCACAAGGTGGGATTGTCATTGAGTTAAATGCATCAAATGAGGATGACAATACCGACACGGTAGAAGATGTTCTAAGGGATACACACAATGAGATAATTCACTCAGATGCAAATGCTAGTACTGAAGATGATGTTGGTAGGAAGAAAAGAAAAAGGAAAGTAAAACTGGGGCGAGAGTGGGAGATGACAAGGAGTTTTAAGATTGATTGGGTAGCAATGTACCCATTCATTGAACCAGTCCCAAACAATGATGAACAACCAATAGAATGCAGGTGTAAGATTTGTAGCTGGAAAACTAAAAGAGAGAAGAAGATGCAGCTAAAGCTTGACACCATAGAAAAGCATACTGGTAGGGTTTATGAAAAACAGATCATAGACGGAAAGGAAACATGAGTAGTAAGATGGAAATCAAAGGAAGAATGTCTTCATGTTAAGTATGCCATGGAATATGAAGAGCATAACCACAAAATGACACTGATTCGTAATAGTGGATTTGGAAATACAATCAAGGCTGGGCTTGAACATGCAGTGAAAGATGCAAACCTGGCAAAGACTGTTTAGATGAGTGTTGTTTTTCATATTATGTCAAGAGGGCGTCCTATGAAAGATTTCCTAGAATTTAGTAATTTATTATCTTTTTTGAATGTTCCTCACTATCTTATGTCACATTGGTCAATAAACGTTGGATGGGAAATGGCAAACTGTCTCGCTAAGGTGGAAAAGCAAAATTTACAAGAGAGTGTAAAAGAGTCAAATTTCATTTCATTATCCAGAGATGAATTTACTACAGTAGATAACACTGCTTGGGTTTGTATGCATGTGTATACTGTAAAAGAACACGTCTATCGAGCTCATCTACTCTGTGTTCATAAAATGAGGGGCAATTCAACAACAGAAAATTTATATTTGGAAGTTAAGAAAGCTTTGAATGAAATTACTGGTATGGATGACTTGACAATTGCCAAGAATTTGGTGTGTGTTGGAGCCGATGGAGCTGCAGTAATGCAAGGTCAAAGGACCGGTCTTTGTGCAAGATTACAAACTAGTATTACACCATACATGGTTGGCATTCACTACATGGCCCATCAAATTAATTTAGCATATAGAATTGCAAGCAATTTCCCTACAATGTCAAAAGTTGAAGATCTGGTCCACGAGCTCCACTCATACTTCTGCCGAAGTCCTAAACATTTTGCAGAATTTCAGATTTTTGCTGAGGGAGTAACAGGAGGAAACAAGCTTCTCAGGGATGTTGAGACCAGATGGATCTCCTTGCATGGACCAGCGGAACGAATTCTAACAAAATATCAATCCTTGATCAGACTAATGTATGAGCAACGCCTCACAGTAGACAAAGCTCCTGATCTCTTACATAAGTTAAGTGATATAGAGACTCTGTTAACTTTAGCTAGTCTTCTCCCCATGTTGGATTCAATGAACAAACTTGTTAAGAAATCCCAAGACAAAACTATGTATATCAATGAGTATAGCACTCTACGTAAAATGACATGCTTGAGCCTGGATGGTCTATATTCAGATCTAACAGGGCAAAGCCCAATTTTTTTTAGGTGGCAGATAATTACAGATTTGAATCATGCTAAAAAAAATTACATTTCAATACAAAAAATGAGTTATGTGTCTTTGTAAATGGATTTCAGATACCAATGCACCAATCTAAGACGGGCAAGCGAGGCAAAGCACTACCAGTTAAAAAGGAAGATTTTGACAAAATTGTTAAATTTGTTAGTGATAATTTGAAGTCTATTGCATATGAACTTTCAATTGAGATTCATGAAAGATTCCCTCAAGAAGAAATACTTGAAGCCATGGGTTGTGTGTATCCTCAATTTTGGCATTCAATTGGAGATAATCCAAAGGATGCAAAGATGTTTCATAAAAAACTAGAGGAATTGATATTGACATTTTCAAAAGATGCATATTGCAATGGACAGCCAATAGAAGGAATTTTAAATTCAGATCATCTTAGAAAATAATGTAAACAGTTTGCATTGGTTATGAAACAACAGTTGGTTAACTTGGAGAATCCATTTGAACCTGGATCAATCACAAGGCTTTGGAAAAGGATAGATCAAAGTGAAGCATTGCGTATTGCAATACCAGAATATTTGAAACTTGTTGATTTATGTCAAACAATGATATTGGGGTCGGTGGAAGATGAGAGAGTTTTCAGTGCATTAGGGCTTTTGAAATCAAAGATCATAAACAAATTAGACAAGAATGTGGAAACTTGCTTGAGGTTGTTTGTAACCCAGTATAATGTTAGAGATTTTCTATATGATAGGGCACTGGCAATCTAGAATTCCATGCGTGAAAGACGAGGGGTGTGCAACACTTTAAAAGCTGGTGGTGCTACTGCTAGTGCTAGTGCTGAGACAAATGAATATGATGGATTGCAAACTTAGAGTCAGCATGAAGACGAAGACATTTTTGAATACCCGACTCAGAATGAAGATGAATCTGTTAGTACTAGTCAATTTCAGAATCTTGAGTCCATTTGGGATATAGAATAATAGAAGCCTCGGACAGTCGGACTGAGTCACTGAAGTGAATTAGTAGTTTTTCTTCTGCAGCTAAAATGAGCCAGGTGACGAGTGGTACTGGAGGTTCCAAGCCCAAGCCCAAGGCCATGACAAGTGGAGCAGGAGGACCTCGAGGTTCCAAGGCTAGTGCCACTGAGGAAATGATGGTTAAGAAATACAAAGAAGAATTTGTAGATTTGATGCCAGGGACTTCCGTTGCTTTGAATACAAATCATTTGGCATGGAGAGATTTATGGAGCCAATGCAAAAACCCTACCACGCTTAATATGATTGGTTCTGCTCTGTTTCGTTATTTCTGGAAAAACAGGGTTAAGGGTGTCCCGATGTCAAACCCTTGGGATTTAAATATGGCAAAGTTAATTGTGCCAGATGTGTATGTTAATGTGGATTTGATCAAAGAGTTGGCCAAACGCTATTGCCCAATATCTACGGTAATCAAAAGAAAGAACCAGTCTACCCTAGTTTTAATTAACAGAGCTAGCTTTGTTGAAGCTTTCCAGATTATTGGTGTTGCATGTACAGATATAGATTTGGAGCAGATTGCAGAGGATTATGACAAATACAAAGGTGTTATCAAGAAGCATGCAATGCCCAGATACATGCCTAGGGTGAATAGGAAGCCGATTATAATTCCAGATTGTATCAAACCACCATTTGACATGACACCTTTCCACCATTATATGCATTGTACAATCTATGGATTATGCAGAGTGTTGGGTTTTGATGGAGATTCAATAGTGTCAGTTGAATTACTGATTATGGCCATGGACATTCAACACCCAGATGTTAACAAAGATTACAATTATGTGGGCTCTGTGGTTGAACACATTCATAATGCTCTAATTGAAATTCAGAGTGGTGGTGCACCCAGCCCTACATTCAAGCATTATTCATTGCTGATGCATTTAATCTTGTTCTATAATGTTGAGTTCATGGATAAAGAATTGGAGATTTTCAAAGAATAATTGGGTGTCTTAATGCCAATACAAAGATGGACCCAGGTTTGGGACAGTAGTTCTCCCCATTCTTCTTTCCTTTTCTTTGAAAATTGGATGTTTCGCCAATTATGGAAATGCTAGGAATAAATAGGGAACGATTGTCAATTAATGTTAGGAGAGTTTTGAGACCTTACCAGTATGTTCCAAACTGACCTATTTCACATAACTGGGGGGGCATTTATGTTTTTGATAACTTTACTGTGATCAGAGTCTATGGGTGTCCTCAACCTCCCCATATTTTACAAAAATTTGTTCCAATTAGAATTGTTTTTATGGAGTTTATCTGGCAATTGACCCTAGTTGAAAAAGAATACCTTGACAAACACAGGAAGGTTTCTCTTCTTCCTAGGCTTTGGGTTGCGTCTGATTTTACCATTGGTAAGAGTTCCTTTGATGAAGTAAACAATTTCCTTAAACAAAATAGGTTGGTTAATGCTGTGTCTAGATTATGTGACCCTGAACAATTTATTAAACTTGCATTGCCAAAAATGACACCTTGGGCCAACATAAAGGACCATGAACCATTGGATGATGAAGATGTGGTTTGAAATTTGTTGAGAAAAGATGAAGTATAAGAAAGGAGAAGAAAATGGAAAAATTTGATGAGAGTTGAAGCAGAATTGAAGGCTGCTGGCCCTAGTTTCTCAGGTTTTTGCCCTGATAGCCCGTACCTGGAGAGGATTAACAAAATGCCGAGTTTATATGAAACTTTGATGGAACAAATGCCTCAAATTCTAGAAGTGGCTGCTCAGCAACAAGACCCCCAAGATGGACATTCTTCACATGGAAAGAGGCCACTTAGTGTGTATGTTGATGATGTAGAGAGTGTGGATGAAGTTCAATCTACCCGAGTGCCAGCTGCAAAAAAACAAAAAACCACTGAGGTCGGTACAATTGTGAGGAGAGACCCTGCTAGAGCAATTGTTATAGAACAAGGACACTACTTTCATCAAATAAGGACACATCTCAGAGAAGCAGGGCAGAATGAAGAATGGGGAGAAACAAACAAAGCCCTTGCTCAAGGCTTTGATGAGCGTGTGATGTTGTCAAATGAGTTCATGAAAGATGATGACTTTATTAAGTCGGATGAATTTAAAAAAATTTTGACAAGGTTGAAACAAAATCAATTAAAACAAAATCTGATCATAGAGGAAGCAAATGAAGAAAAGAAAGAGGAGATCATCAAGGCACTGCAGGAATATGATCCTGACAGGGAGGAAATATCTGTGGAACAAGCAAGACAATTGATAGAGTACTAGTATGATTATGATGCCTGATTGGGATATCCAGTCTATTTTTATTATTGATCAGATTAGGAAGCAAGAGGACCCAATGTTTAAAACTGAATTTGAAATTGGAGATGTAATAAGAGGATCGGGATTTAATCCTAAGTCAAAGACACTTGTTGCTTGGTCTTTGGCCCCTTCCATTCAAAAGCCCCACCTTCTAAATATCCAAGTAGAAAAGAAAGCTGACAGAATGATCTAGAACTTGCAGAACGTAACTGACACGGAGATTGCCTCATTTTTTACTCAAGTTTCTTTCATGAATTTATCAAAAACAGAGGATTTGTCAAGAAGATACACAGAAACATATACCCAATTGATTGCATTGTCTAAAAAATATGAAGAGACACTGATGAAGAAGGGCGCTCTGGAGGAAGAGTTAGTGGAGTTGAAAGAAAAAAATTGCAAATGAGCCCCCTCCAATACAAATTACAGAACAAGTACAACAAATACCAGCTGATGTGACAGCAAAAATGGAGGAATACACAGGGAAATTTGAAAAGCTTGAAAAGGAAAAAAATGTCAAGGCTATCTCTATTGTGTCAGGAATTCGGAAACACGGGATTAATGTATTGAAAGAAAAATTGATGGTAGTGCATGATTTGCACATTTCTTTGAAAGAGGCAAGCAAAACATCCTCTGAGGTTGTCGCTTTTCTTGGACCTTTGTTCAATGTTTGGTCAGGAAGAAGCAGATTAATGGATAAGCTAGATACTGCAATGATGTATAGTGACGAGTTCCCTCCCAAGATTAGTGACACTATAGACATGGTGGAGGTAATGAATGTAGCTTATGCATTTTTCACAAGGATGTGCTTATAAATGAAAAATTGCAGACATTTGGGGAAGGTTATAGTAAATTGGTGCCTTCAATTTATGGTAGTAATGGAGATTTGAAATCAGTTTCTGATTGGACCAGCGAATTTGATTTGATTCTGGAGCAAGAAGAAATAATCAAGCATGTAAATGAACAGGTTGATGCTGATTTCCTTAATGGTCTGCTTGATTCAATGTTCAAGGTTGAGGTTGACCATGCAAAGTTTATTGTTGAGTCCAGGGCAGTTATAGATGCCAGATGGACAGATTCAGTTGCAAAGTTGGAAGAGGTAAAGGAATCTAGTTGGCCAACAGACAAAGAGGTGGACAGGTGGAAAGCCATGCTAAAGCCAAAGAAGAAATCTTAGGTTGAGGTTGCTACCCAAGATTCCTCACAGTAATCCTAAGCTTGTTGAATCCTCGGGTTGAGGTTGCCACTTTTATTGATCAATGATGTTGAACTTGAAAACTCTTATATAGTTATAATAGCTCAACTGTTCAAGAATTTGATAAGTGCATAGTTGAATAGCATTGTGAATTTACTTTCTGATATCATTATGAATATAATATCAATATCATTTGCAGTTTGAGATCTTCACATAATTGTCTTTGTGTTGAATTTATGTTTTCACTGTGAATTGAATGGTCATGGGTTTTTCAGTTTACATATGAATCTAGGTTGTGTATGTAATGGCATTATTCATAATTTCATTCGGCATTCCTATTTATCTGCAAATGAATCTTATTGAAGTTTATTATCAGGTTGTCTTTGAATTGTAAGTGACTGTATGCCCTAGGATAAGGAACTGGTCTGTTGTCTTGATGTTTTACTAATTATGTTGTATTCATATCTATTGTGGTGTTTAATACTTTCATTCTTAATACTCTTATGATTTTATATGCTATGGATGTTTATGTAATATATATGGAGGTGTTCTATGACTATGTCTATAAATTTATAATCCAACCACCAATTACAATGAGGTGAATCCTTAATATGATTCCAGACTAACAGAAATTTTGCATTCCTAGGCATAATAGGATTAGGAAGCATTAAATGAAAAATTACATACACCATAACAATGCAACAAATGAAAAAAGTTAAATCTCATGATTTTGATCATTTGAAAGAGATAGAATTATACACAAAATAAATTTATATATAACTCCTTCAAGAACCTACACAAAGCTTGACACTAAATGCTTTTCATTTGCTCTATGTGATCAATAAAATAGTAGAATGAAATATTCATTGAAACTATGATAGAATTATACACAAAATAAATTTATATATAACTCCTTCAAGAACCTGCACAAAGCTTGACACTAAATGCTTTTCATTTGCTCTGTAAATGACTATACAGTATACAAGTTGCTCCCTTTACCTAGAGTCTAGAATCACTACTGGAACCAAAAAAGGAACCCCAATGACTATACAACTTGCAAAAATGCTTGAGCCATGCTATTATCACCCTAATGCCTTCGGATGGAATGTGAGATGTTACGTTCTGTCCAATAGATCATTTCCAAATAGAGGAGGAATCCTTCATGCCCAGGAACAGAGACAATGGAAAGAGGAGCTCGAACCTTCATGCCCACGATCAGGGAAAGTGGAAACAGGAGCTTTAGGGTAAATGTAATATGTTGGGGAGGGGTTGCAGCTTCCATGTCGTCACAAAGATGACTGGCTACCACTCCCCACCAAAACAAATCCTTCTTTCATTCCTCTGCGGGCTCCTTCTTCAAACCCCTTGCCATCCTATGGCAGAGTAGAAGCAGAGGATGTGCCATGCTTGGCCTTTCTTGACAAGAAAAGGCTTTCACACCCCCTCTGGCAATCCTTCTCACTTTCACAACCCCTCTGACAATAAACAAACCCACACAAAAGAAAACAAAAAAACACCCATCCGGTATCATAGAGAACACAACAACTCCATGCACGATCCTGCTCAAACATCATCTTCCTTTCTGAGGAAAAAACCACTCTCAGAAAATGAAAAAGGTTTCTTTTCTGAGTTTCTCTTCTACCAATTAAGTCACCACTCCATTGTATTTATAAAATTTTCACACTTCATTTGGTGATGCTCATTCACGTGAAAAATCATCATTTTGGTGTTTTTCAACATGACTGTAGACTCTAGAAGTCATGCCTATCAAATCCACTGCATCCTGCTAAGGCTCATCTATTGTGAATGATTTTGTTCGGATTTTATTCCTCCTTGATTGGACAAATTTTGCTTCAGAATCCCTGACAACAAGCAACCTGAGCTCTTATTTCTCAGAGAAATCCGTGATCTCCCATCTCTAACTCAGAAGCTATCAAATCCTTTTATGCCTCTGAAACCGTCATCCTCGCTTGTCTAATCAACCTCGACTCAAGAGAAACCTTCAAACTAGTCCCTCAGGAACGAGTCAGCATCCAAGCCTTAAAAATTTTAGGTTGCGAGCTAGCGACCAAATAGTTTGTGGTTAAGTTTTATGGTTATCACCAACTCACGAGGTAAAATGTCTGAAGACGTGATCAAGCCATGAGCTAGTGACAAGTTGGTTTGGGTTTACATCGCGAGGTCTCTATCTTTTTGGGTGTTAGCGTTTTTGTTACCGAGTTGGAGATTGTTAGTGAAATTGCTTTGGTCGCGAGGTCTCGAGTTGGTCTAATGTCATACATTATAGCCGCGAGAGTTAGTGAGTAACTCATTTCATACAGTTGTCGCTAGCTCTCATGTTTGTTTAATGTTAGAATTTTTAGGTCACGAGCTAGCGACAAAACAGTTTGTGGTTAGGTTTAATGGTTATCGCCAGCTCGCGAAGTTAAATGTCTGAAGACTTGATCAAGCCGCGAGCTTGCGAGTGAAGTGCTAGCGGTTAAGAGATAAATAGTTTTATGTTGGCGAGTACGCGACAAGGGTTACAGTTACCACTATCTCCAAGTCGCTACAGTGACGAGGACTTAACATTTGTGGTCGAGAATTGGCGAGTGCTAGTTCAGTTTCCCTCAGTCGCTAGATCTCAAGGTTACGAAGGCTTAGCATTTTCAGCTTGCGAGTTGGAGATAGAGAGAGTCGTAAGGGCTTGTCGCTAGGTCACGAGATTTTCTAATGTGTAGTCTTCCAGGCAGAGAGTTGACAACTGTGTGCCACGTGTTTTAATGACTTAAAGTTAATATCTTGAAATCGCCAATATATTTTTTTTATGGTTTGAAAATAGCTTGAAATCACCAATATTTTATTTTTATGGTTTGAAAATAGGTTGAAATCGTGAATATTTTTTTTTAATGGTTTGAAAATAGGTTGAAATCGCCAATGCAAATATTTTTCTGGTTTTAAAAACATTACAATTCGCCCATGCAAATATTTTTTGGGTTTTCAAAACATTACAATTCGCCAGGATTTTTCACAAACTTTGAGCGATCATGGCTAATTCGCCAATGGAGATTATTATTTTTCTCCGTAAACCGCAAAAATTTGCCAGTAAAATTAAAATTTTCCTCGGAATTATACAACTTTCGCCAGGTTTTTATACCTTGTCCAAGGGAGGGGTTTCTTAAAGTTTTCCCTAATGACCTGCATGTCAAAAGCATTGGTTCCTATGATTCTTCATATTCATATGCTCCCGAGCCTGGTTGCAGATCCCCATCTCTTTTTTTGGTATTTTTTTGAATTCAAAACCAAACTAACTGTGCAGAGGTTTAAAATTAGCCTGTTCCACAAATTTTTAGAGGAGGCATCTTTTGCTATTAATATTTTGTATATCTAATGGAATTACAAAAAATCCCTTGACACACATACTCACTATACATTGATGAATCTTTCCACCCAATGGCGGCTTCCTAGAGTAAGATTTGATATTTTTTCAAAGCAGTGACTCGGCAAGGTTTAGATAGGTTTCAAAATGTGCAATTTCAAATATGCTTGAGTAGGCAAATTTAGGCATTGAATTTTTTTGCCTTGGGTATCACCATGTGCACCCATTCAACATATTTGATTCTTTGTATAACATTTAACATGTGTGCTAGATTTTAGAACCTAGGGATAGGGTTTGATCAATTTTCGAAAGCATTTCTAGAGGCTACCTGGGTTGTGTTGGTCATAGAGCAAAGATGTCAAACGTCAACTTTAAATGACAACCCGTTTAATCTTTTGGGTCCAAAAAGTGTGTAATGATGATTCCATAATATTTTTAGGTCCAGGTGTTCATTAATGAAATTTTTTTAAGTTGGGCCCACAAAGGGACCCGACTTGCTTTTATATCTTCACCATGTTATTACTGAGTTGGTTTCATGGAGTCAATTATTTAAGTCAATTGTGATTTAAATAACGATAATGTAGTTTATGTACAAAGTTAAAATTGCATTTCAAGATGTAATTAAATAAGTGATGGAGCCCACATGAACCTTGCAAAATAGAGGAGTGAATAATGAATTGCAAGATAAAATTATTCGTTAGAGATTTGAGCCCCTGCAACTCTGCATATAAAATAGAAAATTTCAAAAGCATGTGTGAGTGTGTAGGCTATACCTCGCACCCCTGCAAAGAAATTAGGGCAAAGGAGAATATAGCACAGGGATGCGGGAGGCCTCTCAAATCACCATGCAAAAGGGAAAACATATCAAGGTTCGTAGTATTTTGGGCTAGATGACTCAAGATTCACAAGTGTAGGGATGTGTAAAGCATTGAAAATGGTGCGTAGTTGTTGCACAAAGGAGAGGATATACTTTTTATGAAAGATATTCATAGTAGGTCTGTGTTGGGTGCCAATAAAATAGGAATCCAGTCTCTTTGTGTGTTGGTTTAGTAGCAATATCCATCAAATGAAATCAGCTTGGTGGAACACGCATTAAGAATGCAGTGAAAATATTGTCAAAAGCTAGTGTAAATGGGATTACTTTGAGCTATGATGGAGTATGTTTCTGAAAAATAATGAAATTCCTTAATCATTCCTCGAATGTGATAAAATTCTTTCAAATCAATCATTTGTGTTATTCATTGAATAGTTATGGTATTTATGTGCATATTTTCTATACACTTTTTGGTATACACTTTTTGGTGCGGGGGTCTATGATTCAACAAAAAAATGCAATGTCTATAATTTATATGTGTATGGAATGAAGCTCGAATGAAGTGTAGCATCCTATTTCCTAGGTCCATGTGAATTATTTTGGTGTGCCTTTTCCCATTTTTGACTACCCAATGCGTAGGGTATTGTAAGGCCGAAATCTTGTAAGTGTGTTGGAGAATGAAGCTACTGATTGCAAAAATGAGGACATTTCATATTTTAATGCTTATGATGTAGAAAGTGTAAAGCGTGGGTAAATGGTGTGCAACCAATATGGTGGAGAATAGGGTAACATCTTTCAAATCAATGGGTTTGAGAAAACGTAAGGAGTTGTAGTTTGAGAGTGAGGGTACCAAATAAGCATATGATGTTGAAACGGCATATGATGTTGAAACGCCAATGAATTTTTAAGATGTCAAACCAATATGCATATAAAGGAGAAAAATGTAATTATAAAATGATTGTTCAATGGAAAGGGTAATTATTTGCACTTAAAGAATGCATGGTTTGACAACAACCATTTATTTTCACCAGAGTGAAAATATCTCAACAAAGAACTTTGTGAAGTCAAAATGGACAAAAACTTTTCACCCAAATAAGAGTAATACGCAACAACAAAGTAAATATTTTCACTTATGTGAAAAATATTCTATGGTAAAGGCAAAAAATGTACAGAAGTTGGGAAATTAATTTCACTTACATAGTGCAATATGTCACAATTGAGTGCTATTCAGCAAATGAAGTGTTTTCTGAAAGGTATTATTATGAGAGGGGTAAATTTTCAGCTATAAGTGAAAACCAAGTCAATTGTTATTTTCACTAGCATAAGGAAATTAGTGTTACACGGGTATTTGTTATCAAGAAGAACTTATCTTTACGGTAACATATTGTGAGGGAAAAGATAAATGGACTTAAGTGGAAAAGATGTGAATTTCTATTGAAAATGACTATCGAGTGGAGTATCATTTTTTGAAAGGGGGATAATGTGCAACATGTGAAATATTTTTACAGGGAGATAAGAAAATGGAACAATAGAATGCAATAGTTTGCATTTTTTAGTCGAGCGGTCGATGGAAGGCGGGCGGTCGATGGAAGGCGGATGGTTCCAGGATTCAAATTTGAGCGGGAATTCTGGATCGGCATCGGGACAGCATGCGGCAGATAATTCAAAGATTCCTGCAGAAGGAGAAGGTTCAGATGGTAAGGACCCCGATGATCTCGTGAACTTGGGGGACCCAGGGGGAGGATCAACACCACGTGAAGAGCAGTTAGCACTAGAGAGCAAGAAAGGGCAAGTTCAAACTTCAAAAACAGAAGACGGCAACTCGGAAGGAGCCCAAGGACAGCAAACGACTTGTGTTTCAGAGAACATGGTGGAAGGTAAAGATCATCCGGAAAAGGTTCTTTTGTCAACGAACCCTAAAGGAGGACCCAATGGACAGACATGTAAGTGGTCCTCGTTGTTTCGGGTAAGCCCAAAGGTAAATTCTCATCGCCTCCTGTTAAAAACTCCTCGAATGTGTCTCAAGGCAAGTTTGCTATCATGGTTCCTGACCAAATCATTGATCAAAACATCGCTAGAATGGAAAACACTTTGATTGGTTATTTCTTTGGATCTAGACCTAACATATAAATAGTTCGTGGATTTGTAAAAAGAAAGTGGAACCTGAAAGGTCAGGTAGATGTGGTAGCAATGAACAAATGTTGTTTATCCTTATCCTTTTCTTGTGATGAGGATAGAAGAAACATTCTTTGTAGTGGGTCTTGGGCAATAGGCAAATACATCATGTACATCCAAAAGTGGTACCCTAATGTAGCGAAAGGAAAGAATTTTTTGGCCCAAGTCCCGGTGTGGGTCAAACTCCCTAGGCTCCCAATGGAATTCTGGGAGGAAGACGTTTTTGCAGGAATTGCCAATACCTTTGGGGAGATAATCGCCATTGATCAGATCATGACTTCTAGAAGAAGGCTGATCTATGCAAGGATCTGTGTTGGAGTTGGACCTGACACGAACTTGCCAGAGGAAATAGAGATAGAATCAAAACTGGGGAAGTGGAAGCAGAACATTATTTATGAAACAATCCCCTTCGCTTGTTATCATTGTAAAAAAGTCAGACACTGGGCAAAAAAATGTCCATCTAAAGAGGGTAAACCCCATACGCAAACTAAGGTTTGGAAAAAAGTGGACAAGCCACTAAAAGTTTGGGATTCCAATGACCCTGATCAGGAGAAGCAGTCCCAAATAGTAAGGGTGGAGGAAGAAATCACTAGTGAAGTGGGTAATGAACCAAAGATTCAGATGTTGGAATAGGGTGTTGTACACAAAGAAAAAGACAACACTCAGCAAGAGGATCAGAAAGAGGACAAGACAGAGGTAGAGAAAACAGATAAACATCCCATAGATAATAGAGAGGAAGGAGATAACTTCAACCTTGTCTCAAAATCTCAAGATCAAGATAAAGAAATAGACTGGTTCCAAGAAGCCCAACCTGATACCATTTTGGGCCAAGGGCTATCAGAAATCTCATTAACCACCCTAGTAAAGGGAAAGCTGGCTAATTCGGAGGAACAAGATCCAAAATGGGGAGATGAAGAGGACATAAAAAAGGCACTAGGGAAGAATGAATCAAAGCAAGGGGACGAAGAAGTTGCAGAGGATAAAAGAAAGAACAAGCAAAAGAAAAAGAGTAACAATAACCCAGTAAATAGCACACTGACTAGAAACACCAGAAGCAAGCTTGGTGATGTGGGAGCGCAACACACTTCTCCAGGAAGACACTCAAATGCCAAAAAAAGAACATTGGAAACAAGCAGGAATTTAGCAGATGGTACCCAAAGAACCATCTTTGAGGCAGGTATTTCTAAAAATCCATGAAAATCATCTCCTGGAATATTAGGGGACTTAATAGTCCTCATAAACATAATTTAGTTAGAAATATGATTAGAGACAAAAACCCTGACATTTTTTTGATTCAAGAAACTAAGATGGTGAAAGATAAAGTTGAAAGTTTGAATATTTTCAAAAATGGAGTCAGCGGAGGTAGTTCAGAAGGTGCCTCGGGAGGAATTGTTACATTATGGAAAAAAAAACAATATAGAAGGAGAGATGTTAATTCAGGACAACAACTTGGCCTATATTAGATTTAAGCACATTAAGAATTGCACTACGTGGGTCCTAACAAATGTTTATGCTCCTAACACTAAGACTGGCCGTAGCGAGATGTGGAGATATCTCACTGGGCTGAGAAGAAGATTTGCTAAGGACAGCTGGATAATTATGGGAGATTTCAACACTCCCCTGAAGGAAAATGAGAAAAAGGGAGGGAGTCATGCTAATCTGGATAGCAGATTGGACCTAATGGATTTTATAAACAATAATGCCATTCATGATCTGGAGTTGCAAGGAGTCAAATACACCTGGACTAATCGAAGAAGTGGTGAGAATTTGATTCATGTCAGACTGGATAGAGCTCTACTTTCCTTAGGCTGGTTTAATCTTCATGAATGTTCTTTATCATCTCACATAAGGGCAAGATCAGATCATTACCCTATAACCCTAATGGCTGAAGTAAAAAATAGAAGGAGACATTTCCCTTATAGATTTGAAAAAATGTGGACTAGACACCCGGATCTGGAAAGTAAGATTAAGGACTGGTGGCAGGTCAGTATTGAAGGCAATGCCATGTATAAAGTGGTCAAAAAGCTTAAGAATATTAAAGATAATGTCAAGAAGTGGAATAAGGACTGCTTTGGGAACATCTTTACCTCAAAAGCATCGACCCTCTTAGAACTCAAGGAGATCCAGGATGAGATACAGCACAATGGTTATACTTATATGTCTAGAAATACTGAAGATTATATTCTGATGAGATATCATGAAATAATAGCTAAAGAGGAAACCTACTGGAAACAAAGATCGAGAAATGTTTGGTTAAAGGAGGGGGATAGGAACACTAAATACTTCCATATGTCCACACTTAGACATAAGGCTATAAATAGAATTGTACAGATTAAAGTGAATGGCAGATGTGTTGAAGATGATGATTCCATGAGCAAGACTGCAATGGATTTTTTCTCTACTCTTCTTGCTAAGGATCAGAATCTGAATAAATAGACCCAAAGGGAACTTCTTGACAGTATACCTACCATTCTAGGGGAAGATCACAATGACCATTTAACTGCCATTCCCTCCCATGATGAAATTTTGGCAGTTGTTAAGTCCTTTGAGGGCAGCAAAGCCCCAGGTCCGGATGGCTTTCCCATGTTCTTCTTCCAAATGTACTGGCATATTATTGGAGATGATGTTACAAGAGCTGTGAAAGAGTTTTTTGGTGCTAGAAAACTTTTGAAAGAAGTTAATGGTACTTTTATAGCTCTTATACCCAAAAAGATGGGGGTTGATTCAATGGATCTTTTCAGACCTATAAGCTTATGCAACTCTCTCTACAAGATTATCTCTAAGGTCCTTACCTCTAGAATTCTCAAATTGCTTCCTTCCATTATATCGCCTTAGCAAAGTGGTTTTGTCTCGGGGAGACAAATTTTGGACTCTATCATCTCTGTTCATGAAAACATCCATTCTCTGGCCTTTTCTAAAAATGAAGGTTTTTTTTTGAAGCTTGACCTTTCTAAAGCCTATGATAGAGTGGATTGGGATTTTATGATGGATGTTCTTTCAGCTTTTGGTTTTAATCCTAGGAGTGTTGGACTTATCAGGCAACTTGTTTCTTCGGCCACTTTCTTTGTGCTAATGAATGACTCCCCCTCTCCTTTCTTTAAAGCCTCAAGAGGTCTCAGGCAAGGGGACCCCCTATCTCCAATGATCTTTATCATCATGGCGGAATATTTGGGAAGATGTATTGGAAAGCTGGTTGAGAAATGGGAGTTTTGTGGTTTGAAACCTTCTTCGACAGATCAAATATGCTCTCATCAGCAGTTTGTTGATGATTCTATAATAATGGGAAAAGCCACTGTGAAGGACGCTAGAAGACTAAAAAAGGCTTTGGACATCTATGGAGAGGCTACTGGTCAGCTTATAAACTGGTCTAAAAGCTTTGTTTATTTTATCAACACCTCGGAGAGAAGGAGGATTAAAATTAGTAACATTCTGAGTGGCCAAATTGGTAGCTTGCCTGCCTCCTATTTGGGGCTCCCTTTAGGTCAGGATCCTCTGGATACCTTTTGGGGAGCCTTGGTGGATAAATTCCATAAAAAGCTGTCTGGATGGAAGGGAGCTCTACTTAGTCAAGCAGGTAAGGTTCAAATGCTAAAAACCACTCTTCAAAGTATCCCTCTCTATGCCATCAGTTTGTTCAGGATTCCTACTAAGTATGCTGAGGCCATTGAAAAAATACAGAGATCCTTTTTATGGACAGGGGTTGAGGAGAAGAAGAGAATGAACTTAATTGCTTGGGAGAAGGTCTGTAAGCCTATGAATAAAGGCGGTCTGGGCCTAAGAAGAATAAGAGACATAAATGAATACCTTATGGCTAAGCAGATTTGGAGAGGATATAGAAATCAAGGAGAGTGGAAAAAAATATGGGACAACAAATATAAAAGCCAATGTCCAAATCTTCAAAGTTTCCTCAAAGCGGAGATTATCCCAATTGGATCCAATATTTGGAAAAATATCTCTAGGACTAGAGACTTAATTATCAAAGGTACAAAATGGAAGTTGGGGAAAGGGAATCTTATTCAGTTCTGGGAGGATCCTTGGCTTATGGAGACCCCTTTAAATGAAAACCTTGAGTGGAACAGATATCAGAACCAATGCAAGGAAAGATTTGGAACCAAGGTGGAGGATTATTGGAAAGATGGACAGTGGAAAGACTTATCTCAAGTGGATCAGTCTTTGGGTAGTTTGAACAAAATCATGAACTCAATGGTGAGGATAAAAGAAGAAGAGTAGCTAATTTGGAAACTCACTACTAGTGGTACTTTTACAGTGGCATCTCTTTATCATCAACAGAACAATAACATGGAAAGTCCATGTTGGGATAAAGCATGGGTGAAAGGCCTTACCCCCAAGATCAACATTTTCTTTTGGATAGCCCTCCAAGACAAAATTCTCACAATAGAGAATATAAGAAAAAGAGGTATCAGCATACCAAGTTTCTGTAGACTCTATAAGAAAAATGAGGAGACAATAAATCATATGCTCTTTCATTGCCCTTTCTCAGCTGATGTTTGGGGAAGTTGTCTGGATCAATTCAATATCAGTTGGAGCTTCCCCAACTCGATTCAGGAGATTTTCAAGTCATGGCATCATCCTTCAAAAAATAGAACTACTACCTTGCTATGGAGAATTGCTTTACCACACATGTGTTGGGGTATATGAAAAGAGAGAAATGACAGGATTTTCAGAGAAAAGTACACTAAGGCTAACATTGTGTTTGAAAAAATAAGAAGAAGCATAGTGGAAAATATGAATATTATAGGTGGTATTGATAATCCTAACACTAAGGAGGATCAACTTGTCTATTAAAAATGGAGATTAAAAGCTCAAGAGAGTATCCAGAGTAACCCTAGAGAGGGAGTGATATGGACCAGCCCACCTAGGGGATGGATGAAAATCAATTTTGATGGGGCTTCTAAGGGAAACCCAGGGGTTGCAGGATGTGGAGTGGTCCTAAGGGATGAATGGGGAATATGTAAAATCATAAAATGTATTCCTATAGGAAAACAGACCAACCATGTTGCCAAAGCCATGGTGGTTTATCATGGGATTATCCTTGCCAAAGAAGCCAAATGCACTAAAGTTTGGTGTGAAGGAGACTCCTTAAACATTATCAATTGTTTAAATATGAAATTCCCATCGTCATGGTCGATTAGTAATGCTATTAAAGCAACAAGGAAAATCAGCAAAGAGTTTGAAATGTGTGTCTTTACACATGTTTATAGGGAGGCCAACTCTTGTACTGATTGGGCAGCCAACCTGGCATGCCAATCGGAAAACATCATCACTAGTTATGGTGAAAAGGAGATTGCAAGTGAAATGAAATCCTTACTCAATCAGGACCGAAGCTATACAAGGCAACGTGGTACTTTTAATCATTATTTCTAATGACCTTTCCGCCTTTTTTGATGCAGGGCTTGCTTGAAGATAATGAGCTATTAAATAGGTGTCATATCATCATTATTTGGCACAGATTATGGGCGCTCTTACAGAATAACTACAGAAACCAGAGGAAAAATTATCAAAACAAGAGAAGGCATTGCAAGGAAGGTGCTGGAAAAATGGGAGGAAACAAGAAGAGATTTGAACCTGCTTCATGCGCTGAATGGAGAAAGAACGAAGAAGTCTGGAGTATCCTTCAGCAGGGGGGGCTCAATGGTTTCATGGAACGACTAAATGGGAAGGACCCCACAATTACCAGTTACTTCATAAATAACTGGAAAAATGGAAAAGTTCTGATTGGATCACATATGATGAATGTTGACGAAGAGGTTATCGCTGAGGCCACGGGGATGACTATCGAGGGTATGAAATTTTACAGGGACAGAGGGATATCAGATAAGGCTGCAGACAAGTTTCCTGTTATGGATGGTGAGAGAAGAAAGATGATCAAAATTGCCAACTCCTACCACTCCCCAAAAAGAATTTGCAAGCCATGGAGGTTTGTCTTATTTGCTTCTACTGAATATATTACTTTAAATGGTAGGTTTACCAGGGCTTATGGACATCACTTTGTCCTTCTTTACCATTTTTGTCATGGTGAAAGGGTTAGCCTTCCCTATTACCTGGTCTGTTCAATGGATCATACTATAAAGGAGATCCAGAAGGACCCTAAAGGCAATCATGCCCTCCACTAGGGGCTCATGGTCCTGGTTTACAAAATGCTAAAGGGGAAGTGCATTGAAAAGCCTATTAAAGGCAAAAATGCCAGAGATGAGACTACGAAAAGTAAGGATAGTGGTTTCAACTTTGATTCTGAGACCGAGGGAGAGTCGGAAGAAACTAGCAAAAAAGGGAGGATTAGGGCTAAGAAGAGGAGGATTATTGTGGAATCTGAAACGTCGAACTCTGAAACTGATTCCCTTGAGGAAAAACCTGTTAAAAAGAGGAAAGGGAAAGCCTTTGGAAAGAAGGCTCAGAAAAAGAACACTAAAAAGGGTAGCAATTCTGATCTCAATTATGTTCTGGTTGAGTCTGAGGAAGAGGATGATGAAAATAAGAGGATTGATAGTCAGGACAAAGAAGGGGAGGGTAACCCTGTTAAGGATAATTTGGAAACCATGGAGACAGTGAATACCACTAGACTGCATAACAAGGAAAAAGGGGGTCAAAGTGACAATGGTGACAAAGATACCATTAAGGCCTTCTATGAGACCATCACGACTCTGGTGAAGGATATTAATAGCTTGAAAACAGATACACAGGCCATGGCAAAAATTACAGTTGGTGACAAGCCCTTGGCGGAGCATGTTAAAGAGTTAGTGGTTGTTCTGCATAATGCACAAGCTATTGAATTTATGGTTGGAAAAATCTTAGCCACAGAGAAAAAGGTCAATGAGATGGGAGATAGAAAGGAAATGGACAACAAACTGAAAGATTTTGGCAGCAGAATTGACAAGTTGGAGCACAATGTCAAGCAGATTGTTGATCAAAATTTCCAAATTATGAAATCTTTGGTGGACAACATGAACATCTTTATCAACAGGTATGAGAACAATGCAGAGAAGGAAGGTGATAAAGAGCAGGTGAACAAGAAGGGTCATGAAAGGAGGACCAGAGCCAACACAAAGAATAAGGTCGACATCGAAGGTCGTGAGTTGGAGGATATGAAGACCTCGGCAAACAACATGAAACAAATGGTTGTTCACGCTGAGGAGATCTTGAATAGTATTTAGTTCCAGTTGTTGTCCTTGGTTCTGTCTCTTTGTTGTCTTTTGCTTTCCTGTTGTTGTCTGTTCCGAGTTTTATGTAATTATGTAATGATGTTTTAAGCTGTGCCCATTCGGTGGGTTCATTTTGACTTTTTGAAGTGATCAGGCACTTTTTTATGCTTTTCTGTTCTCCTGGCTTGTAAAAGGTTCAGGTACCTTTCAAATACCTTTTTTTACTTAATCAAAACAATAAAATGCAATATTTTTAGTTACAAAGAAAAGAATGGGTAAAGAGGTATAAGCTGGGATTTTATTGTATTGCCAAGTGTCAAAGGTAGGATAAAGTAGAAATATATTTTAGTTGCAATGGATTTTGAGGACTATAGATTACATGAAAAAAGTAAGGGTATAAAAAAGATAAATAAAAGAGGACGGAGAATGTTTTTTTGAAAATCTTATTTTGAGAAGGATAGATGTTAGTAACAGAGCAAATCTGGAGCTTTCTCTTCTTCTATTTAGTCTTCTTCCTCTTCTTTATTGGGGGTTCTAAAGTTCATATCTGAAAGAATAAATAGGGAAATTTACAGTTTAGAGCTAGTTTTTTGTCCATAGGAAATGGGTATGTAAATTTTGCAGTAGTATTAATCAGTTTGAGCAGATTGAAGAAAATATTGTAAAATTGTCTTTATTTTGACTTGTGAAATTGCATATGTATTAAAGCATTGAGGATGTTTTAATTTATCATTGTAATCTTCTTGCAATTGTATGATCCGTGTATGAGTTTCTTCAAGGAAGAACTAAATTTTTTATGCAGGTTATTTTGGGTTTGAGAAAGCAAAATAGATTTGTAAGAATGATTTTGCAATAATATGAGAGGTTGCAATATTCTTAGGCATTGGTGTGAAAAGGCCACTAGTTTTTTAAATGTCTAATGTTCAATTCTGTATTCACTATCTTGGATTTGACTCTATGCCCAACAGCTAGGCACTGATTTATTATATTTTTTATATCTGATTTAGAGACAATAAATTTCATTAATAATGTTTTTTTTCTTATTGTTAGAAGTAGGATTAGAATAGGGTTCTTTACTCTCAGTTATGTGTCAATAATGTATAAAGTCATAATAGAGCTAATTTTGAAGAAATTCTTGTGTTTTGATTCATCCTACTGAGAGTCGTTTATTGTAGGCAATATTTATAAAATTGCTTTAGATCTTTGAATATCGTAAGAGGTTTACCCACCTGGGTTTTGTAGAGCCCGAAAAGTAGAAGACTTGCTTGCATTTGTAAGTGATTCTTGTCAATTGGTCATTTGTCTTGGATTTCCATTGATATGAGAAGGCTAATTCTTAGGAAAATATGAGGAAACAAATGGAAGAACCAACTGTGCTAACCCATCATCATTTAAAGTACCTCTTATCTTTTGGTCATAAATACAAGGAGTAATTATAAGGGGATCCTCTCTATTTTTAACCTCTATAGAAGGCAAAATCATCTTGTGAGAATTTAATATCATTTGGTTTAGAAGAAGGATGATGAACCGCCCTTTGTAAGGCTTCTTAGATCATGGTGTGAAGGTGTAATTTGAATCAAGTCTGAAAGGGAAATCTTAGCTAAGATTTCATGGAGTTTCTCAACAAGATTAGGTTCCTTATCAATATGCTTCTTACGACGAGGGGAATGAAGAGAAGTGAGAAGAACATTGGAATCTTGCTTGTTGTTTCTAAAGTTAGGCACTTCAGTACCATATTTTTGTGCTAGTTGTCTTTACATAGCACCTCTTTTACATATGTATTTTGAAACTTTTAGGATATTGGAAGGTTTCTTGGACTTATGCTTCTCATAGCTAGAAACGTGAATGAAGAAAATACATATAGAAATATCCAAATGGAGAATTAACCCCCTGAGAGTCCATACTATATAATACCAACCTCCAGCATGGGAATAAAACCCAAATAAATAAATATACTATTTAAAAATTAAATAAACTGGAAGGGGATTGACCTCATTACCAGTTGTAGACAAATACATAAAAACTGACTACCCTAACTACCCAAAAACTATCACAAACAAAAATTCCCTTGATTTATGGCATGTGCACAACCCCTGCAAAGAAACTATAACAAAAATTTATAAAAACAAAGACAACAAAACATAGAAAATAAAGTTTCACAATTGCATTTTTTCTTTCTTGGCCCATTGATCTAGTAATCTTCTAGTTCGAAATTCATCCTCTTGTCTGCCTCTTTCTTGGTTTCCTTGGCCTTGCGCAACTCCGCTTCCTTGTCCCGGATGTAATCCTTTAGGTTCTCCCAGCCCAATTGGGCTTCTTCAGTTCATGCCTCTTGATTCGCACGATCACTCCACAACCGGAAGGATCTAAATTCAGCATCAACACCATCATGAACATGTATAATCCCTTCACCAAAGGGTTGTCGAAGTCCATGACCCACCACTACCCAATCCATTAAAGATGTGACTCCGCACAAAGAGTGATCAGGCACACATGCCTTTGCAACCCACACAACTTTCTCCTTTGTCCCGAATTGTAAACCCCACACCACCAACATGGAAATGATGTCCATGTTGGTGTGATACCAAAATTATGAAAGTAGGTTTTCTTCTCCTAGCAACGTTTCAATAGTCTGCAAAAAGAGATCATCATCAAACTTAAAAATAACTCCCAACCTCTTCTTTGAAACCTTTCCAAAGAAGTCCAATTGGTGTTTGATTGAATGAAGCGATAAATTTGCTTCCATGGGTGTCATGCGTTTGGTGTAGCTTCTGCCCTTTATCACCTTCCAGAAAGCGCTTCTCAAATTTTTGAGGTGAATGCCACCCTTGTATCTACTAAAAAGGCCATGACTTAGAGTTCTATCACAATTGTTATAAATGCATCCCCATTTCAAGGACATCAATCTCAATACCCGTAAAAACAATAAAAGCCTCGTACATGCCACCCCATCACGTTCCATCAATACCCTCCACGTAGGTAGATGAGAAAAAAATGTCAATGTACTATCATCGGACACAATAAACAGACATAAGGAGGCCAACCATGCATTGTCCCAAGGAGTGAAAGAATCTGTTGTTGCAATCAAAACAAAATATTTTAAAAAACATTCTACAAAATTTAAAAATATCGTTCCGCGTGGTCCACGGTGCCCCCCCCCACCACTTCACTATCCGGTTTTCCAACTCATACCCCACATTGGATAAGGCATCTACCTCTAAATTTCCTTCTCGTCCAATATGTGAGATTTTGAACTCTTACAAATTATTGATTTTTTCCCCAATAATTTGAATTATTTTATTTATTCTCCAACAATGTGAAGCCCATTTAGTGATTGCATCCATTACAATTTTTGAGTCACCCTCCAAATGTAATTTTGTGACCAAAAGTTTCTTTGCCAATGTGCTTGCCAAAAGTGCAGCTTGAACCTCAGCTTCATTGTTGGTTCCCTTTGGTAAATGTTGTGCTCCTTTGGTCATAATTCACTCATTCTCATTTCTTACAATACATCTTGCTACAAAAATCCCCAGATTACCTCTTGATGCCCAATCAAAGTTTATCTTTATCTACCCTACCGTTGGTTTACTCCACTATGTACTTTGTTGCTTGGCCCAACTAGGATTTACCTTACCAAGCCCATTAACGGGCCTACTATTTTGTATTTATTTATTTAATATTATTTGTCATAATATAAATAATATATATTAGTTAATAATTAAATTTTATGAATAATGCATAGATATAATAAAACAATAAAGATTATATTTAGCTTAATGGTTTTTGGACAAAAAGTCAAAGATGATGAATTCATTTTAGATTGTGATTATTAACACTCAAAAGTCATTAAAAGGGTGCAAGGTTGTATGAACTTTAGGATGACTTGACCTCACAATGTATGGTCATAAAGTTGTATGTTAAACTAAATAAAAGCAAGTACAAATATAAGGAAAATAATGACATTTACTATAATTTTAGATCCCAAACATGAGAAACAAGTGCAAACAAGAGAAATGAAAGATTATACAATAAATCAATTACAACAAGATCAAACCAATAAATATTCTATAAACATGATACATATTCATTGAAAAATGATACTTATGCAATTTCTTAGTAGCTTCCTCCCTTGACACTCTCTCTACAAAATTCACCAGAATGTATTTTGTTTGAGAAATGTGTAATAGGCTGCCCAATTGCTATAATTTATCTTGTCAATCACGCTGTTGGTATTTCTTCAAACAGTTAGTGAACTTACAATATAGGTTTGAATTTTTTTCCTCTTGCAATATATCAATAGTTTGGTTGATTCCTGGAATGTTTGTTTCATAATAACTCACAAGCATTCATTTTCTCATTACATGGTATATAAACAGCAAGAATGCATTTATCATTTTAAGTATATAAACAAAGAATTCATATAAAATGTTTCTTCTTTCCATGTCTATCTTAGACTACTTTGCTCATAAACCCTTCACAATATTTCAAGTCCAATAGAGTGTTCAACTCAGAATTAATCTAACATCACAACACCTATCAAAGATCTGCACTCTATTACGAATGACAATTCAAGAACCTGGTGTAGCGTTGTTGTTTAACTGTCGGCTGAGTCTTTTGGCAGATTTTGCGCACGTCCAATCTGCATTCACCACGTCCCAGTCACCTTGCACTTGCTAGGTCGACTCCCTAACCCACTACTCCAGCTACACTTTCTAGCACAACCTGCAGCTCCAATGTGTATCGCCAATGGGTGAGGAAGGTTGCGTGACTAACTGGCTGAACACACTGTTGGGCGGTGAAAGTGGATTCCTCTCAGAACGAGGAGGGCGGTGAGCCACTGTTTGTTGCAGTTCCAACTCTACACGGCACAAGGATGGCGATGGATTCAGGTGTATCGCATTACAACTTGAAGAGGGCGGCAGCTTGATTAGAGTTATTCCTATTTTTTTACTATTGAATGAGCACAAAGGAGCTGACCACGTTTCCCATTACTGTTCTTTGTTGTGACCACGCTCTGCTATCTCCATTATTAACTTGCACTGAATGAATGTCCATCCTCACAAGAGTTTGTGACTACCCTCTGCGACTACCACAGGTAACACTAATATCTACTACGCCCAAGGAATTTATAAACAATCTGCAATGTTACACTCAATGCTAGAGACTAGAAAGATTGTTGGACTGAGTACTTCGAAATCTTACCTGCTGAACTCTCTCAATCACACTGAAAAATTACTAAACCCCATCGATTCTTCCAATGCTAATTTTGTCTTTAAAAATTTCGTAGACCTGGTCTTTCGCAGGCATAAGAAATGTTACATATGAGGGATTCCCCAAATGCCAAAGGTTTCCTCAACTGAATCTGGAAACTCCAAATTCTAAGAATACACAATTCTCAAGATGTCCGGTTCAGCAATATAAGCTCTCATTTATAACTTTGTAATGGCACGATTCCCAATGCACCACAAATTTGGGATTAAACAACTTAGAATAAAATAATATTATCCCCCTTATGTCTCCTCATTAAAGGGGACTTTTAATTTTTCCCTTTAAACATTAGTCCCAACATTAATAAATCACTAAGGTTAAATATTTAAATTTAACTTTAGGAACTTTAAATTTAATCGCAAAAAATATTGGCATTATAAAATTTATCAAATATTTCCTACCACTGAGCCACAACTAACATACTATAAATAGTAAGTATCTGGAAACCCTGCCAAAACAACTTCGATTGGCCTGAAACCGAAATTGTTTAGGCCAAATCCCTCTTTGATCCCTGTAAAGTCCCGATTAGCCCTCGGGACCAAGGCAAAACGGGCTAAAGACACATCATCTGATGTCAGGCTAAAATGGGGACATTACAAAGTGTAAGCGAAGAAAGTGCATATGTGGCAAAAAAAACAAAATGAGGTTATGCATGTCAACTACAAATAATTCAATGTTATGTTAAAACTATAACCATTGGCTCAAAGATTTACCATAGTATAGCCACCATACAAGGTGTCAACCTATGTTATCATCTTCATTGATGAGTTTGTTACAAATTGGTCCATACATATCCTTCACCCTCACCCTCTCCCTCTCCCTCTCTCTCTCTCTCTCTCTCTAGACATGTCTCACTCTCTTATATATCCATCACTCCCCCTGTCTCACTATTGCAAACATAACATGAGCCTATTGGTAATGGAGTCTAATTAAATTCTTGATTCAAAGGTTTTATTTCCCTTTAAATGGATGCACAAGTTATTTAAAGCTATCACTTTCTTCACTGGGACTATTGTTGCATAAATAAAATTTCTTTCTTAATGACCTGCCAGTTGACCTCATGCATTACACAAATGTATTCTAAAAAAGACCAAATTTTTTTGTGATTAACCTTCCATACCTCTTTGGCATGCCCATTGAACAGCAAGGTGTGATTGCTAATTATATTTTATTCTTATAAACCCTTTTTTTACAAAGGATCGTTTCTCATGCAAGATTTTCTTAGTAAATTTTTAGGGATAAAATTAAAATCAATGTAGAATAAAATATTTATTTATAAACATAATCATTTATTTTGAAAAGTGTTTACATAATCTAAAAAGAATATTAATATATAAATTATATATTTTATTAATTATATTTACAAAAATATAATTTTATAATTATATGTAACTTATTTTATCCACACACACATATATCTTATTCAAATGTTCATTTTTTTCGTAGCCATATTAATATTTCTAATTTATCGAGTCATCTTTTGACAATATTAAACTTCTCAAAGGTCAACAAACATCTGCACTAGATTTATCCAGTTTAGTATGGTTCTTTTCTTCTACATCTCGAGAGGCAAACAATATTTTGGTACAAATATTTTTGTGGTTGGAAGATTCTAAGTGGTTAGTTTAATCTTTTTTTAATTGGGATTTACCATATCATTTTGCATATATCATACACATTTATAATTGTTGGTTTACTTGATTAATACTTTAGCATGTGACTTAATTTTGTTTCTTGTCTTAGAGTCCAAATAATTACTTTAGAGTTTGAAATGGTTATCCATGTACAATAAGAAAAACTCCATTTATATTGATATATTGGATCCTTACGAGATTAAAAACTCCATTCACATTGATATATTAGATTCATGCTCATTTCCTTGGAATGGCTGTAAAATTTGGTTTCTATTCACTAAGGTAATATGGTTAGGACTACCATTTGATCCATCCTAGCTTATTCTTGTTTCTCTTAATATATTTTTATTGTGAGGATCCATGTATTGTAGCATTAGTTACCTTATCATGAAAGTAAGACTATTTATATAAAAAGGAATTACAAGTTTCTCACAACTTTCTTAGGTATAGAATTTATGGATAATCTCTTTAGTAGTAGTAAAATTAAATTTATTCTTATTTATATTTTGTTAGTATCCCCTTATATATAGAGATTGATTTTGAAATAAGAATTAGTACATTAGTTCTTTTGAGGGTGAAATTGTATATCCATATTAATTTTTAGTTGGTTTTATGCCCATTTTAATCTATTTTTGTTTAACATAGGCTATATCATGAGCTCATATTTCATAGGTCCTAGGATCAATTTCACATCTAGAAAATAAGATATCTAAAAGAGCTACAAGCTTTTAGGAGAAAATATGGAGACATGTCATATTTTTATAGGGGGGAGGCAACATCTCAAAATTAAAACCATTTCTTAGATTTTAAATTCATAAGAAAAATCCCTATAATTGTGATTATGATTAATATTTTAAGTTTCCTAGATGGTTGTTAATGCAAATCCTCATACGTATAGTCAAATAATAATCTACAAACTTACTTGAGTAGATCATCATCCTTGAATTTAAGGGTGGTTATAATTTTCTGGTATTGTTTCTTAAAATGCTTAAAATAAAAACTTTATTGAAGTAATCAGATTTCCACAATCCATTATGCTTCTCGTTGTTCTTTCTAGATTTGATTGTGTTTGTCTTTTTGCATCGACGTTTCTGATCACACTCTGTGAACCATCATCAGGATGATAGAGAGCTCAAGGATTAGAAACGTCGACCATTCACAAAGTGTGATCTGAATGTCAATGCAAAAAATACAAACACAATCGAATCCAGAAAGAACAATGAGAAGATAAAAACTTTGACTAAATTTAAAATCCTTATCCTTCCCATTCGTGTCATGAATTCTTAAAATTTGTCCTACATCTCACACATTTCATGTTAGACACTATTTAATGGAGTCGATTTCATTTCATGAGAAAAATTCTAATAATAAGCTATCACTATTCACTTCTTTTTTTTAGTGAAATTCTTGTATGGTCCTAAATGTGAGGGGATCATTAAATTATTGTTCTAGTCAAACCATCATTTTATTTAAACAAATATTCATCTATGTATTAAATTTAATGAAGGAAATATTAGACCTAATTTTTTTTTATGAAGTGCTATGTGTATGTTAATAGTTACTATGGTTTTATTATTGTTAAGATGCCTAGAAGAAAATTATTTTTTTTTGTTATTCTTGTGCTTTTTTTTTTAATAGATTAATAACTACAGAGGGGCAACACCCCTGTATTAATCAAAATTTGAAAAATACAAACCTGGTTCAAAAAGAGTCGTAGAGGGAAAGAACCGAGAAGAAAACCCCCTACCATTGCTCCAAACAATGACCAAAAACCAAACGAGCTGGCAAGGATCCTACATTTCTAGAGTTCCACGACTAACAACCATCCAACTAAACAAAATCAGTCGAAGGAGAACAAAATGTTGGCTGTTAATATGCCTAATATGGCCATAGGCCTACAATCTACTTAACAGTACAAAAGAACTTGAGAAATGGAATTACAAAGAGGACCAGCACACAGAGCCGAGGAGATCAATACATTTCAAGATTCTTTAGAGCTTGTATCTGGGGCATCGTCACCCGGTGCAAGAGCAGAAACAACATCCAATATTACTAGGCAATCATTTCCGCAATCAGCATGAGCCATCGATTCCGCTTTTTTCTAGGGGTGGCGGAAATCGTCTGGAATCCACTCTTCTCCATGACCAAGACCCCAAGAGTTGCCATCGTCTATGTCGGTGTTGGCCAAAATACCAGTGTCTCCTCTGCCTGAAAGCCCTTCATCCTGAATATAGGTTCTTCTCCAGGTAGTCATGAAGCCAGGTAGTATTCTGACAACCTTGTAAAAGAACTCAATATTTCTGTTAATGTTAGGCTAGGAGGCCTCCAAGGTAGTGAAAACAAGAGAGGTTACTATCACCTCTTTCCTCACCTCCACACCATTTCCCAATCTCATATAATAATTATGGGGAAAGGGAATTCTAAGATTTTCATCGACATTATCCAATACGGCGTCAATTTCCCCAAGGAAGCGGTGCTTGAACACCATTTGAGTGAGCATCTTCGCCCTTTGCTTACTAGTCCCCATATAGAGCAACATCGCTAGAAAGAAAGTCGGAATGTCTGAATTGGCTCTATATCTGTGGTATGCATTTAAGAATTCCTTCCCCAAAATTCTTTGTACACAGTTCAGAATCAAAGGATGATTTGAGGAAAGAACCGATTGCAAGCGCTTATCAGAAATTTTGCCTAGAAATGCCATCTGACGGCAGGTTGCCTCCAACAATATTGGTATATCCATTTTATAACAACAGAGAAAGAAAGGGGAAGAGTTCGATGTGTTTAAATTAAGCATTCCTTCCTCTATTTATCTCGACAGCTCATAAAGGTTGAGGAACTCAAGGACCTAGCTAAACCGTGCCAAATTACTTCGCACAAACAAACCGCATCTTAAGCATGTCACCTTTATTTGCCATTGATTGCCTCTTTGATTTCTGTCGTCGTCGGGCTTTATCATATTTGATAGTAATTATAGACATTAGATTATCTTTATGACAACATTTACACCTGTATTGGAGTTAATGACCCTGGTAAGATCATATTACTGGAACCATAAACATACCAATAGGAGACAAATACAAGAGACCTATGCAACCGACAGCATAGCCAACCGGTAGACCTCGCAGCCGAGGGGGGATACCCCTACCGGTAGGAGCCAGAAGGAAACCACAATCAGAGAAAATCCCACACCCGGTAAGAATTCATCTCCTGGTAAGTACTACAAACCGATAGAAACCAAGACCATCAGGGAAACAAAGTCGTTTCAGTTTTAGACCAAGATAGGTTGCAACACTTAAACCATATTAACTACCATAAACAAAATTTAGTTGTGCCCTAACCATATGTCCCTGATCAAGACCTCCATCTGCAAAGGATGACTCAAGGAGAGAACCAATTGCAAACGCTTATCAAAAAATTTGCTAGATTATCTTTATGATAGCATCTACATCGGCACTGGAGTAAATGACCCCGGTAAGATCATATTATCAGAACCGTAATAATTATCGGTAAGAGTCAAATGCAAGAGACCTATGCAACCGACAACATTGCCAATCGGTAGAGACCACGCAGCTAAGGGGGATACCCCTATCGATAGGAGCTAGAAGGAAACCACAATCAAACAAAAGCCTAGACCCGGTAAGAGTTCATCTCCCGGTAAGTACTACAAACCGGTAGAAACCAAGACCACCGAGGAAACAAAGTCGGTTCATTCTTCTACCAAGATAGGTTGCAACACTTAAACCATATTAACCACCATAATCAAAATTTAGCTATGCCCTACCCGTATGCCCCATATCAAGGCCTCCATCTGCAATTGCCATCTTAGATAGTTTGTCTACTTCCATATTACCTTCTCTATAGATATGGCTAATCCGAAAATCTTCAACTGTCTCCAGTAAATCCACAATCGGTCAAAGCCATAGGTTAAGATGCCAACTAGGGTTTTGGTTACTACGAACAGCATTGATAACATTTAATGAATCACCCTCCAGATGGATTCTTTTTATCCCCAAATCAATCCCCAATTGTAAACCTCTTAATGCCGCTCAGAATTCAGCCTCATTGTTAGTGGCGATACTGATAGCTTCAGAGATTTCCTTAATACATATGCCTTCAGAATCTCTAATAATACATCCAATTCCACTTTGCCCTGGATTCCCTGCAGAGGCACCATCAAAATTAATCTTATGCCACCCTGAATCTGGGACATCCCATTTAACACCCAATCTTGGATTAGTCGGTATCTCAGGGTTTCCATTTCCAAAAAGCGGGGGGATGATCAAATTTGGAAATGCAAACTTTAACTTCCAATCCCAGTCAGTATATAGATTCTTTTTCAGTGATTTGGACTTAGCCAATTCATTCAGAAGCTCAACCAGGTGATTTTTCAATTTTCCCACAGAGGGCAATCTGGCCCAGATCTTTATCTTGGAAAATTCTTCGATTCCTCTCTTTCCAAATTTCCCAAATTAGCAGTGAGGGCAAGATGACAAATAAGTCCCCATATAATGCCTTGCATTTTGATTTAGGCCATAGTAGAAACCAATCATCCAAACCTTTTGGAAAAGGGCATGCAAGATTTAACTTTCCCATAAAATGCCACCAACAGTTGCTGGAGAATTTGCAGTGTAGCAGAAGGTGATAAATTGTCTCCTCTTGATTTCAACATAATACACATCTACTAGGCCCATTAATACCCAATTTAAGGAGTCTTTCACCGGTTAGAACATTCCTCTGGAAAGCCATTCAAGCAAAGGAACCTGCTTTAGGAAGTAGATGTTTGTGCCAGAATAGATTAACAGGGCAATCCTTCTTATCTACAGCAGCTTCTTTCAATTTATAGCCAAAACATACCTTGTACTTACCATCAGAAGAGCCACACCATCTAACGATGTCCTCATCCGGGGATGGATGGATGATTTGATTCCTTAGAATACCGACAAAAATGTCTTTCTGATTCTGGACTAAGTCCAAGGGGTCCAGAGAATTCCACACCCATCTGTCAATACCATTCTCCTTTACGAAATGACCATAATCACAGACTTTGTGTCCCCAAATCCGGCATGTTTCTCTCATTATCAATTGAAGAGCGGGGTTATGACACAAGGCTTCTTCACCACTCCAAGAATCTAGCAAGAAGGATGCATTCCTCCCATTTCTGACATCCTAAGTGACCTGATCGCTTATGATTTCTCTGCATTCCAGTATAAAATTTCAAATGGTCGAACCCCTGGGTAGGTTGATAACTGTGAGAATCCTTTTAGGCTCAAGTGAGTCCAGATAATTGTGTTTTAGAATTATTGCCCACTTCTGATTACCACCTCTACAAATTTCTCATACCAATTTTGCTCCCATAGCCAAATTCACAATAGAAATTTGTCGAATTCCAACACCCTCAGCATTTTTTAGTTGACTTATTTTTTTCCAGGCAATCAGGGGAAATTTCCCTTTGACATCCGACCCATTCCAAAGGAAATTTCTCATTATACTAATTAACTCATCTTCTATGGCAGTCGGTAGTCTCATGAAAGCCATGGAAAAAACAGGTATGGTGAGAGGATTGATTTTGTCATAGTAAACTTACCGACAGATGATAACCACTTCCCTTTCCAATTTTCAAGCCTAGATTTACATTTCTCTATAAGATGTGTCCAATAGCAAATCTTATAACTGCCAATGAAAAGAGGAATCCCAAGGAATTTACCTGGAAAGTTTGCAATTCTTAGATTGAGGATCCTTGATAGGACACCTTGCATATTCGGCAAAGTGTTGATAAAGAATACTTCTGACTTGTTCCAATTGATTTTTTGCCCTGGTGCCTTGCAATAGTCATCCAAGCAAGTATTTATAGTCCTTGCATCTCTTGTACTAGAGACTCGAAACAAAATAGTATCATTAGTAAATTGCAAGTGGGTTGTATGCTCAACTCTTGTAGCCACATTAACTCCCAACCAACGACCATTATGGTGAAGAGATTTAATCAACCGATCTAAGGCTTCAGCCATAATTATGAACAAAAATGGTGACATAGGATCCCCTTGGTGAATACCTCTCATTGTAGAGAAGAAACCATGAGATGAACCATTAACCAAAACTGAGAATTTGGGTGTTGATAAACAATTCTTGACCCATGTGATCCATTCATTGTAGAAGCCAGATTTCCTCAATACCTCTACAAGAAAATCCCTGTCCACCATGTCATATGCTTTCAGAATATCCAACTTTAGAATCATGCAAGAATCTTTAGTTTTCCTTGCAGTGTGGAGTGTTTCATGAGCAGTGATGATGCCTTCAACAATAGAGCATCCAGGGGCAAAGCCACTTTGCACATCTGAAATAATATGGTTTAGAAGAGGTTTCAGTATGTTGGCAATGATCTTTGTTACTATTTTGTAGACTGAATTGCATAATGAAATTGGTCTAAAATCACCCATTTGCTGAGGGTTCTTTTTTTTTGGAACTAAAGCCTGAAAGGTGTGATTAATAGCTCCCAGCATAGTCATTTTTTTTCAAGATTCTTCTATCGCTAGGTGTAGGTCTCGAGCAATAATGTCCCAAAAATGTTGAAAGAAGGCCACAGGAAAACCATCAAGGCCTGGACTCTTAGCAGGATTTAGCTAAAAGGTAACTTTCATGACTTCTTCTAAGTCAATAGGTTTCAAGAGCTCTTTGTTGTGTCTTTCAGTGATTATAGAAGGGATTGAGTCTAAAATTATGTTTCTTGATTCCTGAACACTCTAGCATTTACCATTCATCATAGATTCAAAATGTCTTACTGCTTCTCAGGCAATATCCTCATAGTCTCTGGAAATACTACCATCCGGCCTCACAATCTTCGATATTCTATTTTTGTTTCGATTGGCAATAGTCGATCTGTGGATGAACTTGGTATTTCTATCCCCATCCTTGAGCCAAAGTTCCCTAGATTTCTGCCTCCAGTGAACTTCACGCTGAAGAATTTCATTTAGTTCACTCTTAAGAGAGCTCTCCCTTTTGAAAAGTTCTTCATTCATGTCTGACTTTATGACAGAATTGGTTATTTCCTCTAGCTCTGTCATGACCCTGAGTTTTTCCTTATGGATGTTTTGCAATTGACTCAAATTGCACTCTTTGATTTTAATCTTAATATACTTGAGCTTCTTATTTAGCTTGAACAGCCTTGAGCTATTTCCTAGTACCGGCTCATTCTACCATGCTGCTATCAATTCATGTAGTTTCGGCACTCTGAGCCACATCATCTCAAACCAGAAAGGGTTTCCACCATCATATTGTCCTATAGACACATTTAGACAAATAGGGAAATGATCTAATCCTACAAGGGGAAGAATAGTTGATTCAAGAATAAGATTTTGTTCTAGCCAATCACCAGCCACCAGAAACCGGTCTAGACATTCTACAATGTTAGTGAAGTCGGTTCTCCTGTTTGTCCATGCGAAGGTTCCATTCTTAGGAGCAACATCCAATAGCTGATTCTTTTCTACAAATTCATGGATTTCTTTCTGAACCGTACCAATCCTCTGAATACCAACCTTCTTTTCATTACCTGCCAGGATAGCATTGAAGTCGCCTGTGTTGAGCATCGAATTTAAATCAATGGAATTCCATGGTTTTAATTGAAGCTACAGAAGTTTTCTTTAAAAAAAATGAAATCAAGCATGCCCTTAAGAATTTCGATAGAACCCTTGACATTTTCATCGACATCAGAATCCTAAAAGTTATTGCTCAAACCAAAGCCATCGGATATACACACTAACCCCTCACTAAAATGTCTAGTTTGACCGAAATGGTATACCTGTTGTATCGAAGAAACCTATCAATGTTTCATCAATAAGATGATTTATCGAACAGACTTGGGCCTTGATGAATTTCAAAAGGGACTTATCGAAAACATTATTTTCATCGATAGAAGATATGTCGAAGAAACCAAAGAAAGTTCTGTCGATGAAGCAAGGCCGCTGAAAAAGTTATGGTATTGGTAGGACATCTAAAGAATTCACCGAAGAATATAGTTCTACCGAAAATGATGAGATCAAAGAAACTAGGGAAGTTTTCATCGATAAGACTTTTTGAGAAAATAAGGGTGTCGAAGAGATACTAAAGTTATTGGCAAAACGGTGACAGTTTCATCGAAAAACAAAGGGTCGATAAAACATAAGAGATTTTCATCGATAACATGCCATCGGTGAAAAATAAAGGTCGAAGGAAGATATTCTTCTTTCGCCGACCTAAGGAATTTCATCGATGACCCGTGCAGAAGCCGGATAATGAGGGACCATTATCAATATACTTAAAAAACGATGAGACGGTTGTAAAACACAACGACAAAAGGATTCCTATCAAAAACAGGGTTTCGATGAACCGATGGAGGATTACATCGACATAAACATGTGAGGTAGAGCTTTTCAATGAAAATAAAGAGGTCGATGAAACCACAAGGCTCATTAACGATAACGGTAGTTTCATCGAAATGAAGGAAACATCGATGAAACATGACATTTTGAAGGAAGATAAAGTGAGGCCATCGAAGTATATGATTCCATCGAAACAACGGTGCAGCTATAAAATTAATGAGCATCAATGGAAAACATGAAGTACTAGTAGATAAATGATTACTTTATGTCGTGAGGATCAATACAAACCTTAATAAAGTCACCTCATCATAAATTCAAATAAATGCCTTTGTGACCGTTGTGCAACCAGTAATGTTAACTAATAAAGTTGCCATGAATTCTCGATAAATTGACAAGAAAGGAAACACTTCTGAGCAACGCTTGAAGAATTCACAGCGAGCCTCGGAGAGCTAAGACGATTCAAAATCAAATCCAAAAAAAGGTCTACCCAGAATTCAAGTAAGTTTTTTTTTTCATTCTCAGAGCTCTGTAGTGATAATGGAGGGGTCGTCTTCTAAAAAGAATAGTGTTAGGAAAGCTAAAGAGACCCAGCCCGTGGAAGACAAACCTAAGAGGCAGAAGAAGGAAGGGCGCTCACTGGCCCAAGACCTAATTGACCAATGTCCTTCGTCAAGCCTTAGGTCTAAGAAAATTAAAACAGACGAGGAAGGTTTGGAGGATAGATTTGAGGGCCTAGGAGATACATGGACAGAAATAAGAGGTCATGAACTGTTTATTTTTGGATATATACGAAGGAGTACACCCGAGCCTGTGAATAATTTGTGGAGATTGAATTTGGCAAAACTGGCAACGGCTAATGTCTTTGTGAATGTCGAACTCATGAAATCCCTAGCCAACAATTATGATCCCAAAACCAAGACCATAAATGATTATATGGGGAAACCAATATTATCAATTACTAAGGAAATTATTGACACTGTGTTTGATCTGGATTGGGGATTTGAGGAACATAATGATACTAAGAAGTTGGCACAAGAATATTTCAACATAGAGGACATCTATAAGAGATGGAGACTTCCCATCCATAGGCCTAAAGTTGCAGGGTTGCTAGTGCCATTGGGCAAAGAAGACAAAGCTCCTTTTGATGTTAATTCTTTCCATCCATACTTCAAATATACATACTATTGTATTGCTCAGGTTTTGGGAATAGAGGCTCATTCGTTGATGGATATAGCAGCCATGGTTATTTGTGCAGACCTGCAGTCTAAGGATCCCAAGTTATTTGATTTTGCTACTTTTCTTGTTGAAGTCATTAATCACGGTTTGGAGAAACTATAAGGAGATGTGATTATTGTACATTTTAAGTATTATTCTATTCTTATGTATGTGTTGTTGTATGTTGGAGAAGACAAAGGGTTGTGGCCAGAGGAGTTACGTATCAGAGCATATGATAAGGTCGGGATGAGAAAACCTATGCAACTGTGGATATCTTCATGGGACCAGAGATACAGTAATAACCAGTACTAGCATTTTGAGGAATTTTTTGTTAAAACATTGTACAGATTGTTAGGATATCCATGCAACCATGCCCTGTCTCTTGAGATTCAGAGGTTTTTGAGACCAAAGGAGTATGGTGAAGATACCTCAATTGAGCACAACTGGGGAGACTGGTATTGCTTTCTAAATTACACTCAAATAAGAGTGTATGGGTTTGAAGGGAAACCCTACCTATTACCTGTCATAGTGCCTAATAGAGTGGCATGCCTCAAGATCGTCAAACAATTATCAACAGCAAGTGCCCAACATTTGACCGATCATGGAAAACAGTCCATTGTGCCTGGGTTGCTGGTGTTCTCATATTTTATTGTTAAGAGCTCTAAGAGTTATGGATTGCTGCAAAACAAATTGAATTACTATAAAATGGATGAAGGTGACCCTAGGCTAGATTTTTACCCTAAGGGTTACATAAGAGAAGTAAAGATATCATAGAAGCTGCGAGCAAGTGATCATAAGCCACTCATGCCAAATGACTTTGTGAGAAATTTACATAGAGAAACGACCATTGCTAAAATGACACAGTATGATAAAGTCTCAAAAGCCTATGCATGGAAACTACACAAAGGGAAAATTAGTGATGATGCTTTATAGGGGATAGATGACCCCTTGGTTAAAGCAAACAAGCTCATGGAGCATGAACTTGAAATCTTGGAAGGTGTCCCTACATAAGTTTTCGGAGATAGAACACAACACATTAGGGATACAGAGCCCTTGATTCAAATGTCTCCCCAATCCACCTCTGATTTTATTCCAATTGATTCACCCAAGGAAGATTACCCGCCTGGTTTTGAAGGTAATGTGCAATTGAATTTGATGGCAGGACAATACAATGTCTAGGAAATTGGAGACATAAGGTTATTAGAACATGATGATTTTATTACTGATAATGATTTTATTTCTTCTGAGGAATTTAATACATTTTTGTGCCAACACAAAGGAATGCAAATCAAGGACATTATGAAGGAAAAAATAGAGGAAGAAAAGGTCTATAAATTGCAAGAAGAAGTAGATCAGGCCATGAGGGAAATGACACTAGCGAAGGGGAGACAACTACTTAAGGATATTGGAGTGTTGATTTATTCTGGATGGGATATGAGATCTACATTGTTATTTGATAGCTTTCTCAGGAAACAAGATCCAACTAGGCAAATCATGCCTGATGAGGTTGACAAAATCTTTATGGGTTCAGGGTATGACCCGGATCAAAAGCCTCTCATGTTGCGAGCCTTGTACCCAAAGAAAAAGAGACCCATACTTGTCGACACAAATCAAGCTTTTGGCCATTTGATTATCCAACAAGCTGGAAAGACTGATCCTAGGATCACAGCCAGATTGAACTTGGATGTAGCAAAATTGAATCAGGATCAAACAGAGTTCTTGGTCAGAGAAAATAAAACTTACAAGGGTTTGTATGAGGAGGCCACTGAAGAAATCCTAAAATTACAAGAACAATTGCTACAACAGACTCCTATTATTGGGAATGATGAATTGGACACGATGCTCCAGACTGACCGGAAGGTTATAGATGCTCTAATAGATGCCATTTATTGGAAAACAAGAAGTGAAAAGCTTACAAAACAAGTAGATAATGCTAAAGTGAGAATAAAAAAATTGCTAATGACATTATTGAACATAGGTTTAAAGCTATGATGGTATACACAAACTAGTATTGGAAAGCCTATACAGAGACTATAAAAGCTTTGGAGGAGCATAAAAGGTTGAAGAAAAGGTTGCAGGATGTAATGAACAATCACAGGGCCATGTCACCAAAAGAGAAAGCTCAAGGAGATCTATATTAAGAAGAACATGACAGATATGCAGATGCACTTAATAAAGATCTCCAGGCATTGGATGAAGATGGCATTGCAAAAATACCAGCAATCTGCAAGGAAGGAGAGATGATGTCATTAGAACAATGGCAAAATGAGTTTGCCTGTGTTAAAGGAAAAGTTGTCGCTGAAATAAACCAAGATGAAGACATGGCGCCAAGCATAAATCGAGCAGTGTTCGATTTCTTTTCACTGGAAACTGAGTTGAAGATGAGGAGCATTGCCACCAGACGTTACAAGAGTGATGATTACATAAATCACCTTGGAATGCTTAATTTGTTTATCTTTCACTTTTTTAAGCAAACGGAATCTAATGTTAGTGTGGAAGAGACATGACTCTTCGTAGGATAGATTTTGCTCTCATATATATATGAGCAGTTTTTGTAAAGATAAGGGTTGTTAAGAAATAGATTGTAGACTCTGGCATGATACTGTACTATTTTGAACCTTTAATACAATCAGTTGTTTTCCTTTGCATGTGTGTTGTGAGTTATTTCATTTTCTATAGGCAGATGTTTGTGATATTATTTCTGAGAAGATAAGGTTACTTGTATTCTTGTAGTGAAGTTTATGATCTTATGTTATAAATCTGAATCAAAAGATCTACTAGTGAATTATCATTGTTCCTTGTAGCTCTTCCTTGAATGGTCCCTTAAGGTTAGGGTTAAATTCATTCAGGTTGTCTATAACATAAATATTTGACAGATCTCTTTTAAGAAACGGTAATTGACAGATTTACCAAAGGGGTAAGTTTAAGAATTGTCTCATAAATCATGCATTAATTCCTAGAAGAATATAAGATTGTGTAGCCCAAATAACAGGGAAGACACTGGTCATTTACATATCACAATCTTTACCATATTAATTACCTTTACATTTAAACAACAGGGCTAGTTAAGTAGGACATATAAAACCAATTAGCAATAGTATACATACATATAAATTTCAAGTACAAAGATCGAATAGCTTCCACAACAACAATCTTGAACTCGTCTAAAAGCCACCTTTCCTAGGAACCTATGCCAATCTAAGATAGGGAAAATTTAGATTCAGATACTCAATCTGCTATAAAAAGTATTAGTCATCAAAAGTTACTAGTGAATAGGTATACCCGCCTAGGTCTTGCAGAGCCTAAAGTGAGGGAGTTAGTAACCAAATAGGTTCACTCTATAAGTTCACCAAGTCAAATTGGAGGGTTTGATAATAGGAGTTGGCATTTCCTTAGAACCTATCCAATCTGTTGATTTGAGATCCAACAGCCTGAAAACACACAGCTGCCCTTAGAAATATTTTGGAATCTATTTGATAGAAGTGCCCAAAGCTCTTGTTTGTCATTAGCAGCAAAAGTTCTATAGACATTAAAGAGATTGAAACTCTCATTTTTGCATAGACTATTGACCAGACAATGTTGCCAATATTTATCTTCTTCAAGTAGTGTGATTTTAACATTCATAGGATTCCAGATTATTCCCATACCACCAAAGGCCCCCTCGGATTGCCTCAATAGACCTTTCCATTGTTTCCATACTTTCATTTATTTTTTTCTATCTCAGACTGACTCCATTTAGTTTCTTGTAATACCCAAATATATCCCTTAGTCTCATCAATCTAGTGCTTAATTAAGTGCCATTTGTCAGGGGCATTAAGGCCCCTGACATTCCAGGATAGTAGCCTCATTGATCCTAGGGAAGGGGGATCCCCTTCCCTAAATTAAGTTTGGACTGCCCACTAGTCGCACCTGCAATTTTCAGCATTGTTTTCCTTGATTTGCGTCCCCTTTTGCCCTTTGGTTTAAAGTTTGGTTCATTAACATATGAAGCAGTCTACCCAAAACCTTTTGCAGTATTATCCATTATAAGGTTTGCAGCTAGTTCAAAATCTTCTGCCCATTCCGAGGCAAAGGAATCAATTTCTCCTTCTTCCAAATCAGTGGTGTTGCCTTTCTTGCCCAAATCACCAAAGGCATTTAGATCAACTGGCTAAGGGGGAATATTCTCACCCTCAGTCACCTTGAATTCACAGGCCTTAATGGAATCTGAGGAAAGAGAAGTTGCAAACTCTGTTGTAATTTCATTTTGAAGGGATTTAGCATCTTCCAATAGATTTTGTACAGCTTGAGCACTATCACTGTTGCCAGTATGGAGTTGTTGCTGGCTAGATACAATGAGGGGAGAATTATCAATAGGATTATTATTTTCCACCTCTTTCATACTGGCCGCTGAGGATTGTCCTACATCATTTGTTCCCAATTTTTATGTATTTTCCTTATGTGACTTCACATCAGTCGACTTAGTTTGCACACAGGCATAACTTTTTAAGATAGATGTTGAAACTTCACATTCAAGACCAATATGTTCCCTTGAGAAGCACTTAGGGAAAAGGTGCAATTGATCTTCTTTGTCAATCCTTTGAATCCATACCTTACCGGCACCCATAATTTTGACTTCTTCTGGGATTCTGGAAATTTGGTCGGTATTAATGCATATCTTGATAAAACTACCCCAAACCCTATCCTCCAAAATATCATCAATAGATACAAAAGTACCAAGCTCTTTTTAAATGTCTTTAATAATCTCAATGTTCCAATAGTCTGATGGGCAGTTGTATAGCCTTAACCAGATTGTGCTTCCCAGTAAGGTATGAAACTGGGGATTGAAATTAGGTTTCCAATCAATGATATGCACTCCAATCCCATCCAAAGTATAAGGACCTTTATTTTTAGCATTTTATATGTCCTCTTTTTTCATAAACTCAATCAGATAGTAATCATTCGAGAGAATATTAAAGTTAATGTCCCCCCCCCATTGTGATCTACACCATTTCTCAAAATTACCCCTTAACCATTTACCTCCACCCCATTTAGTAAAAAAACAGTAATCTT